>NC_092463.1:49742944-50048367 GCF_047495875.1 Pithys albifrons albifrons | reverse complement strand
ACTCATTCAGTAACATCGAACAGAAAGTGAAGCAAGATAAGGTTCAGCTGCAGGACCCCTAACAGGACTATTTCACTAAAGACATTTGAAATACTGAAAGGCTTTCTGACTTTCTAACCTTCTCTGCCAGAATGGGCATCAGCTGTAGTGCCTCCTACCTGTGTTGATCCCACTGTTGGCAGCAGAATTGTTTGGGAGTCAGATGAGATCTTGATTAGCTGCCTGTGCCTGCATGGCTGCTTTAGTAGATGGGAAGTTTCCCAAAAAGTAAGGAGATAAAGACTGGATTGCTCTTTGAATCACCTGAGAATGTATCCTGCCTAATATGTTTAAACATTGAAGACTAATAGAAATTCAGTGTTTCCTTCAATGGTAACTTCATGTAAAAAACGATCTGTCTGGAAAAAATAAAATTGTTAAAATAAATGGCAGGGATATGTTGGGCTTACGTCTGCATCTTATAGGACACCATTTTAACTGGATAGAGGTGGTGGGCTTAGTGTAGGAAAGTCATGAAAACAGTGTTATCTCAGACCTGTTCTCCATTTTACCCCTATGTTCCTGCGAATTTTAGGTGACACTTTTAATTCTGAGCAAGTGATGCAGTAAATTAGAGGCAGTGACAAAAAGCTTTATGTTGATCTTTGTTAGCAAGAGAGGAAAAAATATGTGGGAGTCTCACCTCATCCAGCTCGTTCATCTCAAAGTAGAATCCAAGACCCAGAGGAGTTTAAACTCCTTCCACAGAATAAATAAATATTATGAAATATTTCAGAGATTAAACATTTCTACATATTTTAAAATGAACTTAAGTCTTTTCTCATGGCTACTATAGATAATGTCTTTGGAACAAGAAGAGTTCTCATCTCTGTAGCACTGGTAGTGACCTTCAGTACAGGTGCTTACTGCTAAATTTATTTTAAAATAAGATGCAATTCCTCCTTGTCTTTGCTAGTTAAAGTTGCTCTGGTCTTTATTTGCCTGGCCAATGCACTTCACCACCTTTCTAAAATATCTTTGGAAGTTAATTTAGGGAAATACAGCATTAATAGAAATCATGCTAGACTGGGGTGCTAAGTGGCACAGCGTCTGTCTAAAGGCAAATCAGTGGATTGGTAGTGATTGTCCAAATGTCACCAATACTCTGGGCACCGCAGGAGAGCAGGCTCGAGCTTAACACCCCTTCTTGAGAGTGTGGATGTTGGATCTCCATCACACTCCCGGCTTGGGGTCTGGTCCCTGGTTTTACGAGCCATTAGAGGCCAGAGATAGGGTTAAACATGCACGTACCCAGTGGAGCAGCTGTAACTTAAGCGAAGTGTAGTCTTTCTGTGCTGTTGTCCTCTTGTGAGCAGGCTGTGAGATTCTTTGCATGAGGCTGATGAGAAGCTGAAGGCAGCGTGGAGCTCAATGCTGTGCTGAGGAGAACGAAATGGTGGGAGGAGACTGGTTATGTTGGAATCTGGATCTGAGATACTGTCTTGATACTAACGGCCCATCTAAACATTTTGTGTATATGGTCAAGATAAATATGCCCTCAACCGTAAGCTAGAAATAGCATAATAGTATTTGTTTCAAAATCCTCCAACAGCTGACTCAGATCTGGGAACCCTTCAAACTGTATTTTTTTTTTGTTGGAGAGCAGTAATCAACACTGAAAGGTCCTTAAGAAGGAACTCTGTGATCTCTCTGACTCCATTTTTACAGGATAAAGAGTGATATGCAATAAGTATGATTTAAATGTACAGAATTGAAGCACAAAGAAGATAGTGATCTTTATTAAAAAATATAACATGGGGTTTAGATGATCATTAAAATTTGGCCAAAATGATTGCAGCGGTCTACCTAATTGTGTCTTGATATAAATATAAGAGGTAAATAGGAAGGAGGGAAATGGGAAGATTTTAAGTACAATTTAAACAAGATTTGTTACTTTATCATGGCTCTTATCCACAGCGAAAGGGAGAGAGGAAGTGATGCTGTTCACTACTCTGTGGCCGTGTTCAAATATAAAGCAATTGTAAGAAAAACAAACCTTTAGAAAGCTTTCAATAAAATGCTGCTGCTTTTTGCCTGCCTCTAAATAAAAAAGAATAGTATGCAATGTACTACCAGTGGCAGTTACATTTTTCTTTTTTTTTAAGAACAGGAATACTAATTATGTGTTCCATGTAAACGTATCCCTCTTTTCCTGTATTTAGTCCCTGATCTGTGAAAGTTAATTCACATTAGTGTTAATTGGAATCTCAGTTAGATTAGAGAGAGCAGAGGTGAAGTTAGCCAGATGTGCTGAGTGAGGAAAACCAGAAGGAAGAAGTCTGAGAGGTCTCTGACATACCTGTGCAGAAGAGACGGCATTTGACTGTAATCCAACCTTGCAAGAGGAACAATAGTGACCACTCTAACTTGAAAGCAGTTTAGGTAAAGAACAGAAAAATAGCCTGGATTTAGTGCAGATTATCAAGGGCAAAAGTTAATGATAAGGAAGTTTAAATTAGTTGCAACTATTCTTCCTTGCTACAGGCAAAATTCTTAAGTTTAGCTCTTGGTTACTTGCTGTATAATGAACTCTTGTATGATTGTATCTTTTATAACATATAAAACTCTTCTTGAGGATAGTTACTAAGAAACATTTTACATTGTGGTCAGTGACATTCGAGGGGTCATGTTTTGTACCTGTATGCCTCTTTACTGGAATTCAGGGACTACTATTTGTTTATAATAAACTATATTAAGAATGGTAAGAGGAGAAAAAAAGTGAAAATTCACTGAGTAAATTCTCTGACTTTCTAAGAATGCTGTTTTACAACAGAAAAAGCAAGACGTGCAGTGTAAACCTGAATTAGCTGTTTGAGTACTTGTTTGCACTCCCAAATACACTTCCTTTTGCCAAAGGGAAAGTTGTTTTACTACCTAATGAAGGTGTTTCTACTTTTACATAGTCAGATTAACATATGGACTTCTTGCCCAGTGTTAAATTGTTGAATAGTTACCTGGTGGTGATGCAGAACCTACAAGAAATCAACACATTAATTACATTTTTATCAGCTTAGCAAAAAGGGCAAAGCTCCTAAGGAAAAACTCAAAACGTGCTGCAGAATAAGCAGCCTGACTTCCTTGCCTTCCTCCCTCCTCAGAGTTGGAGGAGGTGGCAGTTTATTGTTAAAATTGTTTAATGGGAACTGAAAGTCAAATAGAGCCTCTGGTTGTAGGGTGTAGGAGGTGGTTTGCTTTCTTATTTGTTTCAACCTTGGCCTACAGGATGGAGTGTTAACAACATGAAAGTAGATTAAAAATTGTCGTACTAAGCAGCCAGGTAAAGGGGGAAACACTATAAATATGGTGACTGCTGATGGACTTCTACGATCTATCCTGAGTTTGCATGTAGTGTTTTAGTACATGCTAATGATACCTAGTTAATTGGAAACTGCATAGCAAATTTCTGTTATTTGTTGAAGTGTGTTCTTAAATGTCATTTTTATCTTTAACTGTTTATTTTCTCTTTTTCCTTTTATTACACAGAAAGATTCCAGCCAACCTGCTGAATGCAAACAACAGTAAAAAGGAAATACCACTTGGAAGTGATATTTGAACAACTTGTAACAAATAGTTGGATACCTGGCCTGCAGTTCAGGATATTCCACGCTGCAGCACAATCTTATTAACAATGCTTACAATTAATTTGTTTTAAAATGCATGATTTTCACTAACTTTATTGCTTAACATGTACAGTGGCAACTTCAATGCATTTGGGAAATAAGAGGTTTAAATAAAGCACACTCTACAGCCGTTGGTACACTAGCGAAGTATGTCAATAGGCCTTTAGAGCCTTTTGCCCTATGCATAGGGGAATAGTCCAGACTACCATGTGAGGATTATCCATTTTCTTGTTAAACATTGAAAATTGTGGAATAGCAATGTGTGCTGAGAAGCTAAAGTAAATGGATTACATGTATGGTAGCTGAAACAGATAGAGCAATATGACTTTTTTGCTAGTTCCCTCCCCCCTTTTTTAATGTTTCTTGCAACCTACAAATTGAACTAATGCTTGAGCAGCTTTAAACGTCATATTTATTATCTCAGTACAACCAGTCGAGTTGAAGTAATTTTACTTCATTGAAGAGGGTGTCATATTTGAGACTTAGTTGTTCATCTTACTATTTATTTATTCATGTTTGTAAGTACTTTGACAGAATTAGTGCTTTTTAATAGTTTTTAATATACTTGAAAGATCTTCCTCTTTTGCATACAATATGGGCACTTGTAAAACAAATAATTCGAATTGGTCTCAATATAGTAGTCTAGACAGAAGAAACAAACTTGCATCAAAATGACAGCTCTTCTGGATGAAGACCAAAATGCAAAGGCCAAACTGTTGCTGTTGATGGAAGTGGGTTACAGCCAAAGAACCAGAACATTTCCAGTACTCTTACTGCTTAGTGTCCAGCATGAAAGGACCTTTCACAAAAATGGAAATTTATCGAAATGGATCGGTTCAATAAATCTGAAGTTTGGGTGTCTTACTTGCAACACTGAAACTAGTCCATTCCACAGTTTGTTTTATTTAAAGTTCTGAAGTCTTCAAAACTACCTTTTGTTGTTGTGCGGCACTTCAGGTACACGTTTCTAGTTTCAGCATCCATTGCCAACCTCTGGCGGCAGTTGAATAGCAGCTGTATCAACACTGTGACCAGGCATGTAGAGTGCTCCAGCCTTACCTTACACATTTGTAACTTAATACGGTGTTTTCAATTTGTACAGAATAGATAGAATATTCTATTAAAGTTGTGAAACATGATTGTTGGTGCCTGTTTGGTCCATGATGTTCCTAAGTTAAATGAACACCTCTTTGACTTTGGTAGGGAATGGTGAAGTGTTTAACATGGCACACTCCAGCTGTGTGGCTGTATGACTCCTGGCTCAAATCCTCCTTTGTTGTCAAAAGCCAAAGAACAGGAGCCCTTGTAAGCATTGCATTATGGAGTTCTTTGATGGAAATTGAACAAACTTGCTTAATTTGCAAGTAAACAGTCTGCAAACTTTTGTAGGATTTGGGGGTTTTAGGGAGGCAGTGTCATAAGATTCCACATTACCTGTGCAGCTTGGTCATGGACTGAATGACAGACCAACTGGTTTAGGGTGTGTTAAGATATTCCCACATCAGTAGCTTGCAGTCACAAAATGTGTAATGCTGATGGTCAGGTGACTTAGTGCTAGGCTAGGAATGAGGGAAGAAGGCAGGAGTAGGGATAGGTTCTGGGCTTTATTTTAAAAAAATAGATTTTATAACCTAGTAGTACAACTGCAGTGCATTTGGCAGGCAAGAGTGCAAAGGCATGTCTGACAAGGGAATAACAAGTGGAGCTTGGCTGTGTGCAGCCTTGCTCAGGTCAGTGCCAGGGATGCTAGCAACATCTAAGAGAGTTGACCAGGTTTGTTCCTCTTTATATTGGAAGAAGCAGAATAATAGTTAACCCCATCTTACAGAAGTACTTTCCACTACATGGTTAAAGAGGAGTGCTGGTACCTGGAGATAAACATCTGCAAATGAGCACACTGAAGTAATTTATGTGCATGAATGCTAAAAGGCTGACTTTAATTTTGAGAAAACGGGAAATTCCAGAACATGTAGAGCAAATGTGCCAGCATCTAGGGAGTGCAAATGGGATGGGTGGGTAGTGAAGCTGCCTAGCGAGATGTTTGCCCTAGGGAAAGTGATGGGAAAGCTAAGCTGGGATTTGTTCAAGCAGAGTTAATGCCAGTCAACAGCCTAATAGAAAACAGATCTTGTCAAAACCCAGTCATGCTCTTCACATTGCAGATCTTGTTGATAATGGCAAAGATGAGCATTTCTTAGACCTCTGCTTTCTATAGACTGTACAGGAAAGGTGCCTAACTGGTACAGCTCATTCCTCTAACAGAAAAGAGTATGGAGAATTGAAGAGTTGTTTGACAGAATGTCATGGCCAGATAAATGCAGGCTGGGTACTAAATACAGGCAGTATGGGTGTGCAAAAAACTAAAACTAATTGTTTGAAGATAATTCTTTTATTAAAAAATCAATATTGGCACTTTTTGGAGACTGGGCCTTGAGACAAATAAATGGGGGGCCCTGTGCAAAGCTAGTGGGAAGTTTTAAAAATGGTGAGGTGATACCAAAAATTGAGTCTTAAATGCTTCCATGCCTGATTGCTATCACAACACCCTGATAAAAACCCTGAAGTTTGAGTAGTTTAATATTTGGGATAACAGAGCTTTTGGTTCGATTTCAGTATGTTCATTTAACTGGCGTTTCCTATCTGGTTAGGATTTGTGGTAGCTGGAAAAATTAAAATGGTCTCTGTGTGTTTCCGCTCTCTCTATTAAACAAGCTTTTCCTGTTTTAAAATAAAGGAGACTTGTAATAAATTCATCCTCAGCTAAATGCTGCCCTGACAGCAGTTCCTCAAGCAGATGAAGTCTCATAAAGGCAGCCAGCTCAGCACAGCACAGTCCAGAGGAGGCCCATGCTGGAGAAGAATGTGTAAGAAGAGGTCAAGGCTAGTTACAGCATGAGGAAATCGCTCACTCCTTGCAAGCTCAGTGATTGAGGAGGTGAGTTCAGGATGCGAGATGTGCCCCAGCTGCCTGATGTTCCATTGAGGTAGCACATAACCTTAGGAACTTGCACTTGAAATTTGCACCTTTTTCTGAAGCATCTTAGCTGGAGCCCTTTTGGAAACAATTATAGCCAGAAAACATCCTTTCTAGTTGAACCATTAAGCCCAAGTGGTGGATTATGCAGTTAGGTGGAAGACTTGCTTCTGCTGCTGTAATATGTTAGATAGCCTGAAGCCTTGCCATCACTCTACTTTACCTGGTCCTGTGGCATTTTATGTCCACCAACATAGCTTTTGGAAAAACATAAAGTTTACTTTGGGCTACACAAATCATGTCTTGCTGAATAGCCTGTTAAAAATGGTCCTCTACTCCACCCTTGTCCCTCTGCTATGGTGAGACCCCACCCAGAGTGACGCATCCAGCTCTGGGGTTCCCAGCACAGGAAGGACATCGATCTGTTGGAGAGAGTCCAAAGGAAACCAAGTGGATTAGAGGAATGGAGCACCTCTCCTATGATGGAAAGCTGAGAGGATTGGGATTGTTCAGCTTGGAGAAGAGAAGGCTCCAGAGATCTAATTGCGGCCTTCAAGTACCTGAAGGGAACCTACAGGAAAGATGGAGAGAGTATTTACAAGGCTGTGCAGTGACAGGACAAGGGGGAATGGCTTCAAAGGGAAAGAGAGTAGGTTTAGATTAGATAGCAGGAATAAATTATTGACAACTGTGAGGGTGATGAGGCACTGGAATAGGTTGCCCAGAGAAGTGAATGCCCCACCCCTGTAAGTGTTCAAGGCCAGGCTGGATGGTGTTCTGAGCAAGCCGGTGTAGTAGAAAGTGTCTCTGCCCATGGCAGAGTGGGTGGAACTAGATGATCTTTAAGGTCCATTTCAACCCAAACCATTGTATGAGTCTATGACAAATGGTATAGTATAAAAAAAAAAGTGCTACATTCATAATTCTTTATCCCCTGCCTCTTACCACAGATAAATAATCTGTATTATTTCCCAAATAAAGTCCATAAGAAGTTGATTTTGTGTCAATATATCTGTTCCAGACTCCTCCCCTGAAGCTGAAGTCCTTACTGTTTTTAGCTTTGTTGCATGGTTTTCACTCCAATTAGTGTGCAAACAGCTTTGTTGCAGTAGCTATGACTGGCACATGGAAGAACCTTCATCTCCCAAACAGTTTACAGTCATCACACTAATAGCAGGCAGAGCTGGTTTTTTCCATGTGATCACATTGCTGTCCTAAATACCACCAGTCTCTCACAGGCCAGGGCCATGAATCCCAAACAATAAATGCTGTAAGTCACTGGTTTGACAAGCATCCAAAAAAAAAAAAGAAAAGGAAAATAATTTAAAAAAAAATCCAAGCTTGTGCATTGTTAATGAGGCATCATGTGAAGACTGAGCTGTTTGCCAAGTGCCAACTTTTGTTTCCAGACCGGCTTTCCTCTCTGCTGGTTCACCTCACCATTACACAAGCAAAAACGCACACTCCACCCAGCAGCGCGCTCGCCTCTTGCACAAGCCACCTTACCCTCCAGATTTTACCGTGGGAATTTGGACACCTTGTGGGGATGCCAAATCGGGTTATTACAACCCAGTGAGCATGTGCTCCAATTGCCAGCGCTGCTCCGCGCAGCCTCCTGGCTCACATGAGCCTTCCTTGTAACAGTCTTGCACTGAAAAAAATCCCTACTAGCAAGTTTTCCTTTCCCAAAGGAGACATCAGCGACACTGGGTCCTCTCACTGACTCACCCTTACCTCGCTGCTTGCCCACAGCATTTGCAAGATAGACATAACCCATACTAGATCCATTGCATCTTAAGAAAAAGGGCTGAAGAAAAGGGAAATAGTAGATAAAGGAATTATTATTTGACATGACCCAAAGGGTGGAACAAAAAAATAATAATTTGCCCCTGTTCAGGGCAGAAATCAATAGCACAGGGTGATGCTGGAAAAGAAGGACCATATTTGCACTGTGCAAATATTCCTTGTGAGCCGCTAAACTGATCTTTTTGCAAAGTAAATTTACTGTGGTTGTTGAGTCCATGTTCATCCACTTTCTAGGGATAAAGGAGGAACTTGCTTAGATGTTTAGCAATAATGTCTATTTGTGATAAGGTCATGGTTAGAAGGGGTTTGGGATAATTTTCCCCTTTTTTGATATTGTTTTTTATTTTACCCAGTTATCTGGTCTTTCTTTTTCCTTTTCATGCTCCTGACTTAAGGCACATTCCAAACTTTTTGATTTGCCTGAACAGAAAGACCATGACAGAAAGAGGTTTGGGTGAAAAATTAGTATTGGAGCTACTACCAAAGCATGCTCCTGAAGTTAGCAATGGGATATAACTTGTTAGGGGAGTTAAAGCACTTGCTGTAAAGGTCACGTAGAGCTCCTGCACACAAGTGAATAGTTCAAGGCGTTTTGATGTAGAGAAAAAACAATTAAGATATAACTGCTGCTGACATTCCCCTAAGCTGTTTCATCTCTTACCGCTTCAAAAAAGCAGGGGAAAACAAATTATGTACTTTCAATCTGAGATTTATATAGGATGGATTGTTGAATTGTGTATGAAAAGATCAAAAAGAAGACCTTTGAAGACAGATTGCCTACAAAGAACACTGGACTATTATTATACCAAAAAAAAAAAGAGAAGTTAATAAGCACAGTTCAGGTCAAAACGTAGGCAAGTGCGTGTATGCAATAAAGCGTTTGCAAGGGCTGCTTGCTCAGGTGTTTTAAAGCTGAGCTGCAAGAGGGTAGATCACCAAGCCGACATCTGGAGCATTCAACCAGTGTTTGGCTCTGCATTTGTAGTCTTAGTAGCATTTCTCTGGAAACTCCTGCAGTTGCAGAGATGACTTGGCTTGTGTTGGGATCTCCTGGCTAAGGACAAGAAGCGATGGAGCCCTCCCTCCTGCCACCTTTAGCTTCATCCTGTGCCTTCTGGGGACCAGGTGTTTCAGTCCCTTTACCTCAGTGAGGCCGAAGAGGCTTCAAATAGCCTGTTTCATTTGGGACTGAACCCTCTGGGAACTGGTTGCTTGTATGGCTAGGGACAGCAAACGAGCAGCACTCTGAATATGCACCCCCACCTCACAGCATGAAGTGGGGTTGCATGGCCCCCAAAAGCAGGAGTGGGAACTGCTTGTATGGGTGCTCCTGGCCCTGGTGAAGAGATGCTTCTGGCTTGGAAGCATCCCTGAGAGATGGAGACCAAAAGGCAGAGATGCAGGAGTCACCTAGCCCCAGCCCAGAAAGTCCCTGGCATGTCCAGGCACAAGGAGTGCTGCCCCCTAGTCCTCCTCTCCATCCCTAATTCCCCAGACTGTCCTTCTTCCACACTGGTCTTATTTGTGGGTGCAGATGAGGAGGAGGAGGAGACAGAGGAGGAAGAGGAGGCAGCCTGACCTCGCTTTCCCACTGCAATGTGGGGCAGCCTCTCCCAGCATCCAGCCTAACCTGTATGTGGGGTTTGCTGGGTGCGAGGAACTCGCCAGCACCATTTCACTCGGGGTCCAATTTCAAAGCCAGCCCTCATGAAGATGTTGGGTGAAGGCAAAGCAAACAGACACCGTAATTGTGGTGTGCTGCTTTCTCATCTCTGCGGCAAGTTGCAAAATGTGCCGCCTCCTCCCTTGTCAGCGAGGCTTTAATTGGCTCTAATGAAGAGACAATTACATGATTTCAATTTTTAATTAAAAGGGGTGGTGGTGTAGGGAAGGGGGGATCAACCCCCTTTGAGCATGTCAGTGGCACAAGGGGCAATCTCTGGGTATGGTGTGCAGTAGGGTTTGGGTGGGCTTCCCCCTTATCCTCCCTGAGCTTCGTTGGGGGCTCTGGGTGACTGGCAGGAGTATATCAAAGCCAGCTGCCTCCTAGCTATGCTCCCAGCACTTTCAGATCCTGCCCCAGCACCCCTAGGCAAACTGCAATCAGCTTCTTTTTTTTTTTTTTTTTTTTTTTTTTTTGTGCCAGAGCCAGCAGATCAAAGAGGTATCAAATAGCTAAAAAAAACCCCAAAACTAAAACAAAACCAAAAAAACCCCAACAAACCTAAACCCAAAAAGTCTTCCAAAGCCAAACCAAGGCCTTCCCACGCACTGCACCAGCCAGAAATGCCTCCTGGATAAAGTATTGGGGGGTTGTTGGCAGGGGGAGGAGCTGCTGGGGTGGGATGGATGTCTGAAACCTAAAGCAGAGCCACAATTAGAAGCTGAATTTATTTTATTTAATTTATTTTTTTATTTTGTTTTATTTTAAATTCTATTTTAATTAATGCCAAGCTGTAGGCAGCTGTCCTCTGATAGAAACATCCTCCCTGTGACCCCTCACAGTGAACACCAAGGTGGGACTGACCCAACCAGCTCATGTGTTCATTTTTCCTGTAGGCACAACCTAGTCTGTCTGTCTTAACACATGACTGAGGAGTTAAAAATGAAGGCACGTGGTAGAAGTCTCCCTTGGGAAACAGTGATAATTGCAGGGACCAAACTGCTGGCTTAGTCTCTACAGTTTATTGCTCTTTCTCGCAGCCAGGAAGCTGGAGCTTTGGCCTTGACTTGGTTCCATATGCTGGGATGTCCTTCCTCATTGTATTTCAATAAAACATCATCACTTTACAACTTCCTCTTGCCAGAGATAAAAAGTCATTAAGAAAAAAGCTGGCGGCTTTGTGGCTGCACTGTGCCCTTGGCATTCTCTCTGCCCCAGCCAGCACTGCTGGGCTTGCCCTTGGCTTGCAGGGGCAGGTGGACCTGGGACCACCGAGCTGCCAGCTGGGGGGCCCAATGCCATTCCAGTGGGGCCTCACAGAGTACCGACCATAGGCGGGCGGTTTGCCACGGAGTGCCACTTCAGGGAATGCGCCTCCAGGGAGAAGAAGGGAAAAAGAAAAGGGAAGAAAAGGGAAAGGGGGAAAGGTCCAAGGTCTTTCTGAGCAATTATCAATTCACCTGCTCTGCAAATATAGCTGGAACTGGATGGTGACTGCTGTGTGAGTGAGCTGAGTCACCCTGCTGCTGTGGCCAGCTGCCCTAGCCCCTCGCCAGACAGAAGAACAAGGTCGCCTTTAACCAAAAGAGAGGTGAAACCTGCCTTTTTAAACAGCTGGATGGAAGCTGGCACTGTCAGCACTGAGCCAGTACTCTCTTCCCCTTGAAGGCTGACATCAAGATTCCACTTCAGGCTCCCCACCAGCCTCCCCACAAACACAAACCTCCTCCCAGCCTTTCCACCTCCTTTGCCGTGTGGGTCCCAGATGCTGACAAAAACTTCAGTGCTCACAACAATCATCCATCACAGCTTGGCCTTGTGGAGGGGTCTTATTTGCAATGATCCACAATCTGTTGATCTCTCAGAGAAATGCAGTCTGCTCCCACAGGGATGGCTGCTTCTCCATCCCAGTACCCAGAACTCTCACAAAGTTAAGGCCTTTTTCCCTCTTGTCCCCTCATTACTCCTGGATAAGAAGTCACTTGATCCAAGATGACTTGCAGCAACTGCTCATGGGGAACGAAAATAAAACCACTCTCCTGCAGATTAGCCTGGGGGGAAAGGGTGCTGCATGTCAGCAGCGCTGACCAGCTGCTCTTCCTTTGGCACAGCCTCCTCCTCATCATCATCCTCATCTTCATCTATGAGCAGACATCACTGTTACAGGCTTGATCTACACCACGAGAGAAGCAGCAGAAGCAGCACAGTGGGCATCACAGGCTGATAAGTGATGGAATGACTGTGGCTAAAGGGGATTTCTGGGCACAGGTGTGGTTGTGCTCCTCCTGCCCCTGGTCAACACTTAAGAGTTTTCCCATGGAGGAGGCAACCAGATCTCGACGCACAAGTGAAACAGGAGCAGCCATGAGTCACCAAAGATAAAGGTCAAGCTCCTTATCAGTCATGGGAGAGGCCGTGGGCTGGGCATGCTGCAAAGAAATGTGCTCAGGGGCCAGCCAGAGCCAAAAATCCTAGTGCCATGGAGACCTCCAGCCAGGGGACCAGCCCAAGGGATGCTCGTTTTCTTCTTCCATTGCCTATTTCCCAGTAGCATCTGATGATGATGGGTTTCAGTGGTGCCATGAGGCAAGTGGCGCCAACAGGAGGGTGGGTAAATAAGCTGTGGGTGGTGAGGCACCCACACAGCTCCCCATAGGGTGCTTGGCTGTTGTAACACACTGCTGGAGTGGCAACAGTTGAGTCCTGTCCTTCATGGGCAGAGGAAGAAAAGGAAGAAAGGAGATGAACTCACCAACATAAAATATTTTTTCTCCTGTTCTCACAAAACATCTCACTTCAGGATCTTGTAAGAGAAGCTAAGGATGGAGAAGTGGCTGTGTAAGCCTGGAGAGGCTTTGAGAAAGAGGCAATGAAACCAGGTTGGCAATGTTCGTGTTGGATACTCCAGCTTCACTTGCCAGTATTTTGGCCAAATGTGTGATATGCTGTTTCTATTCTTTGGTTACTTTTCTTGCAAGCGCACACATTCATGGACATGACTCTCTCTTTTGGAGCTGCCCTGCCCCTGGCCCTCCCCACTGCTCACAGCCCACCACAGCTTTTGCTGCAGACATGGGTCCCACGGTTCTGACCAAGGGTTTCCAATTATGGAAAATGCGTCCGGTTCCATGACTGACTCCTGCTCTAGTAAGGCTGGAAGAATGACGCAGTCATCTTGGCTGCCTGCCAAGGCATTTAACTCCAGTTTTACTCCATTTGGAGGTTATTTCCTGGCGCCAAAGGCCAGCAGGACTCCAGACTTCAAATGTTCAATAGTCAGTCAATGGACTGAGGAAACAAGGAATTTAAAGTAGTTTATCCTGCTGTAGCAACATCCCTGCTTAGACCACCTCAGCAACAGAAAAGCTCAGATAAACCTATCCCAGCTGTTCAGTACCAGTCAGGGCTACCTCTCCTTGCTCACAGAGCTTTACTAAAGGACACCAGTAATTTGGGGTTAATAGCTAAGCTTTTGTGACAGTTGTCCCAGTGAGCTCTAAGCGATTTCCCCACAGTAAGGGGATTTCTATGTTTTAAGCTATCAATGTTAGAATGGTCCTGTGTTTTCAGCTTAATGAAAATAACTTTTTCTCCCACAGCTGTATGAGACATTCAAATGGTACTCCAGTGACCTGACAGAGGGCATGCAGAGGGGAAAGTATGTAAGCCAGGCTCCAGGGGAAAGCCCTGGGAAGGGTGGACAAAGCTATCCCCAGTAAAGCAGTGGGATGCCTTTGGCTGAGGGATACATCTCTGTCCCCTCTGATCCCCTGTGTGTGCCATGGCTGCATCCCCACGGCTTACCATTCAGGAGTTTAACCTCGGTGCTGGCTGCTCTGCTTCCAGAGAAATCTATTTTTGGCTTGTCCCCAGGGAGCAGAGCCTGGCCAAGGTTATGTGCCAAGCACTCTCATTTCCTCCTCTTAAATGCCTCCCTGCTTTATCACAAATTTTCTTGCTTCATCTTTTTTTCCATTGGTGCCTTGAGCAGCACCAGCACATGCTGACCCTGGACCACCAGGCCACCAGGCTCCTGCCCATCTTCAAAAGTGCTGGCTTTTGCTCTCAGCACAAAACACACAGAGGTTTCTGCAAACCCATTCTTTTCTCTAACAGAGCAGGAAAGAAAAATCAAATCCTCAGTTTTTTATGACTTAAGTTCTCCCTTTCCCACCTCCTGATTTGGCCAAGCAGCACAGGGACTGCCAGGAGAATAATGGCATCATTGATGCTCATCCAGCCCCAGCCCTGCAGGACAATTGGGCTTGGCCCCAGGACTCAGGGCTGGGACATTCCCTGAGCTACTTGTTGCAAATATTTGCCAAGGTGGGGCCAGGTGTTTGAGCATGAGATGGGCTGAGTAACCGTCAGAAAAGAAGAAAATTTGACTTTTACATGTTAGCCCCATTGAGGACTGCAGAGCAAGCGAACTGCTGTTATTCCCTGCTGCACAAGCCAAAAGGCACAAATTAGGTGGCACGTGGAGTTTATAAACACCATAAGCTGGAACTCAGGGCTGTAAAACTCACTCCATACCCTTTTATTTGGTGGTTGGAGTGGGGAAACAAAGCAGTGACAGGCTAGATTAGGGAAAACTAACCAAAACTGGAAAAATACACATTGCTGATTCCCCATCTCCATTTTACCCTATGTTTCTAGGATTTTTTCTTCTGTCTCACAGCTTTTGGATTTCACTGAAGCACCTAAAGCTGAAGTATGGAGAGTATATTTTGATTTTTAATCCACCATATCATACATTCATTTCCTTCCAGCCTTCCCAGCACTGCCAGCCAGGCAATATGGCATCCTCAGCTCCCACTGACTGCAGAGACCTGGCCACGGATAGAGATCTGGGGGTAGTAGTGGGGTAATTGTTGCAGGTAAAGGTCAAGGCAGTGGGAATGTTGCCAAGGATGAGAAAACCTTAGGAGAAGACAGCCAGAAAAAAAACCCTAAATCCTCTTTGAACTGCTTCCCTTCATATCTGCCATGATGCAGGGTCCTGGCTTCAGAAAGAAAAATCAGTGGGCCTAGGATGATATGAAACACAAGATCAGCTGTACTACCTGGCCTGCCACACACACCAGATTCCCAGGAGGGAAAGGATGCTCTTTCCCCTCAAGCTACTCCCCACAGCCTGGCTCAGACGGCTGCTGGAAATGATGCACTTTATGAGGGCTTTACTTGTGACAGCTTCTCAGCCTGCCTGGAGAGAGGAAACATCAAAAAGATGGACAATATCATGACCTCATCTTCTCCCCAGCTTCCTAAAGTTTGTTGATGTTTTGGCTAGGCAGTCTTGTGATGCTTTCAGTGTTTACTCTAAAAGTTTACACACTGTTTAAGAAGATAAAAAAGGCAAAAAGCGGGGTCAGGAGGATGTGCTAGGCAGGGAACTCAATCATCCACTGTCAGGACATCTGGACTGGGGTACTGGGACATGTGTTACACCGATGCCAGAGAGTGAAGCTCAACGATGCACTTAGACAGGATGCAGAACATTCACCCATATGCACTTTTCCATGCTGGACCTGCCATAGTCTTCTCATGTAGATAAAAATGAGACAAGGATGGTTAAAAGCCACTTTACTCCTCTTTGTAGATTTCAAAAGGGCAGGTAATCTGCAGTGGTAACGCTCAGTATGGCATGTGATGTCAGCATATTACTACAAGGCCTGGCCCTTCACAATCTCTGGTAAATGTTATCACTGTACCACAGCAGGGTAATAAAAGGCTGGCTGGTACCAGGCAGGCAGTGTCAGGCTGACTGGCATGAACAGTAACCACTGGAGACTTTTTATGCAAAGACCACATCAGTGTTACTTAGGGCTGAGGTCTCAGACATTTATTACTGCTGCTGAGAAATAAAGATATCCCAAATATCTGTCTCAACAGACTGTCTGGAAAATTGAACGCTTGGGAGAAGGAATGTCCCATCATTTCAAAATAATGAGTTGTAGTCTAAACCATCTCTTGAGTTCATTGGACATGAGAAAATGTTGACAGCATTCAGAGAGGCCAACAAATAACCTCATAGTTCAGAGCAGCACTTGGCAAGCCATTGACCAGTCTTTCCATACTCTTAGCAGAAGCCTTTACTGAAGTGGAAGTACTGAGTCCACAGGGGTCCCACAGCACCCAAGGGTGATGGGGCTCTCTCCTCCCTGCTGACAAAAGTCTCAAGGTATTGTGGATCTCCCCGTGGTGCTCAGCAAGCTGCATCATGAAGATGTCATGGGAACAGGCTATATCAAGGTTTTCAGCTTTTAGACAGCAATCCTGGACCAAACTCAGCTTGCTGGGTTAATATCTTCTTTGTCTGCTTGAAGATACACATCCAGGTTCCTTTGAGCTGTGCCTAGCTGAAACTTGTCACCTGCTGTATTTCTGCCACACGAGCTTGAAACTGGGCCAAGAGGCTCAAAGATATGTGTAGGGGACCAGAGCAGGGAACTGTATGACCAACAGCTCGAAAGACCAGGCTGTTTTCCATTTTTATTTTAGTAAGCAAACTAAACATCTATACAATGTCCAAGAGTGGGGAACACACTATACACATGGCCATGTGAGAAAGAGAGAAAGAAACAGTCCCTGTACCCACACTTTTTGATCCCTGTATTGAGTTTAAGTTCCTGAATCTTCCAAAGCAGGTGTGATTTGGCACATACTCACCCTTATTTGGCTGTCTCCTGCAGAGCACAGGCAAGGACTGGCTTACTGGAAATGACATCTTTTTTTTATCCTGAGCCCCTCACAACTGTGCCATGACTCTCTGCAGCAGTTTACAACATGTAATGGTAACATACTGAGTCAGTGGGATGAGACATTTCAAGTTTCTTAGGAAAAAAGAGTCTTAGTCAGATAAATATTAGTAAATTGAGCAAGCGGGGCTACGTGCTATTGCTGATTAATCCATGGATTGCGTATGGTAAAAAAAACCCCTACAGATTGAGCAAAGATGCTTCCACTGCTGCCCTTGTTTAAATTAACCCAAAAGTTCCAGCCTTGCTGCATAACATTTGCTGTAATCACTTAATGAACAACCTTGGCAGCCTTCATCTGCCTGGCTGAGACCTTTCCAAGTGAACTGGCCCTAAGACAAGAGCTTCTTCACTTTAACTTGGGCATCTTGAACTCCCTCTGTGCTCATGGAAAGACCTGAACACCCCCAAAGAAAGGCTGAGTCTCCTCACAGGGCATCACCTTTATGGACAGCTGGCCCTGTTGAGCTCCATGTTCCTCCAGGAGGTCCTGCCTGCAGTGGGTTTGAAGGGACCCAGCAGCACCAGTTTGTCCCAGAAAATTTCTGAAGGAAGAGAGTAATAAGGAAATATAACCCAAAACTTCCCAGAGATACCCTGAAATTGTACAATAAAAAGAAAAACTTAGGAGTCTGAAGATGTGAAAAAGTGGAGTAAAACGTGAAAAGCATGAAAAAAGCACTACTCCTCAAAGCGTTTCCCCAGTAGTAACCCACACTTTTCATTTACAGCTATTTAGGGCTTTTTGAGTACCAGTTTCCTAGGAGACGTGGTGGTCACTATACTGAGCTTCAGCTGGAAGTGCCTGTGGATACAGCTACACCCTAATACAAACACAGAGGGCAACAATTTACAACACAAGGCCATATGTTTCTCTGTTACTAATTGACTTCAGCTGACAGGATTATAATATGAGTCCTGTAAACCAGCTTTTTCCCCTACAGAGGTCATGTTGAAATCATTATAATAAAAGCAGTGTTACAGCCTCCAGTCTCCACTTCCTCTGCTGCTGGAAGTCAGCATTAACACCAGCCAACTTAGGGGTCCTTCTCCAGCAACAGACCCCTTGGTGAGGAGGTGAATACTTCCAGGATTACAGAGTGACAATGGGAACAAAACCAGGACAGCAGCAGGAACGCTGGTACCCTGCAATGGCTGATGGGTGCAGCTAAATCCCACAGAAAGGGCAGCAGGTCCCACCAACGGGTATGTGGGGAAGAGTCACTGTGGTGTTACATTGACAAAACCCTCTTTTTTCTTCTTCTTCTTCTTCATTTCTCCTCACTGTGAGCCTTACTCATCCTCAGTCTTGACCTTAGAGCATGGGCTCCTCCTGGCAGTGCCTGCATTGGTTGCTGTGCTTTGTTACCATGACTCACGTAGCTAAGGCAACCCAATGTTGCCAGAAGCGGGGTACATGATGCCTCATACTCGGAAATGATGATCAAATCCCTCCTTGGAGCAGGGATTCATTTAAGAGACATGTGGCATGGCAGAGCCAGTGACCCAGCCTGCAAAAGCTGGTGCCATGAGCCCACCCATTGAGGCTGAGTGTGACAATCCCATCCCACCCACAAAAACATCGCTATACACAAGACACCCGTCCCCCCATATCCACACCCACATACAAGTATCCCCCCTCAGAGACCCAATGTGTTTCCCTTCATCTGGGAGGGGGATGAAGTCACACTTTTAAAAATACCCTTAATAGAATGGAAATTGCCTTGGGGCAAAGCAGAGGGTGGTACCAGCAACCTTGGTGAGTGCGGGAAGGGGAAGATGGCCATGTGGGGCAAGACCACTATGACTTAATGTCAGTCCATTTCCCATCACCTTCCCATAGTTAACATTCCCTCTATGTTATTTTCCCTTCTTTCTAAGAACAGAAACAAGTCCCTAAACTGTCAAATTCCAGCAGATTTCTTGTATTTGGTGGGTAACAAAGAGCTGGTGCCTGATGGCTTTTATTAATGGCAATCATAGTAGTTGTATGTGGGAGCTCATACAATGTTGAGGCACAGCCACGATGATGTGGTGGGTTGCAAGAAAAAAATCTTTCTTGCTCTCACTGGTAACACAACCAAACCTGAACTAAAGACAGCTAAAGACAGCTGCCAGCCACAGCTTGGACAGAGACAGCAACAGGCACCTGAACTGCAATCAGCCAGAGCTCGTATTAGCAAAAGCTCAATCATGGCCCTTATTGTCAAAGCCATCCACTATCTACAGGTACTTAAACTGCCCTGTGACACTTGTCCCAGACTTCGGTGCCAGGGTATAGTGCAGGGCTGCATGACATCTCTTACCTCTCTCCCTAGGTGCACTGAAGATGAAATTAGCACCCTGCTGTCAGCTCTTCACCAAAGTTATTATTTAAAAAATAATTTTTATTTTAAAAATTAATTAAAAATTAATTAATTAATTAATTGAAAATTAATTAAAAATTTTTATTTAAAAAATACAGCAATATACTTCTTTTTTCTTATTAGCACAGCTAATGCTATTTACTTGTATCAGCAGTGACCAGCTACCATGGCGTGCACTAGGATTAGGGCTGTACTACTTACTTGTAAAAAATTACCATATGTTTCCCAGGTCAGATTGCTCTGAGCTCCTTGAAACTCTCCATTCATTCCTGAGACATGTTCCTGTAGGAGATTCCTCATGATTCAGCTTTGCTGCCCACTTTGGGTTCAATTAGAGTTACCTTTGTTTCCTGTCTTGGGTAAATAGATTTTAAAACTTATTTTACAGAATTTTTGCATGGTCACAATGCCAGAGACCTAAAATTATGATATTTTAATGCGTTGGACTTTCTTTTTATATTGTTCTCCACTTAACAGGCCCATGCTATGCAAAAAAGTGGAGCCTTCATACAATGGACATACATTCAAAACGAGGGTCCCTGCAAAAACCTACCTTTTTCCAACATTGAGAATTTTTTTCACTTTTTTCCTATTTTTTTTCTAGCAGTTTTCTAATTTGGTCAGTGTTAAGGCAAGTTTACTGAGGTGACAGCTGGGGGAGGCTTTGAATATTTCAAAATAATGGATGAATGTTCAAGAAAAATCACTCAGATGAAAGTAAAAGCAGAAAGGCAGAGACGAAAGCAGGCTGCTGACCCAACATTCACAGATATAAGCTTCATTTAAAAGCGAATTCAGGGTTTTTTTACTGGAACTTTTGAAGCAAGGTGTGCACAAACATGCCAAATCCTGCAGGCTTTCCACACTGGGAGCCTTCCACCAGATGTTCCTTGTATGCTCCTGACTTGCTGCCTTATTTTGTTGCTCTTTTTGAAGTGGTGTCCCATTTCCTGTTCACAAAGGCCATTCCCTGTTTCATTTTGGGGCCAAATTAAACATATCCTAATGATTTTTGCTTAAATCCATCCCCTTGTTGGCTCCAGCTCCCTTATTCTTATGAGGCCTTTTGGTCAGGTATTTTTTTTACAGTAGACCAGCATTTGCCCTGAAAATGTATATGTGCAACCTTACTGTAAGTCACTCTGGGCTGTTTGCCTCACTGAAACAAAATAAATCATAGTGAAAAGTGAGATACAGTCAGGGAAGAGCCTGCAGCTCCTCACATGCTGGGGCACAGCTACATGTATGGTCTGCAGCTGCTCCCCCATCCCATAAGCAGTGATGGCCAGTGTGGTCTGCCCAGGGCAGTCCCCAGCCCATTCTGCTCTGAGAAGCTCAACCAAACAATTCCTGGCTCATTCATCTACTCTGGGAGCATCGCACAGGCCCCCCCTTTGTTCTGACCCTCCCCACAGATGTGCACGCTGCAATGAATTATCAAAGTGTGACTGTATACTCCAGTAGATGAGTGATTTGCAGAGGAAACGGGCTTGGCTTTAGCTCTAATTTGTTTCCGGAAATGGGCTTCTGACCCTGCTGAAGTCCCCGGGAATGCTGCCAAACTCTTCAAAGGGGCCAAGCCTCACTCTGTAAACTTACGTCTGGGGTTTGGCTAGCAAACACCTCTGGAGGTGTCGGTCCTTCAAGGAAGATGATGGAGGAGAACAGGGCTCAAAGTCCAAAGGGTGATGCTGCACTAAGTATGTAGCTGAGCAAATACTGATTTAGAAACAGTGTGAGTAAGTTCATTAAGCAAAACCCTGCCCTTGGCTGCAGCATCAAGGTTGGATCCAGACTGGATCCAAGCTGGATCAGCCTTGTGTCAACGATTGTAAAAGAGTGACAAAATGAATGGCATACAAGAGGAAGGACCTGAAGGCTTACACGTGCTTCTTAAATATCACCTCCAGCTGCCATAACCTTTACTGGGCACTGGCCAGATTTCCCTGGGAGGAAGGAGGGGGCTAGGGGGAAGAAAATGAGATAAACTGAGTGATTGCAGGGAAAAAAGATAAGGGGGGAAGGTGTTATATCAAAGCTGGAGAGGTGGGCTGCTCTGAGGAAAGGAAAAAGGAAGGGGCTAATGATGATGGTGCAGAACTCACTGAATGTGGGGTCTCAAATGGAGTCAGTGGGCTTGGCCAGGTCCTGGCTGAGTGTCTTGGGATGACCAGGGCTGGAGTCAAAGCAGATATCCATGGGAGATGGCAGCAGCGCACCACAGGCCCTTCTTGGACATCTCTGCCTGAGGAGGTGATGCTGCCAGGGCAGACCCAGTGTGGTGAAGTTACCCGGGTCCAAGCCCACAGGAGCACAGTTTTGGGAGCATCATGTACCCAGTGTGGATGTGAGAAGAAGCAGTGAGTGCTTAGAGGGGCAAGGTGGGGTCTGCCTCAGGTCACAGTGGCCCCGTCGTCACTGGAGGAGGAAAATGGGCAGAGGAAATGGGGGGAAGTGGGAGAGGCAGGCAGAACTGGGGTCCCCTCATGCTATGGTCGCTGTGCCCCTGCTCACAGTGGGACAGGGATGGGGCACCTCGGGGAGACACCCACCTCTCCATACTCAGTCCAGCCGGGGCAGCCCCCAGTATCCTCCCCTTTACTCCCGGGGGAGGGGAGGCACAGCTGGCCCCCACTTCCCGCTACCCCGCTCCGGCGGGCGGGTAGCGCGGCCCGGGGGGCCGGGCGGGAGGCGGGGCGGCGAGGGGGCGGCGGGCCGGGCTCCCCGGGGGAGGCACCGGAAGGCGTCCGGCGCTGATTCATTGCAATAAATTGTTCCCATCGCGGCGGGGCTCGGTCATCGCCGCCCGAGCAGGAGTTGGGGTAACAGCCGGAGCCGCAGCGGAGCCACCGCCGGGGAACGAGGATGAAGATGCAAGCCGAGGTGATCCGCGAGGGCGAGCTGGAGAAGCGGAGCGACAGCCTTTTCCAGCTGTGGAAAAAGAAGCTGGTGGTGCTGACCAAGGACAGCCTCAGCCTCTTTCCCGACGGGCACAAACGGGCCAAGGGCAAGGAGCTGGGCTTCAGCTCCATCCTCAAGGTGGACTGCGTGGAGCGCACGGGCAAGTACATCTACTTCACGATCGTCACCAAGGACCGCAAGGAAATTGACTTTCGGTGCCCGGACCAGAGCTGCTGGAACGCCTCCATCACCATGGCCCTCATCGACTTCCAGAACAAACGGGCCATCCAGGACTTCAAGAGCCGCCAGGAGATGGAGCAGGCGGCGGGCACCCAGGAGCGGCGGCTGGCCCGGGCGCCCTGAGCTGCCGCCGTCCGCCCGGCCGGCCCGGCCCCAGGTGAGCCCGCTCGGCCCACTCCGCGCGCCTTCCGCAGCTTTTCATGAGGTTTTATTTTTATTTCATTTTTTTAAATGATTTTACTCCCCTGCGCCTACTTCGGGAAATCGGACGGACGTGGGGTTCCTCTTTTTCGCCGGAGGGAACCCCCGCCGCCGCCGCCGCTGCCGCTTCGCCTCGCCACCGGCCCGCGGGTGCCCGGCCGGGGCCGCGCAGGGGGCTCCGGGGCCCGCGCAGGACTCCGGGGCCGCGCTCCGCCGCTCCCGCTGCATCGCATGGGGTTCGGCCCCTCTTCCAATGCACCGCTGAGAATTTCTGGGGGGAGCCGGACTTACGCAATGTGCTTGGGGGTGGGGTGGAGGGAAAAAAAATTGCACCTGGCAGTGCTTTCCTCATAGTACTTGCTAAAAATATGGTATCTGTGAAAATAAGTGCTCAACGCTTACTCTCCCTTTAAAGCCCCTTATTATTTCCTGCGCCTTACTGTCCCCTTTGTTTTAACTAACCCACTTTCTCTTGTTGCCTTTAGATCATACCACTTAATGATAAACCAGATCGAGTGTCTTGGACTGAAATGGGACAGGGTACCAATGAAGGAAAGCAAAGAAGAGAGCTGGAAACAGCTTGGTTTTCTCCAAGCCCGTTGCGGCTGCTGAGCAAAGAGCCCTGAGCTTTGCCTGAGATGCATCAAAGAAAAACCAAAGACTTTCGTACAGGACTTCTAGCAAAGTGTCCACGTGTTTTGAGTGGCACAGCTTTGTGAACTATTATCTTCTATTTATGAGGCGCAAGGAAGATTCAACACTGACTGGTGGTGTTAAACACAGTTTAAATTATTTGTAGTATCTATATTTGTATTTATTTTGTTGAATGTCTTTCAGCAGTTACTGGTCTTAATATTGCTTTTGCATTAATGTGTCCATTCCAAATAAATTACTTGAAATGTTCACTTTTTATTACTGTACTCTGGGCTGCAGTAACTTTTGTTGAGGCTTATTTGTGGATATGGCAGTGGTGAAGTGGCTTAAAAAGAGTGGGTAAAGCTTGGCTTTTTGGTGCCCTGAACTGGGCAGTGGGAGGTGTAGAAAACCCAGATAATGTTTGTGTTTGACCTCCTGTCCTGATCAGGAAGGGAAAGGGTGTTGAGATTCAGTTCTGGTGAGTGGTGAAGGTAGAAGAGCCTATCATAGTTTGGGTAAGTGTTCCTTTTGAAGCGCTTTCCCATATACTCAAGTAATGGAGGCTGTAGAAGGCGCAAGAGCTACCTGCAACAGTAAAGTGCTGGTCTTTGTGAACACCCTGCATCCTCTCCCCAGCCTCCATAGCTTAGTGCTGTGCTAAGGCAGAAAACTGGATTCTTGATTTCAGAATAAGAGTGCCAGTGCTCTGTGGGATTCCTCAGCTTTGCAGCAAAGCAAGCTGAACTCGGTCTCCTCTCTTCACCTTTGCAGTCTCTAGATAGTGTTAAATTTCTCCAGGATAACTCTGAAGAATGGAGACAGGCTCTTTTCCTACAGCCCTGGCACCAAGAAGTTTGGAGAAAAAAGCAGCTATTTTTTTGGATAAAAGTAATAAAGTTTTATTTCATGAGGCTCGATTATCCCTAATCAACCTGGGCTTCTTCGAGAGCAATGCTGCAGCACATGACTCAACTCTGGCAGGCAGGACTGTGAGCTTAGCAGACAAAGTACTTGCTGCAAATTTGGTAATTTCAAGCAGGTAATTTCCCCTTCCCAATATCAGTGCAATTCTTCCACAAGACTAGAGGAAGTGGAAAAGTATGTAATTACATAAGCCTGTAGTAAGAGCAAGAGAGACTCAGTACAGGGAGGAAAAAAGCCTGGAAGGAGGATTGGCTCAGTTTCTGGAAGCAGCAGGTAGGCTCTGACACTGCAGCGTGGTACACTGGGGCTTTGCATCCTCCTTGCTTGCTCTGCTGCCACCTACCAGGCTCGTGCCAGCTCAGGGTTGCACATGACTGAGCTGTGGATGTAGCAAATCTCTGGCCACAGAGTTTGAAAGCCCTGGGCCTTATTTCCCCTCTAGCAAGAGAGGGCTGGAGGTGCATTTAAAGCAGCAAAATGATACCCCAGTTTTACCTTTCCACCCCCTCCCCCCATTTTCCTTGGTACCATTTCAGAGGGCTGAAATAAAGGGCCAAACCAAAGCAGAGGCACTGGCTCCTAATCTCCTCAGTTTTAGTGAATCCAAGCAGGAATGCTGCCTGACAACAGCTGAGGATCTGGGACTATTGCCTACAATGACAGCCACCGCTGCATTGTGGGGTGGGGGAAACCCGATAGCTCCTGGGGTCCTGTGGTCCCCAGTTGCTCCAGCATGGCTCCAAGGCCTTTGCAAACTGAAGTGCCCCTTACTGTAGATGTAAGTGTTGACAAAATGTAAAGATTGTTCCAATTGTTTTATTCTAGGCTTAAAGAATCAAAAATAAACCTCAAAATTATCTTTATTTCCATGGAAAAGTAAGGTGGTTACTGTCTTCCAACAGAATTATTGGCCTTTCATCTCTCTCACTGGGATTTTACTCTTTAAGAGGTAAACAAACAAACCTATATTGACCACTAGCTGTAAATAGCCAAAGGAGGGGACTCCAAATTGTTTATATAAAACTCCACCAATGGTTGGGCCCACCATCCGGGTCAAGGGCTGCACTGAGGCACAAATCCCGAGCATGGCACCTAGGAGAGATGGCAGAGACACACTGGGTAAGAGCAAGTCTTGCGATGGAAAAGGAGAGAAGAGCAAGCAGAATCCCCTTCATTCCTAATAGTGTTCCCCTGCAGTAGTAGCAAATCACTTCAAATAATTTCTTGCACTAATTTATAGTGGTCCAATTAGCATTGTTAAGGTTAAGGACTCCTGGAGGCATGGGGACTAGTTTCTACCACGAACCTTCTCAGCTCTTTACTGAGCCATGGGTGATCATAGCACTGCCCAAAAGGCAAGTTGGGGCTCACCACTGCCGTCACCAGGGTCCAAGAATGCCTTTGACTCAAGAAGATGCTGCTGAACATCGTGCCTGGCAGTGCCAGTAGCTACTGCATGGGATTAGGGATGGAAAGGTAATTTCTAGGATCATGTTTGAGACTTCCAAGCAAATCACACAGATTCTTCCCATCTCATAATTGCATGAGAGGTCTTGGTTTCACCCAAGCTACTACTGCCATTTATTCTCTAGTGTGGAACAGAGAAACAGCTCTTGAGGGCTTAGCAAGAGGGAGAAGTTAAGACCTAACTAGGTCTTTAAGAATAAATAAATAAAACCACAGATAAAGACTGAACCCCCTTGAGATACTCCCCCACCTCCCTTTGCAAGAAGAACAGATATTTCCATTTGGATGGATATGCGAGCCCTTCTCCCAGCTGGGCCGGTTCCCCCTTCAGCAGCCCTCATATTTGCATCATTTACAGGAACCCAGCAGATGGGGAAGCACCTCCAGTTTAGGAAAGGCAGGGTTTTTTCCACACACAGACAGACATCCAGGACATCACCTAGGAAACAAAGCTGGCCCCCACACAGCCAGTATGCTCTTCTGTATTGTGGTCTTTGTGTAGGACACTGTCATGCCCAGGGGAGCAGAAAATACCTGGCCAGCCAGAACATCATTAGCCCCAAACATGGGGAGGAACGGCAAGCTGGCAGCATATATAAGAAACTTGTGCCCCGTTCTGGAATGGTGTTTGCTGTGATTTTTTTACTATCAGTATGACTCTTAGGGCTGCTGGCATCAATTGACATGCACTGAGGTGTTGTCACCACACAAAACCACCAGCATCTGTGAAGGATGAGGAGGATGCTGTCCTATATGCAAGAAGATGCGGACCTGAGTGCAATATTTAACATGGTCAGCCATGGGGAAATGATCCCCAGCTCCCAGAGAGAACAGGCAGCCAGGTGTTCTCATAATGCCAGCCAGTGACTGCTGGGCTTTTATCAGCATGCTTAAAATACTTGTGCAATGAGCCCAAGCCGAGGGTGTAGCCATGTGGAGAGGGAAATCTCTCTCCCAGGAAGCGCTGCTGAGCACTCCTCCCGCACATGGGAACACAAAGGCGATGGGTGGGACCTTGCCTTGACCCTTTGCCAATGGGAACCATCCCACAACCACCGAACTCTCTGAGCAGGTTTTGCAATTATTTTTTCCCCTCTAGATATTTGAATTAAACTAATTACTATGTACAATTGCCAAACTGGCTCTTGTGATTGAGGAGGCACTTTTTCCCCCCTTTCCTTTTTTTGTTTTTTTCTGAAGCAGAAATCTATCCTCTTAAAAGGGTGGGCTTTCCCTCTGCACTTCTTCAACATGTTGCTGAGAAAGAAGATAATTTCTGTTTAATGCATTTAAATTAGATCCTTTATGTCAGACACCCTCAGGCTGGGACATTGTAAATCTCAGATCTGCAGCATGTCCCTTGCTCTGTTGCAAAGCTGCACATGTGATGGCTCTCATTTAAGGCAAGACCTTTAACTGGGACAAGCCACCACGTCAGCAGAAAATTTCCTGCATTACTTTGAGCAGCTCTGCCAACGCACATGCTCACCTTCTTTGTCATGGCTATCCTACTTTCTGAACCTTCCTTGCCCTTTTTTCTCACTCTCCAGTGTTTTTTCCCCCTTTGCCTATACCTGGCATGACCTGTCCCAGCCAGGAACCCATCCACTCCTCCCACCCTGGCCCTCCTCTCCTCCTGCAGGTTTCAGGGTTGGGTGCTGGCGGCTCTCCAAGATAGGCGATTCCTTTCCAGCTCACATCCTGTTGCTGCACTTAGATGGTGGTGCTGGGCCAGATCAGCCACACGCCCATGGGGCGATTGTGGGGCCTGACTTAATGATTAGGTCATCATTGCCAGTGGCTGCCTTCAAACCAGCAAAGCCTGAACTAAGCTGGGGGGTTCAATGCACCAAGCCCTTCCTGGTTGCAAGCTCTCCTCCGAAGGTTCTGATGTGCAAGTAAAATCATGACACAGTGGCCCGTTACACAGGGACACTCTGCTGGGCTTCCTGCCTCCCTCCCCCAAGGGTAGGGGGTGGGTCTGTATGAAAACAAGACCTCCATTCTTGGGGAAGGACCAGAATTGACAAGAAGTGCTTGTGCAAGGATGCAAGTCCCCCTGGGCTCGGGGCTGCCCTCCCACCATCTCATGCATCCAGCTGAACAGCACGTACATGTGTGGCTGAATTTTCTCTTCCTGCCTTTGAAGATGAAGAGAAGGAAAAAGAATATAAAAGGGAAACTAATGAGTAATTTCCACTACCTTTGTTTCAGTGCAAAGCCCCAGCCATAAGCAAAGAGCAAGTACCAAACTCATCAGTCTTGGTAGGAAGCAACCTTGGATCAGTCCTGAAAGCAGGATGATGGGTGCAAGGGATGGTGCCATCCCATCTCCCACTGTTCCCTTTCCAAGCCACCTATTTAAAATGTAAGGATGGGTGACTCAGTGTTGAGCAAGGGCGGACAGGCTATACTCCTCCAATGCCCCACCTGTTCCAGCCCTGTGCTGAGATGGACACCTGAGCTCAGCCCAAAATTCAGCTCCTCGGAAAGCCTTTTCCTAGCCCAAAGAAAAACCTCCTTTGGGCTCTACAGGCCTGAAGCTAACAAAAACATGAGGAAAAGACAGCAGCAAGGTTCAAAAGTGCTGTTTCCAAAAGGCAAATTCTCAGTGTGTGATTTCCTTGCGTTAACTAAAAGTCATTGCAAGTTAGTGCTCAGATTTTTGGCACAGCTACATCAAAGCTTTTTCATAAAAACAGATTTCCATGCTCACAGTGAGGGTTTCTATTGCACCACCAAAAAGCTCTCTTTGCAGAGCTGCTCTCAGGCTTGCATGGGAAGGTGTAGCCTTTAGGAGGCTGTATGGGTGGAGCAGCGGTTGTGGGGTGCCACCCACGGCTAGGGATGGATGTCAGGCATTTTAGTAGCTGCATTTCTCTGCAAGACACCCACGCCATCACTGCTGCAGCTGCTGTGGAGAGGCAGCTTGCTGTCTCTGCTGTGTCAGGAATTCCTGCCTTCGCCTCGGCCTCTGCATGGGTACGTCCAAAACAAGCATAAACCCATTAGATGCCTCTTCCCTCAGAAATGTTGCAAGGAAAAAGCACGGTTTGAAAGGTGAGGGCCAGGCAGGAGTGGCAGAGACAAGGGTTTTGCCCAGCACCACAATGCTCTGTGCTGGAGTGTTCCTCCTTGGCATGCCCAGTTATAAGCCAGCTATAACTCTGCAGTTTGTAGTAGCACTTGGCATGACATCAGCCCAGGATGGATGGGAAGGAGAAAGCTCCTAATAGCCCATGGCTTCCCTGATGACATGCAACGCCCTCCTGACCATCTGCACAGCTCCACTGGCTGCCTTCATCCAGTCTGCAGTCCTGTCCTACTATGTCGACACCATCTATTCCACTAAGGCACAGGCTTCTCTAACGACATACGCAAGCAGGAAGCAGGGTGAGGCAACTAAACCCATTTTCCTCTCTGACCGAAGCTTGTCTTGGGGCTTTAAAAGCCAAGCAATGCTTTGGCTTTCCTCACAAAACCCCTTTGAGAAGAGCCTGGATGAATTCCAGCTTGGTTGTAAGTCCCAAAGCCGCTTGGTGCCCTTCCCCCCTGGCTTTCCCTCACATGAACATTGCTCCAACTCATGAAACAGCAAATTTTTTTCTGGGCTGAGTGAAGGGGCTGAGACAGTTCCCAGCAATGTGAGGACTGAGAATAAGTGGTCCTCCCAAGCAGAAATACCTCATTCGAAAATCACAAGCTCCCAGCATTTGTGGGAGATGCAGTGGGTCAGCTCTACAAATAAACCACTGAAGTGATTTTCAGAAAAGCTCATCTCCCAGAAGCATCTCAAAAGTGCTTTCTAAACTCCACAAATGGGCTGTGAAAACTATAACTCCTTCTCAGTAGGCTCTGTGCAGAGGTGTCTGCTCAGATGGCTGCTAGGGAAGATGAAGGTACAGACTGGCATCCCAGGAAGGCTCACCTAAAGCACAGAGACTCTTGGGTACCTGCTCTGGGAACAAACCTGAAAGAATTTGAGCAAAAGATGTCAAACTGGGTTAAGCCAGCTCCATCCTAGCAGTAACCCAGTAAGCTTCCCATGACAATAATTTAGGCATATTTCCTTCATCGTCAGAACTAAAGCCCCAGGTATAAAGACTTATGTGTCTACAACTGCAATTCAGCTGCCTTGCACAGAGAAATACAGTAACTCTGACTGAAATGACACTGGGGGCAATTACTGCATCAGGCAAAACATGGTTGCAAAGGGTGATCCAGAATACCCTCCTGAGATGCTCTAAGTTAAAAGGTGTGAACAAGCCCTCAGTGTCACAGTGGAAGAGCAGCTTTTTTTTTTTTAACAGACCTTGGCTTTCCATGGAAAGGAGAGTTTGGGAAGGCCTTCCCTTTCTGCATCCAATATGGATGTCAGCAGGTAGCACAGGACTGGGAGCATTGGGTCGTGGGATGCTTGCTTAATGTTGTTCAAGTTCATCCTGCACAGCCCAGCCAGTACCCAGTCCTCTGCTTTCCTAACACCCATCGTATGGAACTGCCCAGCCAGATCTGTTGTGGAGCTGAGTGAGCATTCACCATGAGTGTGCTACAGTGCCTGATAGTGGTGGTGTGAGCTGGTAAGCACCTGATGCACTCAAAACTGAGAAAATACCAGTCTGATCTATTTGATGAGTCTTACCAGTGTCGGAGGAGGGAACAGCTTTGGTGAGGATGCTGTTGGTGATGGTGGCCATCATGCTGAAGGCAAACACCAGTGGCACAGCAATGATGCAGTAGTGCCACACAGTTCTCATCAGGGCCTAAGAGACAGGACACAAGAGACCACAGATCATTAGAGATTGCAGTGACTTTGTGTGAAGAAACAACATAGGAAAAAAATCATGAATCAAACCCATTACTTAAATAAACTGTGGGAGCCACAAATGATACATGATGGTGCAGCTTTGGCTGTTGCAGGGTCTTTCATAGCCTGCCATTTGTATGCAGTGAATTATTCCAAGCACGCAGAGCAAGTAGAAAGTGATACCCTACAATCTGGCAGCACATTTCTCCAGGACTGCTGTGGGTATTTTTAGAGTCTGGGTATTAGTGACGTCCCTGCACCCTTCCCCCTGTCTTCTGTCCAGCTCCTCAGGAAATGTTGAACACCAGATGTATGTGGTGTACTTCAGGAAGCTTCCATTACTTATACAAAACAGCCTAGAGAATGCTTTTTGGTTCATTATCATAAATAATTAAAACTAAACTGAGCTTGTCAAAATAAATGAGCACAGTGCATTATGTAACAACGTACCTTTGGGATTTCTAATCCTGTTCTGCTGCCTCCTTGCTAATAAATTCGCCGAATTCAGTAATCTGGAATAGGTCTTCTGGCCATAAGTGCACATTAGCGAGCATAATTAGGGAGAGTAATGATTTTGTTATTGCACATATTCTTAGCAGAGACATCCCTCCAGCTGTTTAATACTGAAACAAAAGCAGTGAGGCTCCCTGAGCCGTGGGGCTAGAGCGGCTCTCAGCTCATTCACATGCCCTGCTGGTCAAATGAATGGATTTCTCTGGGGCATAAAAAGGAAATTCACCCTTTATTGCAAGTCTCCTGCCCTCACCCATGTCTCAAGGTGTGTTATTGTGGCTGGAAAACATTTCTGTCACTGGTTTAGCCAGAAGTTTCATGCTCTGGAGTTCTCTGTCCCAAGATCTTGTCCCTGCCTTTTGGCTACAGAAGATGGAGAAGCCCAGAGACATTGCTTACTAATGACTTGGAAATGTTGAGGTTTATTCCTAGTTCCCTCTAGAGTCATGCACAGCCAGGCTTTTCTCCTCAAAGGGGCTCTTTGCCTACTTTTTGGTTAAGATCTACGCACTTCTGATTAAGGAGCCGGAGAACAAAGACAAAGGAACAGGTATTTGGTACATAAACAGAAGGAAGAAGAGTAATTCCTTGCTAGGGCAAATGTAATTGCAGGACAACGATGCAGAGTTCAAAGGAAAAATCAGCTTTAATCCCTCCTGCTTTGTACGAATTCCTTCATGGGCTGGAGTAAGTGGGCAGAAAAGAGCAGAGCCACATCTGTGTCTCCTGTAAAACCAGGGGAAATGGCTCCTCACTTTCCTGGGGCTGAGGAAGAACCGAGCCAGGCAGAGCCCTGTCTTTGCTACTCCTCAGCTGCTGGGCAGGTAGCAGTTTTTTTGACCTGAGCAGATCTGAAGGCATTTTTGAGGTGAGGGAGCCAGAACCAGGAGTTTCAGCAGAAAGACTCAGAAAGCAAATGCCTGGGAAATGCAGGCAGCGAGGCAGGATGAGGAACAGCTGTGCCTTCAGACAAAGAAAAAAAGTTCCCTGCAACGGCCAAGCCCTCCTACACCCCTGCCCACACTCTCCCGAATTGTATCTGCAGATCAGGCATTAGTTCTCCCCTCCTCTCCTTTTTCCAGGTGTTATTGCTGAGCTCCCAGCCCACCCTTTCTCTTCTCCATCTGCCTGGTGCTGGGAACATCCTGCAGCTTCTTCCCAGCTGCAGTGCAGTCTATCTGCTGCTGCTTGTGCCAGCCTTCCAAGAACGCTTCAACTCACATCCCAGTGATATAAAGATGGGCTCTGGAGTGTCTTTAACTAACAGCTAGTCTTTCTGCACACTTCCATCCTTTGGGGAGGGGAACTGCTGCATTTGGAGGCCACATGAAGCAAGAGCACAGCAGACAGGATGCTTCTCCATCAGCAGCTGTGGAGGATTAAAAGCTTCACCCATTAACTTCTGCATTTGGGTCTGCTGCTGTGACAGCACTCATCCCCACCCAGACAGAAAGTCATCCCAGAAATGGATGTTTTCTTGGCAGCCACTTAGACAGAGAACGTTTTAATAAGGCATCCTGGGCAAAGAGGGTCACAGCTGCAGTGGCCTATGAATAGTTCTTGTAGGAAGTCCCTTGTCTGCTGACCCTTGTGCCCAGGCTTGTGCTGTGAGGATGTCCACAGCCCTCCAGGCTTGATGTAATTGCCAACTCTAAGATGATTTCCTTTCCTGGCTCCCAGTTCCCTTCCCTATACAGCCAATGTGAGCCTCTCCACACTGAGATACCTGTGCTTCTCTGTGTGCCCCTCCACTGCCACTGAGACTTTTTCTCCTACCTCCACCTGACTCCAGCCTTCCCTGGGGATCAGGGAGACCTCAGTGCACAAAAGCCATTTACTCTATATTGCTCCTATGTCTGATTCCCATGGGAGTGGCATTCAACACAGGGATCCAAACCCAGCAGCACCTTGCTCTGCACCCAGATGGGGATGCTCAGGTCTCTAGATGGGCCAGGTCCACCTTAGTCCCACCTAATTGCTCCCACCCACAACAAAAAAAATAGTTAGACCTTCAAACTACTTCCCAGGCCATGCTCAGGAGCACCAAATGCTGTGCAGAAGTCTCATATTAAGGGGGCACATCAGTGACAGCCAAAACAGGGTGACACCAATTAGAAGGGACCTTTTCAAACCATTCTACACCTAACAGAATCTCTGTGAGCTCCAAAACCCCAGAGAGGGGGACGACGCTCCATCTGCAGAGCCAGCCATTCATCTGCATCCATCCTCTTTCCAGCCTCATCTCAGACACATGATTTAGCCTCAGATTAGCTAAACTGTGTAGGTGCTTCATCTCATGCATGTTGAGAACCACAAACCTGAATACCCTCCAGGACTTGGCCCTTACTTCCTCATGGCTGTGGAATGGTTGTGGGAATGGAACTCATCCTACCTGCACCAGTGGGAGCACCAGTGCGCCAGCAGCAAGGCTCAAGGCTGAATTGTGCAGAGAATGTTGAAAGGCTGATGCAGCTCAATTGTTCTTTGACGGGACACTGATGGGGACTGTGCACACCCTTCCTCCATCCCTGTGGCCTGGGCAGAGCTATCAGTTCACTGAATGTGGCTTATCTGAGCAAACACAGCTGCCAGCAGAGCTGGCTACTTCAAATCAGTTCTCCACTGCTGTTTGAAATTGGCATCAACCATCACCCAAGCAGACACAACCAGGACTGAGTAACATTGCTCACCCCAAAATGGAGGGACAAACTTATTGCCTTCCTACCACCTTTCTCAAATCATCCCACCTTGGGGAATTAGGTAAAAATAAAAGTCCAGAAGAAGAGCGCACAACCTCCACTGTCTCACAGCAGTGTACAACTGCAATGATTTATTTTCCCCACCATAATCTTCATTTACTTTCTGGGTAGTTCAGGAAATGCAGCCATTGACAAGACTAGGGCAGCATTTCTGTGCAAATCCGGTGACTCAGGAGGGACTTACTGAGTTTCTGTGCAAGATTAATACTTTTTTTAATCCCTGTAACTATTACTCACACAGCTCTTTATCATGGTTTGGCGCAATGCTTACGTTAAGTGCAGCTCTGTTTGCGCCGAGGCCCAGGAAATGTGGTTTCCTGTGTCCTGAGGACCACCCAACAAAGCCAGCAGTGGCACTTCAAGGGGCAGAGCTTGCAGACAGGTTTCATGGACCTTGTGTCACTGTGCTATTAAAGGCATCATGGATGATTCCACATCCTAACTCTTACCATGCCTAGACCTACACCGGCAAAGATGAAGACGCTGAGTCTGAGCAGGGTCATCTCTGTGCAGTAGTTAGAGAGTTTTCCAACAACCAAACCCTGGACAACCTGGGAAGAAACACAAAAGTACCATTAAGCCTGATATATAATCATTTAAACAAACTCAAAAGAGAACTGCTACAGTGCTTCAAGCAAATGAAAGGCAGCAAAGGGGTTATTCCATCAGGGTTTTGTTTGTTTTTTTTTTTTGTTTTTTTTTTTTTTTACAAAAAAAGACCTCATTACCCCAGTAAACAGTTGGAAGACAAGATCCATTATTTCAAGCATTTTGCATCCTAGGGAAGAGAGCCATTGCATCAGCTGGAAATATTTACTCAAGGTGCATGCCCGAATTTACCATCACTGTCTCCTCACTGACAGTGAGCAAAACTTAGTAAAAATGCTTGCAGTTACAAATTATTTTTTTTTAGCTTCTGATGTATTTGTGAAATATACTTAATACTAAGGTCTTCATTCTTGGCAAGTTCTTCCAAAGAAAAACTGCACCTTTGTATGCAGAGGAGAAAAATGTCTGTACCTTCTCTTTCCATTATTTTAAACTATAAATATACAAATTGATTCATAGTTTTTAGGTATGAAACAAATATGGTGGAGATGCTAATATCCAGTTCCAGCAGTACATGCAAATGTAAGGAATGGGGAACTGGTTTTCCAAATTTTAAATAAAAACTAGGGGAAAGGGAGACGGAAGGAGGAGCAAAAAAAATAAATCCCAGGAATTATTTGACTTTTCCAGCACTTGGCAAATTTCCTCTTTTATTTCTCTGTTCAGCATCTCCCATACTTGAGGTGATGCTGGTCCAAGTGGACATGAGAAGACAGAGGCTGGAAGAGATCACAGTGAAAACAAACCCTGCAATCCAGGGGAGGGACAGAGAGGAATCTACTGAGTTTCCCCTGCCTTGGAAGGATTTGTATGATCCAAATGAAAATTCCTCCAACTTGAAAAAAGAACTCTAGTTCAAAACGCTTTTTTTGGTGGCATGGTTTTGTTTTTACAGCAGTCTATCCTGCAGAAAACTTCAGTCGTCTGTCTGAACCAAGAATGATACTATGCCACACTCAACCTTGCTGTGTTAGTCCTAAGGCTGAAACCCAAATTCAGCTGAAAGGAAATGAGTGCAAATCAAATGAGAAAGTTATTAAAAAGAAAGGAAATGTTAATCTATAACAAACAGTCCAGAAAAAGCAATTTGATTACTAAAATAAACAAAAAAAAACCCAAACAAAAAACCAAATAGTACTAGAGTGAAAATAAAGTTGACATAAAGAACAATAGCTACAAAATGAATGTATTCTTGACAAGCAATAACTTAATGGAAAAACATAAAATGTAACCCTTCACTTTGTTTCAGAGCACAAAGGGTTTTTGACACAAGGGCACACCACAACAAGCAGACATTTTGGCTCCTGGGAAGTGTTTTTCCTGCCTCCTTTTTGTCCTTGTCCCTGCCTTCAGCCGCGTACCCAGATGCCGTGCATGCCCAGATGCCGTGAGACAGTGGCACAGGCCCTCGGTGTGTTTCCTGGGTTGTGGCAGCCTCTCGGGCAGTGGAGGAGCTGCTGTGGTGCAATGTTTGAACAATGAATGGGGTGACCTGAGTCATCCTGACTGAATGTCCTGCCACGGACATGAGAGGAGGCTGATACCAGCCCCAGCAGCTCCTACTTGGGGGGTGGGTGGAGAAACCTCTGAGTAACACTTCATTAAGCTGAGTGCTCCAAAATTCGTCATTAACTTCTTTCAACTTCCCAGTCCCTCCTACTGGCCCGCCCTAGCTGGGGCTGTGCTGAATCACATGGCATGGGGGCTGAGCCTCCTTGTAGGGCATGGTTTGACTCAGTGGTAGAATCACCTGAACCCCAGTTTGGCTTCACTGAGCCACTGGAGAGAAGGAAATATTTCTCAATTTGCCCAGACTTGAATGGCATATTCAATTGGAATATACCATGCAGGCACAGCCCTGTCCCTGCCCTTCCCTGACTCATTGAGGTATATCATCAGCAATGTCCCAGAGCAGTCCAATCTGCTGGCCACGGGAGTGGTGCACCCAAAAACATCTCCATCACTACATACGAGCACTTAAGCACAGGCAACATGCTCCACTGCAGCAAAGCCAGGCACTGAGCAGGCAGGATCTGGAGATGTGCAGACTAAGCTGTCCCCACAGTGAGCAAAACAGAGGGATGATCCTTGTGCCAATGCTGGCATTCCACATGGGCTTTCCTATCACTTGGGCTGTGGCAGTATAAGCACAAGGTTCAACATCACTGCTGAATCAACCAACTTGGCACTACTTCCAGGGGCAAGTGTGAACCCAAGTCACCTGCTTTGCCTTTGGGGCTGGGCAGCAATCCCTGGGTTATACAGACTGCAGTCTCCCTGATGGGTTATCTGGACTGCCTGCCTCCCTCCCTAGCATGGTTGCTGCCAATCCATCTGTTAATCCCAAGCAGGCAAGGCCCATCATCTTAATTTTGGACACAGAGCCTTGATTTATTCACTTGGTAGTACTTCCAGTCACCAGGAGCTCTGATCTCTCTTTCCAGTCTGAATTTAGAACTGAAAACTCACTACTTCCAGCCTTCAGTTCTCCCTATCTGCTGAGCCCTTGGGTTGGCATGAGTAGCAGCTGCCTATGCAGGCACATCTGGGAAGGTGAAAATGAATGATGGTTCATGTGCACTATCCCATGGAAGACTTTGGACATGTGCTGCCATTACCAGGAGGGACATCCCAGATGACTTGGCCATCACTGCTCCCATGGACAAGCTCTAGTGGCTGACAATGCAGCAATGAGATTTATCATCATTTTTATTGCTACTGCTGTGTTCTGGGCTTTTTCCTTGCACCGAAACTCCCCTTGAGACCAACTGCCATAGGCCTTCCCCTCCTGCATTTCATTTTGCCTGGATGGTGCTTGTCTTTGTAACCTGACCTTCTTTGAAGTCGGGGAAGAGCCAGTGTACCTGGCTGGAATGCCTTCTGTCATCAATAAACAAAAGAGAGAGGAAATTGTTTGCAAGTGAAATAACAGGCACTGCCTGTGGCTATGTACACATGTCACAGGAAAAACCAACTCATTTTTTTCCCTCCCTCCTCTCCTTCTTTAAAGGCAAATAAGACTCCCAATAAATGCATAAGAACAGCCAAATCTCTCCTTGTCATTATGCTGGATGCACCAAACTGGGGATTCATTACACTAATTCAGCAAATCAAATAGAAAAATACTCCCTGCTTCTATTACTGTGTTTTGATTCTGGGAAGGCAGCAGCTCCCATTTGCTCAGAGGAGCCAATTACTCATTTTATTGTTAACCTCTAACAAATTTCAGCAATCCCTTGCAGGATGGAAAAGATTGTTTCTTTTTGAAGGTTTAAGGTGCTAGTTTTTGGAAGGCTTTTGAAGTACTAAACTCACTGCATGGAGCCGCAGCTGAAAAGACCAGCACCTGCAAGCAGCTAACCTCACTGGTGGAGGTTAGAGGAACCATGCAGATGCTCAGCTGGTTCTTCATGCTCAGAGGACACAGAACTCTTTCTAAAGATTCTTCCATTGGCACCAATTGAAAGCTTGACAGAGCCTAGCAACAAAAATAAGTTCCCCTTCACCCAACAGCCTGGAAATGAAAAGATATGAGCAGGTTGGAAAGGCAGGTGCAGCAGGCCAGATAAGCTGGTACAGCCTAATAGAAAAGATGCAGGGCTCCATCCCTAGCACAGATAGTATGATTCACATCAGAAGCAGCCTCCCACGCCCCAGACCTGTATCTCTTGCCTTTGAAACTGTGCCCGGCTGGCAGTTCCCAGGGCAAGTGCAGTGCTGGTTGGGGTGGGACACATGGGTGGGCATTGGCTGGGGCAGACTACAAGGGTCAACACAAATCATGAGGCTTTTCTGCACGGGCTGAAGGTTGTACAAAGGGAAAAGGGAGTTATTTTACTGACATGGTGATACCAGAAATCATTTAAGAAGTAGTTCAGGTCTTGCAGGAGGGTGGTGGGACTGGAAGGAGAGCCGACAGTGAGGACCAAACTGCTGAAGGTAGCATTTCACCAAACAGGGGGAAGAGGATGGTATGTTTTGCAAACTCCAGTCTAATCGCTTTCTTTCCCCCTCCAGCCCGCCCCCCTCCACAGATATAAATCCTTCAAAGCAAGGAAACTGGAGAACTTTCTGTTTGTTGTTCCAAAGTCCTTTCACCAAGTGGGTTTTCCCCCTAGGCATACCTGACTGTAATTAAATCCCCAGCTCTTTAATCATCTTCTTTTGCTGTGCAGGGAAAAAAAAAGTGAGAGGGACAGACTGGTGATAAGATGATAGGCAATGTAAATCTCTCCTCCAGGAATCTCTCTCATCTTTTCAGGATCACTCTGTACCAACTTGTCCCTCCAGAAGCTGCACAACTAGAGGTGGGGTTTGTATAACAATACAAATTTAAATGCAGAAAATAGAACAGATGTCTTATGATTTCTTGATCCTCAGGGTTAAAAATATCTACCCCTTTGTCCCACACAGAATTTTGTTTGGTGCATTTTGCTTTGGGTTTTTTGGTTGTTTGTTTTTTTTTTGTTGTTGTTGTTGTTTTTGTTTTGTTTTGATTTGATTTTTTTTTAAAAGTTCTTAAAGGAAATCTTCCCCCACCCTCTCCTTCAGTTTGAAATCTACACATCAGATGTGACTTTAGATATCAGCTAGGGACACGAGGTATTTCACTTGCCTAATCCACCAGCAGTATTTTCCAAGCCACATACTATAGTTAAAAGTTCTCCATGCTATTGCACTCGCAACTCAAAAAAAAACCCCAAACAAACAAACCTGGAGCCTGGGCCCATTTCTGCCCATTATGCAAAATTAAATTATTTTAAACCATTAAGAAATTAGTTATTATCTGCAGGGAGATTGAACAGCATTTCACTCTCCCAGGCATTCACTAGGAGAGAAATTTCATTCATATGTCTTCTGAGATGAGGGGACTCTGGAAGTCCAGCCCTGGAGGACAGAGGGATTGTGTCCCTGACAGGCTCTCATACATCTTGCCTAGAGACCTACCACTGATCAGATAAAGATGCTTGAAATGTATCATAAGCAGTGGAATCTCTGCAATGCAAGCTGCCAGGCACACAGGTACCTTTCCTGCTGTCTGCCTTTTCCTCATTTTGTTATTCCCACATGGCTTCTGCTCTTCAACTTTCACTGGCACAGTCTCAGTTCATCAGACAGCCCCACACTATCAGGGTGCTTCAAGCATCAGTGCAGAGACCTGGATTGCTTGAATTATTACCCCCACTTGCTATTTTCATTTCCCAATCAGTCCACTACAGCCTCAGTCATATTCCATTTTCTAAGCAACAACTTTGTTTCCTCATCAGACAGTTCTTTGTCTCAATCTTGTCACACCAATGTCCCAAGCATCCTTCTCTGACCTTGCCTGACTCTGTCCTGACCCAGCAGCGAGCCCCCTTCCCACCTTTCTACCCTCACTATGCTTAAGCCTGCCCAGTACTTTCCTGTATCCTCTGCAACTAGATGATGTTCTTTGCCTAACCACAAGGAGTAAACTGGCACCAGCTTTATCCAGAGAGCCAGGAAGTCCCCATTCCCTGTGGACAGGGCTTGTGGACTCCCATGGGACCATTTATAACAATGTATCAGCGGATGTATTATAGTGGGCAACTCAAGTCTCTGCGAGGCAGGCTAGGAGCAGCAGCAAGGCAACCTGTGTCCCTCCATGCAGGGGGACACATTACAGCAAGGAGATGTACCACAGTGCCAGGGTGATGGGTGACCATACTGTGGGCAGCCAACCTGGTGAAGGAGAGAGGGTGCCAAGAATGCCTCATGCCATGAACAGTGGTGGTCATTGGTGCTACATGCATGGTGTTATAGGGGCAAAAGCCGTCACCAGCGCCAGCTTGAGCCACTTCACTGCTAGCCAGTGCCATGAACCATTCCCCATGGATGGAGCTGATGCTCAGAGAGGGAGCCACCAGGAGAGGTGCTCCAGGGATTGGCCAGCCAAAATACATGAGGCTCCCAGGCTTCAAACACTAGTCCCAAATCTGCTTTCTAAACCTCAGGGATCCTCTCAGACTGTGCATGGCACATGCCCCTCCCCCAAGATTTTGGGGTCCTCTGTGGACCTAAAGCAACAAGATGGGACCAAGCATGATGAAGACAGGCTCAGGAGCTCTGGATGGGATCCCTCAGGTGATGCCTGAATTAGTGGTGGGGCTAACTAACATTCTCCACCTGGAAAGGAGCAAACACTTCACATCCTGCAGGGTTCATGTTTCTGTGCCAATCTCCTCATGCAAAGAGCCATTTAAGATACTGATGACAAAGAACTTGAGTTGTCTACTTAAAATAAGGTGGACTATCTCAAAACCTCTCCAGATCTCTTCTCTAGGTACTCTGCCACTGGCTTGAATTGGAGAAATGAGGAGAGACAGATCCTTACAGTGCATTGGCCAGTTCTGACCACAGTAGGTTAAATGAGACTGAGAAGCTGAAAAACTAGATTAAGCAACTGGAGCATAATATCCTTGGGGTGGGAGAGGAAAGCAGGCAGTCACCATCACTATTTGAGTCATCCCAGGATTGCTGATCAGTCTGGGAAAGGGAGCAGCAACATCACCTTCTGTGCAAGAGGAATATGTTAATTTTGAGAACATTTAATTTAAAAAACAGAAACACAAAGAAATAATACTACTAAAACCTGCCAGGATTTGGCAGACCAGACAATGTTTTTGTCAGTGTATGACTTTCAGGGAAGAGCTGAATAAAGGGCTCAGAGAAGATTTGCTTGCTATGCTGTTCCCTCTGCAGCTTTGAAGCCTCTTGGTGCATGCAATATGTGCTGGGAACAGGTGAGACCCTGGAACATGATGCTGGTTGTATCAGCTGGCAGTGCTGTGTAGCTGCCCAGGCACCATGTTCAGTGTCTACAGGGAAATTTAAAATAAACAGGACATGAATGGATACTTATTTTCCTCTTCATTTCTGTGGCAGCCCCTTCAATCTATGAAAGTCCTTAAACACTATTCATTTTCAAGTCCAGAGAGAGATGCAAATACGGGGGACATGTTTCATCTAACAGGAGGGCTCAGAGCAAGTCCAGGAGGATGGGAAAATCCTCACTATGGCAAACTAAGGAACAAGAAATCAAAGCTGAGGATTTGGTTGATGAAATTAATTGAAAATTACATTATATTCCTTATGAATAAAGCTATCATTTACTCAGTGAATGATATCTGCCAGTCAGCAGATATTAATCATCATTCACCTATCCAGGCTGGTGGGATTTACTTGCACCTTAATCTGCATTTATATCTCAGCAGTATCAATTCACTGTCACAGCAGAAACAAATGCATCTGAAATGCCAGCTTAGCAAACAGGAAGCACATAAGCAGCTCTGGGTCTTGGCAGGACAGAGCTGGCACATGTTCTACTCCCTGCACATGCCTTCCTGTGGAGGAACCCCAAGAGAAAGCAGCCATAAAACATTAACCCAGTCACTATCCATGAAAGATATCTTTGGGTATTTCTAGCCAGAGACCTGGAATTAAAGACACAAATTCTAATGTTTTACAATAATTTAAAAGCCAGATAGCGAGAACTTAATGTGGTCCAGTTGAGGATCTTGTTCTGCTTAAACCAGAGCAGAGTTTGGAACTGCCAGTTATAAAGTGGAAAGAAGTACTGACAAAGCAGAAAGCCGTGCTTTACAAGCTCCTGGGAGAGATGGCTTTGCTGCCACCAAGAATCAGGAGTCCTGGCCTTTAAAAAAAAAAGAGTAAAGCATTTTCCCCTTGAATTTTTGGTGTTCTGACAGCAAACCTCAATGCACAAAAATGAAGAAGAGAAGTTTGTACCCTATGATCACTTCGCTCCTATATTTCTGATGTCAATAGTCATGCACTATATGAATAGCAACATGGATAGAAACTGCATGGATAGATGAAAGGAAACTGCCTCATAAAAGCCAGTTTCTGTGTCAAATGTCCCAAGGCAAAGACTCTCCAGCAAAGCAGATACCGCACCTGAGCCTGCAGGCCACTGCTGGGTTAGATCCAGATTGTGGCAGTAGCCACAAAGGGCCTCTGGGGGATGAAACTCTGTGACTACGGGAAGGGTCAAGTCCCTGTTAGCACTGACATTGGATTATCCATTAGGACGCAGAGTGGATGCTGTAATTCTGATATCTTCCAGGGCTGTATGTCTATGTGGGGTGCACCAGCACAGCAGTGTAGGTAACTTTATCTACAGTAGTTTCAACCAAACTAACCTGGGAAACAACAGCAGTAAAGACAGACAGATATTCCAGACATAGCAGTGTCCTAAAGACAGATATCCTGGACCTAGCAGCAGCATCTAAGCTCCATCTAGCAACATTAAGCCACTCCTGTACAAGTGCTGTTGCCATCCACACTACCCAACTTGAAACAAGCATATCACAGCCATGCTGCAACCCCAAATTTTATTTCAGTGTAGACATTTGTAACAGGGATTTAACTGATATGTCTAAGTTAAAAGCACAGTTGTCCCTCTACATTCAAATGGGGAAGAAGATTCACCCCTCTAAAACTTGAGTGATTCCTGTAGATCCTGGTCTAGAAGGCAGCATACATGCTCTTAACATTGGGAAAGCCACTGTAAGCAGTGGAGTTTGGGTCAGAAGGTTGCTTTGGAAATCAGCTGCTGATCACCCCTCTATTCATGCTGTTTCCATGCTACAGTCCAGCAAACTAGTCTTCTTTCCAATAAGACAGAATGGGAGAGTGCATCCAGCTGGTTGAAAATGTTGAGCTCACAGGACCAAGAGACAGCTAGTTCAAAGCCATCCTCACAGAATGGACATGGCCAAGGCCCCATCTCCTCAGCGCCAGCCAGTCTACTCTGCAGAATTCCCTTGCTGATGTACAGCCGTGTTCGCCAGCTGCTCTACCAAAGTGCCCAGATTTGGTGAGATCAGAGCAGAGCCCAAGTGACTGGTAACACTATGCCAAATCTAAATCACAAGGGAACAAACTAAAGCTGTCATTTCTCAGATGAGAAGCTCCTTGAGATCCCACAGGAACTCTGTGGCAATGCCCAGGAAATAAAGGCGGATTTAATAACAAGACCACCCGCCTTCAGGATATTGCTTAACTTGCATTCCTACCTTGAGGCTTGCTTATAATCATCTGCTGTTCTTTCTGCAAAATTATTAGCCTCTTCCTCCAAAAGGAACACTCTGCTATAACACACCACCATATTGTTTCCCTCGTGCTACTGCCAAATTCAGCTGACTTTTCCCTTTTACCCATTTCAGTAGTCTTTTAATGATGTTCTATCACCAACGTTTTTCATCCCCCCACCCCCTCTCTTTTTTTCCCCCTTTTTTTGGAAGTACAAGCTTGCTGTCCTTGTTTCCATGCAGCAGAAACAGGTTCTTCCTCTACACTGAAGGGATCTGTGCAAACACCAGCAAAGATCATGTACCTGCATAAATGTACAGGGTGCTACTAAGTAAATGTAAATCATGTAACCTGCACCAGAAAAAACCTTAGCCAAGACCTTTTAGGTTCAATGTAAATTTTGTTACAAAAACTAGCACATATCAGTCTGAGGAAATTTTAGTTCCACAGCTTAAAGATCCACAAAGAGAGATGAGGGAAAGAAAGCTTTTGGGACACTCCTTGCTCCAACTTCTTCCCATTTCAAGGAACAGAATAAATTTGAATTAAATTCTACTTTGAAGCCTAATATTGTATGGCAGAGCCAGGATTTGCCTGTTAATATTGCACCTGGATTTGGAAGAGAATGTGTCAAAACAGTGGAAAATTATATAGCAGTGTAGCTAATCTGTCTAAGAGGGGAACTTTCACTTCACTTACCATTTGAAGGACACCAAAATATGACATCAGGTATCCAGACTCCACTGCTTCCAAGCCAAAGAAATCCATAGATATGATGGAAAACATAATCATGAACAAACCTAGAAGAAGGGTTAATGTAAAGAATACATCAATATACTAGTATTGGATACAGTGGCCCAGATCCTGCTCTGAATCACTCCCAGTACAAGCCAGTAGTTCTCCTGGGTTGCCAGCCTTGGATATAAACATGAGCAGAATCCTATTCAAAGTCATTGTAGTAATTTAATCTTTAAATATTAGCTTTTCTATCCCACTTACTTTCATCTTTAAATAGTGTGACTATGTAGGCTGCAGTTTCAGTTGTTTATTATAAACTGGTAAATATTTGTATCATCAAAGCCAGACTAACCATTAAGACAGCAAGAAAACATTTGTTCAGACAAGACTGTAACCATAAAAATAATCTGATTGGATTCTTCTCCCCTTTTGCCTGACTTCAGATTTTCACTATGGGGAACAACCCAGCGATACCAGGCAAAGTGCAGTGGTTTAACTGCACATCTCAGCAATGATGTCGGTGGCATGTGAAAAATTTCTTCTGTGGACCTATGGTGGTGTTGACACAAGCAGCCAGGGAAGTAAAGACAGAAACAGCACAGGCTGAATCTGCTTTTCAGCTGAGGTGATTTCTGAAAGTATAACGGAAAATGCCCGCTCAGTCTCAAATGAAAATACGACAGTGTGCGTTTCCCCATGGCCAAACACACACAAATACAGACATGCTTACACATGCTCCCACCCCACACAAAGAGCCAGCAAATTAAAAATATTATGACAAAACATTGCTCTTCAAGCGTGGTATTGGGTAGGAGTCTGCTGCTTCCACTACTGTTTTGTGGACCCAAGACAGACCAAGACAGTAGTAAATCTGGGTGGGGTGTGTGTGTGTGTGGGGGAGGGGGTGTGTGAACAACGCCAAACATGCCTGTTAGAGACCACTGATCCTTTTGGGGACAGAAGAAGAGAGTAGATGAGGTCTTGCCTTTTCTTGTAGGATCTTCTGAGTTAAAAAGACTGGGTAAAAAGGGAGCTGTGGCCTTCTCCTTCCTGAAAAAACAGGAGTCCAGGAGACAAAGTGTGAGGACTGAGAAGACAGCTGGTGGCCTGGGAAAGTCAGTCACTAACCCTGTGGCATGGGAAGGATTTGTGAGCTTCTCCTGGAAGGATGAAGAGAATGATCCCAAATTGCTGGTTAAAATGCCGTGGAGGACTTGCCCCCTAACAAATGAGCATCCAGAAGTCAAACTGCACCACTACCAATGGAGCACCTGCAGTAATAAGGACCTCCCTCCAAGCACCCCAAGTCTTTGCCTTCAGGCAGCACTACCCTCCCACCCCAGGACCTGCCACAAAGCCTTCCTGAACTCCACCAGAGACACATCTTCCTCCTTAATGGGAGCAGCTGCACTTCAGCTGCCCCCATGGCTCTGGGGGAGAGGCATGGGGGGCAGCAAGGGTGCCCTGCTCTGCTGCTCTACAGGTATTAGGAGAAGTTGCCAGGGAGCTGGGGCTCATGAAAATCTATGGCTTTGCCACACCCCTTCATGGAGAGTGCCCTGTCCTTAACCAGTTACTTTGAAATTGCTCACAGCTCGAGCCAGCTTAAGGTAACATGCAAATAACAGTATTTACTCACAACATCCAAATCAGACAACACGGTTGCACAAGTTTATAAAAGGCACACGTGAAGAAAGAAAAACCACACTTCATTTCACCTGTAGGAAGATCAGATTGAAGCGGGCCCTTCATCCTGCTACCCTCCTGCAGGTACTACCTAGGAGGGGCTTGTCCTTCCTACATACCTGGCGCTTCTTCCTGGCACCACATACCAGCTTGTACAGCTCCTCTCCCCTTTGAAGTCCCTTGTCAAGTTAAGGCAGATTTGGATCTTTGTCCTCCAAACAAGCTGCTTTCTTTTGGAGCAGAGGGATAGACTGTGCTCTTTAGTTAGCATTATACATTGCATGACTCCCCTGAAATGCAAAGGTCTGTTTTTCAGATGGGTGTCACCCCCTGTTTCTTCATGGTCTCTTAAAGCTACCTGAAGAAGGGAGACCACTTTGCCTCCCTTCCTTCAACAGCTAAGGGGCTCTTTTCCACTGGCAACACATTTCTTGGTGAAACTTACAAGGGGAGCCCCAGATCGAACTAAAAAAGATTTTATGCTCATCGCAACAAGCATTTCTTCCAGAAATCTCAGCAGGTTCCCATGTGGGTAGACTACAGGTCAGCTGAGTGCAGCCACATGTAATGATAAGGCTCAATCTACACTGCAAGGCTCAATGTATATAAAAAAATGGAAAATGGCAAAAAATACCCTCAGAAACCTTGCCTTTTTTGAGGTCTAAGCAAGGGGTGAACAACTCAGAAAAAAAACCCTGGGATCAGTGGGATGACTAACAAGAAAGGCAGAGAAATGGTTTGAAAGAATCAGAAATGAAGAGGAAAAGCACCAAGGAAGGAAAAACAGGAGTGCAAACTGTATTAAAAAACCAACCAACCAGCCAAAAGATGTGATATCTAAAAGTAGCCTGCTTTGGAGGGCCTCACTGCAAGATGGTGTGAAAAGGCAAGCGCAGCCTCTGGGGGACCATCTCGGCCCTCCTATACTGGACTGAAGTTGTGAAGGGATGCAGAGCCCTAGGGCTCACTGCAAAATCCTGTTTCATACGTGAAAGAAAATCCTTTTAAAAATGGGATGCAGGTGCTAAAACAATTGTGTTGAAACCAGGTTTTCCAAAGGGATTAGACAGCTAAAGATTCATACAAGCAGGTATTTTCAATATAACCAGTATTTTCAAGGCCCTAGTAATTTCTGGTCTGTAAGAGGTATGTTTGAGATTTTTATCCACTTGTTTTTCTTTCTGTCTCTTATCTACCACAATGAAATGAGGCTCTCTTTTCCCAGGTCAGTTGAGAATGTCATTTGCCCATGCTGGAGCCGTCTGCTGCCTGTCCAATCCCTGTCAACTCCCCTCCTGCGAGAGGCACACAGCCCATGTCTCTGTTTTTATGCAGCACAGGATGGAGGTTCCTAACCCTGTAAGCCCTCCTGGGGAGGCTCTTTCGGTCTCAAATAAGCTAATTTTAGACAACAATAAGATCCATAAGGAACAAAAGATTTTCTTTGGTGTATATCACAAACTTGTTTACAAAGTAAATAGAAAACAGTCTATAATTTAGGCAATCTAATTAATATACATTTGCAGCCTGAAGATGAAAAGTAAATGAGTTCATGAGGAGCTCAGCCTCCAGCTGTGAGCTGCAGAGAATAAGGTGATGGCCAGATCCCCTTTAAACTGCCATCAATTGGTCAGTCACTTCAAGTGGGGAGAGACCTGCAAAGAGAAGTCACTAGAATTTTAACCACTTCTTACTGCAGCGCGAGCACTATCCTTGTAGCAGGAGTGCCTCAACTGAACTCCTTTCTATCCTTACAGAAACTGCAAGCCATTCAGTGACACACTATTAAGCCTGCCTTAAATCTCAGCTTCACTGTCTCCATTCTCTTTGCCCAGAAACTGCCTTGCAGTTTGGGGCAGGAAATGTTTATCTTGTTTGGGTGCACATTTTTGCTTTGCATGGAGAAAGAAGAATGGATTTTCTGACAGGCAGAAATTTGCATTTCAGCAGGAATTACTAAAGTGTATCTTGCTTGGCCTTTGGAAAAAGGAGAGCGCACAGGAAATTACTGTGCAGATCTCATATAGATGTGGTCTCAGGCATTTTTAAACTGAGAAATGAATGCTACTTTAAGATGAGAAATGAGCCAGAATCAGCAAAGAAAACCCTCTTAAAATATCTGTCTCATTCTATGAGACACTATTTTATACACTTTTTAAAACACAGTTTTAAAAGTTTATCTTCTTAAGAACCAAAAAAAATGCACTATTAGGCAAGCCAGCGGTGCACTGAGACTGTATCCTGTGTCCAGTGGCAGGGGTAGAACTAACTGGCATAACTGATCTCAGCCAGTGCCAACTGCACACAAAAAGGAAAAAAGAAAATCAGAAATTCTTTACTTCCATGCATGTTATTCTACAACTCCAGTTGGACTTGTTCCCCCAGTGACACAGCAAGGAATAACAGATGAGCCTGACCAAGCCCAGAAATGCCACCCCCTTCCAATTCAGCCACACTCCACAGCCAAATCTACTTTCGTTTGTAAACTGAATTTACAGTTTACAAATTAGAATTTAATTTGTAAATCATGTTCACATTAATTAAACTTCACTGACTGCTCTAGACAAAAATGAACAGGAAAAAGATGCAAAGTCTAAAAGCTAAGGTACCTTAAGTCCTCTCTTAGGATCTCTGTTTGGAAGAGACGTGTCTTAGTTTGTTCAGATGCATGATGTACACATGTTTTGATGGGCACAAAATTCAATTATTGAAATCATCATCAAGAAAAACTGCACTTTTGAGTTTGGCTGGGAATACAATTTCGACCCTCTGTACCTGAGACTATCTGAATGCATCTAACATCAGGTTAGGAGCTGAATCCTTACTCCTTCATGATCAAATGCAACATGCTTTCAGTAACTTGAGACAAGCCTGGTCTACAATGTATGTCATCTTATTTTAAATACATCAGCAATCGCGAGTAATGGGTGAGATTTACCTATGGGAAGTCCAGCAAAGACCTTGACTATAAAAACTTCCATTACTCCTGGAAACTTCATCAGACGCAGGATTTCTCTGATGCTAAACAAGCTGCCAGACTGTGATGTGCCTACAGAAGACGACAGATTGATTGATACTCTATTTATACAGGTTAAGGGTAGACAGCAAGAAACTCTGAGACTGTCTGCTCAGGCTCACCACCCTCTGTCCCAAATGGCCCATCTCTGCTGCACCAGCTTTCTGCTGATGGCAGGAGGTTGGGAGCTGGAGCCAGGTCTACATGCAGAGGAACCCAGTAAGACAGTGGGATTGCCTCCCGTGCCAGATCAAACTAACCCCCAGAAAGGGGTCAACATTTACCTTTTCTGAGATGCATGTCAAGCACTGGGCTGAACGACTGCAATTCTATGTGGCAGAGTGACCGACATATAGGGGATAATAGTCTGCCATAAGCACAGCTTAGGCATTAAAGTGTCATTTCAAGGTCAGGACCTTTTTGCCCCTAAACGCAACTCTCGGGTCCTTCAGCAGTTCTTGCAGCATGTCAATCTGTCATCCTTATTAATGTATATTTTTATCAGAAATACTGAATACTTACTGTGCTCTGTCACATGCTGGTCTGACACTGGTTTAGTCTCCAAAGGGATCCAAACCACTGCTATCAGGGTATTAATGAGACTTCCCACCAGCCCAACATATATTGGAACAAAAATGCTGCAAACAGAAAAAATACAGATAACTGGATAAATATCATGAACAAGACATTTACATCTCCATCCTGCAAAGGCTTGAGCACTTGCATGAGGAACAATCCTCTTGAAGTCATGCTATGTACGGTTATAAAAGAGCTCACATCCTTTCATGGAGGGTTTGGACATGATCACAGTTTGAAATTTCACCAAAAGATGGCTATTGCTATCAAGATAGTTTATTGTTTTTATTAATAACAGACAATGCTTTTAAATACAACACTTTTAAATCTGTGTCAGGGAAAAAGAGCTCTTCTTGGTTTAATAAAGCTTAGAATCTTCCCACAGAAAGAACACCATCTGCTTGTTAGTATCCATCTAATCCCCATCTAATCTCAATTTCATTCACCCAAATATCATCTCACTCCTTGAAATTTCTCAGCGAAATCAAATGAAGCTAAAGAAAATGAAGAAAGTAACTCAAGATGATTAAGGATGGTAGAATACAGCCTGCAACCAGAACTAAACCCACTAGATGGTCTTTAAAAGTAACAAAGGGGCCTTTAAAAGTAACAAACAGGATTCACAAAACCTTCTAAGAAGGTAAACAGCACATTGACTGATGCACTTACTTTTCTCCAGAGGTGCCCACGACCAAAGCAACAACCTTTCAACTGCCCATCAGAGCCCCAACATTGAATCTCTAACAGAAGTGGGGACACATCCTTAGAATGTAGACACAGTGAACAGCAATTATTAACTATAGCTGTACAATGGTAAAAAGGTACAACTACAACTTATCTAAAAAACCCAAACTCAAACATGAAAAAAATCAATAGAGCTAGCAATTAGTCCTCAATTGTTGCTGTCCTCTTAAAAGAGAAGATTAGGGAATGACTCCTCCTAGTCTTTAAGGATTTGTGGGAAGATTTCACACTCTAAAAGGCTTTAACTCTGACAAACACAGGTAGAGCAAAGTCTAGGGCTTGAAGACTGAAACTCAGAGAAGCTCAGCTGAAAACAAAGGGAGAAGCTTGTTTTAACAGTGAGAACAATCATCTACTAAACTAACTCATTAACAGTTTCCCCAGTCATGGGATCCCAGTTAAAGGGTTTCCCTGAATATGTACTTAAAACCCACCCCAGGAAGCAAGTTTGGGGTGGGAATGTCCAGCAGAAACAACAAAGGCTGGTGTCATGCAGGGCACAAGACTAAGAGACCTTGGAGGCATTGAAATTTAAGCACTTGGACTTCAGCAAAGCAGAGAGGGATTCGGGGTCTGCAGATCCATGCAGACTGAAAACATGGTTGTGTCATCCCTGCATTCCCACCAACCCAAGCAGTAAAAAGAAGATGTAAAAGGGAGCTGTGAGCCACCAAACAGTGCTCCCTGTGAGCCTGCTGATGAAGGACCGCTCACTGCCTGAATTTTTACTACTGATTTTCTTGTCAGTCCATGGTGTATGTTTTTTATGAAATAACCAGCAACGTTAATTGTAAATGTCTCAAATTTCCTCCGTGCTAGACAAAGGTGAAGTCTGAATAATTTTTGAAGTATTATTTAAGTCACAGAGCAAAACGATCAAGGATTAAGATGCAAACAAGCAAGGAAAGCATCAAAGAAAAAATACATATATATATATATATATACACATACACACACACATTGCTGTTAATGGCAATGGCAAAAATCACAGTTGAATATTTTAATTCTCATTAATTATTCTTAATAACAACAAAGTCAGATACTATCTTTCTGCAAAGGGACTTCATGCAGTAATTTACACCTGCTGCTTTCCATCCACCAAGCTGTTCCACTAATTAACTCAGACCACAAAATTAGTCATTTACTGGATCATTACTTTTTATTTTTAATGCAGCAGATCGCCACTTTCTAATTTAAAATTATCTGCCAAACAATTCCCAAATTACTGAAATCAAATTTGTGGACAAATTTTTATCCAAGAAATCCATAATTTCTACTTTGCATTGCAATAAAAAGTAAATTTACTAACAAAATAAAAAAGATAAAATAACAAAAGTAGCTGCAGCTGGCTAAATGTTTGGTGGTTTTTTGGTTTGTGGCTTTTTTGGGGGGGGGTTATTTTTGAGGTTCTGTATTCCAGGTTTTCATTCTGATATGGAAAAAAAAAATCACAAAAACTTTCATTGGACAGAAAAACTTCCTTTCTGAACCTATTTTTTTTAATGGGATTGTCCAGAATCCCACATACTACTGTAAATATGTTTTACTATTCACATCCAGGTAGAATTAGAGCAAGCAATGAGGGAAGGATCCCCTAGTAAGCAAATAATGCAGTATTTCACTGCAAGCATATGACAATTCATTGCTGTGAAAGGGAGAGAAAAATCTTGACATTTTACATATTTGGGAAAACTTGGGCTTGATGTAATGGATTTGTGGAATTGTCTGTGGCTGGTCACTGAAGAAAGAGAAATCCAGTAAAATATGGAGCTCAAAACTGTGTTTCCCAGACAATCCTGAAATGTTAAAAATCCTCTGAAAATCCCTCTTCTTAAGCACAGCTTCCTGTAAGTGCTTTATCTTTTCCCACATGTTAAGCACTTTCATTCCTTGATGGAAAGGGAAAGGTGGTGAAGGTACACTCTCAAGTTAGTTGTTCCACAATCTCATCCTTCAGCAGGGATGAATGCTAAAATTTGCTGTAACTCACCTGTGTCCAGGAAAACACCTTTTGCATTTGTTTGTTTGCTCATTTAAGAAACATAAAGCAAAAACAAGGGTCATAAGAGTGCCATACTGACACAGCATGTTAATAATCTTTTTCTGATGTATCTTAATTTCCTTTCTGTTTCTGATGTTTCCCTTACAACCCATGTATTACAGATGATGACACCTCCTGTACCACTCCTTCAGTATGGCATCAATAGAGTGTATCCTCTCACTCCTACAGTGAAAGGCAAGTGTTTTACAAAGCAGCAGTGCTGGGCTGCTTTCCTACCATATTGTCACCTCTAAAGTCCCACAAGGATGGCCTTGGGAAGGTTAGGGGCTGCATACACTGTCTTTTCTTGTGTTGGGAAGACATAAATATTTACACTGCAATGTAAAGGGACATGGGTGCTAAAACCAGGGCACATGTGCTGAAATACTATTTCTGTCAGTGCGGGAGGCAAATGCCACTGGGCTGACAAGACAGTATTCTTGCTAGGATGCTGCTGGATGCTCAGCTAGAGCTGTTCCCTGTCACAGTCGATGGTGAAAACTCCACTTCCACCCTTGGATGTTGTTGGGGTGGGAGCTGCAGCCTTGCAGATGTGGGTGCAAAGGAGGGATTGGTGGCTTGGAGGAGTCCAGCAAGCAGGAGGAGGGAAAGGGAGGGCTTGCACCCCACAGTAGCCCTGAGGAACAGCACTTTGGCAAGGGGTATGGTGATGCTATTGCCACCAGCATAGAAAAGAGCTGGCAGTCAGCACTCTGCTGTGCTCACTGGATCCTTTTCTGCACATTAAGCAAGTAGAGGACCCAGAGGCAAGCTGTTGCTCTTATGGCCGAATGAAGAACAAGTGGCACAAATCAGAGCAACTAAGCTAAAGGTGTGCTGAACAAGGCTTGGATTGTGGTCACTTGTCTGGTTTTTTATTTAAGACTTAAACAATGAACTCTAATCTCTGCTGATATCAGCCAAAGTCCTTCTGCATTCAGTTTTGCCGGTTTGGCTTATCAGGAGGAAGCTTCACCAGGAAGGGATGCAGTGGCACTATTAAAAAGCAAACCAAGCAGGTTGCTCCCACAGGACCTTTTCCCATCCTCTTACCCTTCCTGCCCTCCCTTCCATCCCTCCTGGCTGTCCACAAACCAGCTATGTGGAACCAGAGTGAGCCCTGCCAAAACCAGAAGCAAATTTCCTGAGCAGGGCAGAAGAACAAAGGCTGTGGGCAGGACTAATACAATTAAATTAAAGGGAGTAAAAGGCTGCAGCAGCTTTGGCAGCTGAGTTCATTGTATGACCTCTTCCAGTTTCTTGTTGATTAGTAAGAGATTAAGAATCTTACTGTCCTGGGCTTTATGGTCACAATAGCCTGGGTAACTTTATCTGTGTACTTTAGCATATTACTTATACTTTTGCTTTTTCATCTAGAGGGAGAGTCTCTTGCTGACCTTAGTCAGCAGTTTTCCTTCTCCCCTGGGGATTTCTGATGGCAAAGCCTCTCAGGTTGTCAGCTAAGACCACAGCTGCCCACTATTCTTTGTTTTCAGCCCATGAAATGGAGGAATAAAGCTCATTGCCCTGTCCTGCATGGGACTCACATATCCCAAGGTCCTATCTGTCAGGAGGATGCAAAGATTCTAGCTGCAGGGAGTAAACAGTTGAACCTGGAGGAGGACTAGTTTTTGCAAACAGGAGCAGTTGCAGCTTACCCTGACTTAAAGCTTTCAGGTAAATAAGAAGAAAACATGAGCAGAGGGACCTGGAGCCCAGGAGCCCATAACATCTGCCAAGCACTGCCTATCAACCTAAGGAAAGCCTCTCCTTTTCACTTTCCTGAGGCCATTAGGCAAACGTAGTGGACGCATTAAAAGCATCCTTTTAAAGAGTTCTGAAGGATCTCAAAAAGTGGGATGGCCAGCCCAGGGCACACTTGCCACAGGAACATGGGTGTGCCTTGGTGCAAGACTCACTTGGTAGCCTGTGGCCATGGAGAAGGGACAACTGGCTGACAGTTAGGATTACCCACCTGGAAACTCCATCCTTAATGCTGGTGGGAAGGCAGAAATGATGATGAAAACATAAATAAGAACATCATGGTAAACAGATTAAACCCAAAGAAATCCTAGCATCCAAAGCCTTCTGGAGAAGAGTTGCATTCCTACCAATCTAACACTTAACCAGCCTCTGTATTTCCTGGCAGATAAATCCTAAGGTGCACCACACCTTCCAGGTGCAGCAAAGTGAGGACCTACTTCATGTTACTTCCCAACCTGCTCCCATCAGGTCAGTTAGTGTAAGGCAAATGAATGCAATCAGGGTTCAGTTCCTGAATTAAGACATGACAGTAACAGGTAACAGCAAGGGCTCACAACCTCCAACTCCTGTCACGTGCCCCTGAAGTCACAGGTTACACACAGGAAGGATGAAAAAAATATGGCAAAGCTTATAGCAAATGCAGGTCTTGGAAAGCAAGGCCTAGCCAAACAAATATGTGTGGGTGTGTATACATACATACATATCTACAAACACACGTGCAGAGCATTTCGCAGTAGCTGTGAAGCAATGCTTTCAGCAAAACTTCCATGAAAAACTCAATCCCACAAAGGCATTGCCATGAGGCAGTGTCACAGGAGCAGGAGAGAGGCCACTGATCAGGCATTTACAGGCATATGATATTTTCAACTCAAGACAGGGTGATTGAACAGAGTCCCTGCTGGTACCTGCCAGAGACAGTCCCCAGACAGTGCGGAGCAGAGATGGGCACCAGAGCCTCCTGCTTCCACCATGGAAGGCTACAACAAACCAACAGGCTTGGGCTCCAGCCCAAATTTCAGTTCCGTGCTCTGACCTTGCTGTGCTGCACTTCCCATCTTAGGTTTCCTGTCTGAAAAGGCTGAGACAATCCCATGGAGGTACATAGGGGTTGCTGTAAGCCAGCAGGCTGCATTCAGGCTGCATGTGCCACGAGATGGTATCAGTCGCTTTCTGATTAGCATTCCAGCCACAGACCCTGCTCTGCAAAACCCAGGAGAAAAACATGCTGGTGTAATTGCACAATTGAATGTTGCATCAATACAGTGATTCTTTCAAGGAGGAAACAGTTCCCAAACATTAAAGATCCCTGAGGATTAAAGGATCAATGTGTATTTCAGCAGTGAATGGGATTCTGTTTGTTTTCTTTCTCTTTTTCTTAATAAAGTCAAAGTTGAAGATGGAGACAGCACAGATTGTTTTTTAGTGACTCACTCCTACTTCAGAACTGCACTGCATAAAGCCAGCATTCATAGCTGGCCTAGATTCCTTAAAGGGGTCTGAAAGGACTCTCAAAATATTTCTTTGATTGCAGTTCAGCCACACCATCTGCTCATACCCTTAGAGGGGCAGCTATGGGTGAAAAAGAGCTGGTGAGTTAAAAAGCAAAGAAAAGCAAAAAAACGAAGTGAAAAAAGAAAGTTCAGGTGAAATCATGACACAAAGCCATGTGCTCCAGTAAACAGCTTTAAGTCCATAAGAAAGTGAGTGGTGACCACTATGTTCCTGATAACTTGGCGATACATAAACTTAGTACGCAACTTATTGTAAATTAGTGATGGTTTCATTCAAGGAACCTTGTTTTACTGCTTTGACAATGTTTGCTAAATGCATTTCATCTTTGACCCTTTGTGGCCTGGTCTATATTGTTGAGATTCCTCCTAAAGACCAAAAAAAAAAAAAAATAAAAATTCAAAACAAAACAAAAAAACACAAACCAAGCACAAAATTTCACCAAATTTTCTTGAATAAACAAACCCACAAAAGCCTCAACCAAAAGAAGAGTTATTGAGCCTAAAAAAATTTCACACTTTTCCTAGTATGTTTATGTGAATGTACAGAGCTAGTCCAGCTTCCACAACCCAGGGCAAAAAACAGCACAGTAACACAGATAAACCCAGACAACCCAACACTCTGCAGACTTCAAGGCAGCATTGCTGGTGCAGAGTGACCAGGACCCCCTCAGCACATTAATGGTGCCTTTGAGAGGAAAACAAACAAAAAAAAACCCACCCCAAATCTTTCCTTCTGTGGTTCCTACTCCCTGTCCTCAGGGACGAAACATCACACTAAAACATGAATAAGTGTGCTATGAGTCTGTCCCTGGCTCTCCTGTCCAATGAGAAAATGGTACGTTGAGCACAGAGCACAGTCAATGCCAGTTGAAGGAGCGTTAAATACTAAGAGGGAACAAATGTAGCCTCCAAGGGAGATGTGCCACACAAAGATGCCCTTTCTCACTTGGTTAGTTGTGGTCAGGTAGAAGGTACTTTACAAGAAGTAGGACAAATCGCCTGGGGTAAATCACTGGTATTTCACCATAACCCCTCAGTGAGACTCCTTTGGATGCAACTTTCACATTATTTCACTGGGAGCCTGGAATTTCTCTAGAGACAGAACATAAAACTTGAGTGGACAACCACCTCCACCCATGCATCAGCAGGAAAAGGAGGGCATTTACTGCCCTGATGAAACTGGAAACCATGAGCAGGGTGTCCTTTTTGCCGCATGTGGTTTAGATGAGGAGCAGCAGAAGTTGGCTGCTGATGGTTTGGGGAGAGGAGGAGGCTTTTTTTCAGTTGGTAAACTTGACAGCATTGAGATTTCACATCCATACCCTCACAGGGTGAGAAAGAGACATCTGCAGACAAGTGCTCATTCTACTGCTTATTTCTAATGGCAGCCACATCTGGAAAATTCTGATGATGGGAAAGGAAAAAAATATGAAGAGGGGTATGGGCAGCTTGCATGACCTGTTTCCATCAGACCTGGGCAAGGGAGGGATGCTGATGATTGACACTGGTGCATTAGCAGGGCAAAGAGCCAAGAGTGTAACAGTAAATGTAGGTCAGAGTTGCCATGTGTTGGAGACAACAGACATGGGATGGGACACAGCCAGGACCTCACAGCCATTCCCTAAGTCATTGGAGCCACCTGTGGCTTAACTTCCCTTAAGGGACATTCATTCCTGTGTGTTGTCACTAAACCAGTCAACGGAGGGTTACTAGTGGGACCCGACACTCCATATTGAAGAAAAAACTTCAGGTCAGTGCAAGGCACTGAATAAAAACACCTGGGCTTCTTCCACGGGGAGAAATTTCCTTTGGCAGAGCTCCCTGGGTAAACAGTGCTCTGCATGAGTGGATAAGGTTGGCTGTCCATCAGGGGCTCTGCAGCAACAAAGTGATCTGTCCCCCACTAGCCCCTGCTGCTGAGGAAATCCCAGGAACAAAAAGCAGCTTGAACTAACCAGCCCCTGACACAGCCCCAGCTCAGACACAGCAGATCCTGTTGCTGGGGTGTGAAGGAGATGGTTGTGGTCAGATGCTAATTCCCAGGCAGCTGGAGCAGCCTGGCCACACCAGACTGTTCTGCTGCCTGATCCAGCACAGTGCTCTTTAGAGGAACTTGTCTAATTGCAGAAAGAGGCGTATCAGTTATGCTTCAATAAGATGTGGGTGGATTTGAATGTTTTGCTCATAATCCATCACCAATTTCAAGTATCATTTATACTCATGTGCTGTTTTCTGATAAAATACCCTATTTTCAAATACTGCACTTTTCTAATTCAAAGCTTCACTTGCATGGTGATTGCTGCTTTTCCCTATTGCATGGCATAGACAGTCCTGTTGGTGTCTCGGTGCACCAAACACCTGCACATTTACATGAATTTATAACAAATGGGGGAATAAGATGCATTCCCCAAAAGATTCTAGCCAGCTGGCTGGCCAAGGCATTGCTTGACTCACACGCATATACAGTATCACCCTGTATGTCTAGAAATGGAAAAGAGTAGACAAGGACAAGGTATGACCTACACTCCCTGAATGAGGGCTTGCAACATCTGGCTTTGATCCCAGCAGTGCTAATACCAGATGAGCTGGGGCAGGTGAAGATAGGGACAGAAGTAGATGTAAGGGGTCAGTACTCACACCAGAGGCATCCCACTGGTGAGGCTGGGACATGTGCTCTTCAACTGGTCTGTGAACAATGTGGCACAGCAGTGAGGTAAGAAAGTTTGCCAAGGATACACAACTAAACAAGTACTGGAGAAAAGCGCATTCAGTGGGGAATTGCATATGGCCTTTACAGGGCTGAGGGATTGGGCAATAACATGGCAGCTATAAGTTAGTGCAGATTAAATTTAAAGTGATGAATGCAGGGAAAACAAGTCTTAAATTCACACATAAAATTATGATTTCTGAACTGCTTATTATTACTCAGGAGTGAGACATTTTTACTATCACAGACTATTCCACAAAATCATCAACTCAGTGCTGAGCTAATCAAACATTAGGGATTGCCATGAAGGAAACAGCAAGTGAACATAGAACCTCATGAAACCATTGTATAACCCCTTGGTTCCCCATTACTTTGAATAGTGCATGGAATCCTGGTCACCTTCTCTCAAAAAGGCATCTAAGAAGGGGGACATGCTCAGAGGACGGCAACAAAGGACAATTCATGGCAACTGGTTTTATGCTTGAGAAGGCTGAGAGCCTTCACCCCAGAAAGAAGAAGTACAAGGGACATCTAATAAAGGTTCTCAAGTTTTCAAGAAATCTGGAGCAGGGATTTAGGAATTGACAAACATGGTAATTTTCACCACAACAACTGGGAAGTATCAAACTAAACTGTTTGAGACTGATTTAAAAGAAAGAGAAAGGCCTAATTCTTCTTGCAACATATGGAAGGTCAGTGGAGTTTGTTGCTGCCATTATTGGGGAAGCAAAAGGTTGAGACAAATACAAGGAGAGATTAGATAAATACTTGGAAGAATGATGCATTGAAGGTTACTAAAGAGTCACAAATCACGTTTATTCATTCGTGTCAGGAAATCCCCTGAGCTGAAAATAGCTGGAGGCTGGAAAAGTAATCAGAAGTATTATGCAAGTTTGTCCCATTCTTTCTCTTCCCTAGGACTCTTACCATCATTTATATTGGAAAAGGATAAGGATACCAAATCACATTGAGATGCAAGTGCAATTTCCTCCTCCACAGTGAGAATCAAAGCATGTCTCCACCACCATTTCACAAATCAGACAGGCAATTTTTACTCATTCCCTTGAAAATGCTTCTCTTTTTTTGCAATCCTTAAACATTTCAGAATAAAAATAAGAATAACCACAACTCTTGCTGTGTGCATGGAACATGCTGTTAGGAAAAGATAATGCTACATTTCAGTGCAAGGAATGCTCATGTATCTTACCAAATGACTACTTAACACAAAGATGCAATCACCCATCTCTTCGTCTTTTTCTTGGATACTCTAAACAAAGCAATGCAAAGTAGTATTGCAAATTAATATTTTTTGGCGTTCTCCCCTACCTTCTTCTTCACAGGGGAGCTTTGCTTTCTAAAAGGTAGCAAAACCTTTAAGATTTTTTATTTTTAAATTATTTAATTAAGCAACAAAAGCTACTCTTCCAAGCTCAGAACATGGTAAATTATTAAAACGCTCAGTTTGGGTGTGTCGCTGGGTACGGACTCCCACACACAGACTGGTTAGAAGGTGAGCAGTGCTTGCTAGACTACTTGGTGACTCACCACTGAATGCATCATTAATTATATGTTACAGCATGTCTGACTTCATAGAATACTGTAGGTGGTGTGAAATAATCTTCGAATGAGTTAAGCTTTTTCTAGCTTTTATGAGGTTACAACACTTCAGACTCCAAAAGACTCAGCTGGGCAGGAAACTGTTGAGGATTAGCTATAGTAACCTGAGCTGCACTTGCAGCACATCAAGTCTCGACTCACACCAGTGGCTTTGGAGGATCTGCAAGTTTGGCATCGATTTGGGTTGTTACCTCTCTCCCATCCACTCACTCACTCAAAGCTGGCTCAAAGCAATGTGTGGGCAGAGCTGAATTTTGCTGCCCAAGGATGTGGGGTGGAGTCCGGGTAGTTCCTGAGAGGGGAAGGGATAGGATTTGGCTGGGAAAGAAAGCACAAAGAGAGCTCTAGTGAGCCAGGACCACTGTGTTTTCTGCTGGCACTGAGGAGAGAGGCGGTGACTCCTACTTGCAATCAGACCTCTCCCACCTTCCAAAACCAGACACACCCCCCAGATGCTCTGGCTTTCTGCAAAGAGCATGCCTTCTCGATATCCTGGCACAGGCAGATAGACAACAGGACTGTGGACAAACAGACTGATGCCATAGGTAACAAGCTATTCTACCAATGCTTGGAGGTGTCTCAGCATCAGCCCACCAAAGGAGTCTAGCTTGTTCCTCTGTCAGTCCCTTTTGCAAGCAGGGATCTGGCAAGGCTACTGCAAGAATCCCAGAGAGCAATCCTCATGTCACACAAAAACAAGGACTCCCTCCACACCCCACACCCACAGGCTATGAGGTAAATAAATAATGAAGACATTGACTAGCCAAGTCTGACACTTAAATTTCATCTGTTACCCAGACTGCATTCACGTGACTGACATTTTTAAGCTATGTAATCCTTGGCAAAACAAGTTAATTCTTTACCTTGAGGTAAGTAACTGTAAATGCAGCATCCTACCAGAGGTACAGCACAGACTGATCCAGACTTAGAACAAGTAGTGGCAGCCAACACCTCTTACTTCAAGGTGTGAAAAATCTTGCCATGTTTCATCAAGGGCACCAGCACCTTTTGTTTAATAAGACCTTTTAATGAAATAGGACACATTAGGACTAATTTTGTATGGGAAGCAGTGTTGGAATGCTAATACCCAAAAGTCACAAATAAAGCATTTCACATGACAGGTGGAAGACTTTTCAGCATCCCACTCCAACCTCTCTGGTTGCACAACAGGTCCCTTGAAACCAGTCCTTTCTCCAGCAAAGCAGAGCCTGAGGGCTGTGGTGCAGCTGATTTGATTTCATGAAGAGTTTGACCCCAGAAGGAGGAATCTGCATGAGATGAGTGGGTCACTCCATTTCAATAATGGGCGAAACCATTAATTGAAGGTGCACGGTTTACTTGTTTGGGCAGGCTTAGTATGCTCAAACCAGGAGTGGTATCCCTACTACTGTATTTACTGTACTCCTCCAATTAATTACTTTGTTTCCCTCATCCATAATGACAATGGTTTCTGCATGTTAAATATATTCAGAAAGTAAGCTTCTCTGTGTTTCATAGTTGCAAATTGTAGTAGCTTTCTCCTCTACAGTTTGTAGCAGAAACACTAGCAAAGGAAGGGCTAAGAAACTTCTCACTAATATACTTTCAATTTCTTTGTTTAGTGTAGTAGGAAATCATTTGTTTGGATTAAAAAGCACCTCCAATACTAACTGAAGTTGCTTGCACTTTTTTGAGCAACAAAATGAAAACAAATGTAATGCTTTTCATACCAGTCAAACATAATTGCAGTCACTTCTATGCGTCTTGCATATTTCGGTGGATTCCAGCATTGCCAAAGCCCTGAACAAGAATATCCTTTAGCTGAAGACCTGCTGCAACAATTGCATCTCAAGCTCTGCCTCACAGACCCTTGCTCTCAGTTGAGGCATTCCCCTTAGGGAGAAAGAACACTTCATTCTTCTCTCCACATTTCATCTTGGCCCCACTACAGAGACCACCTACACTGATGCCAGTTAGTATCAGCTGCATTATGCTGAACTGGTATTTATGGGAGCGCTCGGTGGGAACCACATCTTAGGCAGCCTCATGGGCATCTTTCCACCCAGCCACTCGCTTACAGCAGAAGCCTACTCCACTCACCACCAAATGTCAGCAACTGCAAACTACTTGATGGACTTGTACAGAAATCGAGAGCAGAGTGTTCACTGTATTTTTAGTTGTGTTTAATTGCAAATTAGTGGCTGGAAGCAAGGAGGGGTGAGCAATGTGTCTGCCTCCACCTGCCTGTAGAGGAGTTTGGAAACCTCCGATTATCCAGAACCATAGAATATTCTGAATTGGATGGAACCCACATGGGTCATTGTCCCAGTCCAGTTCCTAAGTGGAAGGCCCATACAGGGATCAAACCCACAACCTTGGTGTTATTAGCACCATGCTCTAACCAGCTGAGCCCACCTGCAGTGGGCAAAATGCTGGCCCACTGCACACTTGGGATTTGTTGTACCCGGAGGATTTACATTTCGAGCCATCTGGTGTTGAAAGAGCCAGAGCCCACACACTTTTTTGTCAGAACATCTTAGGGAACACCTGCATTTCAGGTGCTACAAACAGGTGACTGAAGGCAGCAAGGGGCCATGTTATTTAATGGCTGGCAGTAACAATGATTTTAGACTGACACTTGTGATATCCTGGAGCCTTGCAGAAGCTGGCTGCTTTCAGTGCACCAAGGAGGTCCACTTAAACAGATAAACTCACTGATGAGGAAATCATTTAGCTTTTGAGGTTGTTGGCTTTTTTCTTTACAGTGCACAGGGAAAAAACTATCTCTTTTCATCTCACATTGATTTTATTTTCAGCCGGACAGAAACATGAAAACAGACTCAATAGTGCTGCCAGGCCTGTTGGACATACATCTGTATGACACCATGGAAATACTGAGGTGTCCAAAGTACACAGATTCACAGATCTCAGTCCACATCAGTCCTTGTAATAGTTCCATTACAAAGTTTTCCTTTCTTACATACAGAAATAGACCCAATGTAGTGACAGCTGAAAAACTTCACAGTTTAAATCTGAAAATTTATCTTCATAACATCCCTGTGTGTGACAGTGGTATCAACACCCCAGTTGTACTCACAGGGAAATGAAGTTCAGAAAATGTAAGTGCCCTAGTAAGGTCCCATAAAGGTCATGATGGAAAAAAAAGCCCTAAAAATCAGGTGTCTCACATGCAAGTTTAGTGCTCAGACCAGTGGACCACAATTTTCCTCTCCTCTTTCTTTACCCTGGATCCCCCAAAAGCCATTTTCTGCCCCAGCCATAAGTCTGATGCAACAGGAACCCACAACTTGCTGTGTCTTGCAGCACCATGACAACACAACACCAGCAACTACATATTACAGCACCACTGATGAGAGAAGCACACACATGTAGGTTTTTGAATTGTGTGACATCCCTATTACTGTTTCAAGAATTCCTACCCAGGAGCCTTGACATTGCACACTGGTGTTTCCTGGCCCAGCTCAATAGGAACCAGCTGTCCTGGAAACAGCCTTAGTTAGCCCAAGGGACATATCCTGTAGCCCTGACTCAATTTTAAGAATGGATTTGAGTCAGTGGAAACTTGTCTGAGTGAAAACCACAGGCTAAGAGTAAAACAAGCCATGCGGATTCTGTGGAATTAGTAAGAAACTTTGTAATCCTGGCTGCATGGGGGACATAATGGAAAAGGGGTTGAAAAATACCAACTGGGAGCATCATGGAAAAGATGCAAGTTAGTAAAAAGCAAATGGTTTACAGGATCAAACTCAACATGAGAAGTGTAGATGTGCTGACTGCCAATCCTCATCAAAATGGCAGCACCCAATAAAAAGACCTCAGCCAGAGTGCAGAGATATGGATTAGCAGGAGAAAAGGACCTGAAATTCATTGCTCTTCAGTAAGTTATCAGATGGCAGCAGTCGAGTAAAAAAGATGATATGATTTTAGTACCAACATCTTTACCTTTAATCTCTGCTTCAGATTAAGGCTAGTAGTGGCCTCAGACTAAGTCCATATTTTTTGCTAAATTACATGAACTAACCACAAGTTACTGTATTTACAGATATAGTCAACAAATCCTGTATCTCAACTACACTAATACTATGATATCCTAAAAGCAAAGCACCACGGAATTTGAAGGTGTTAGGGATGTTCCTTTGGGGTTGCTTTAAGTCTGGTTAATATTTCCCTTTAATTTCTTCCACAGACCTACTTCTGGTAAAATCCAAACATGACTCAAAAAGAGAAGAGAGTATTAAAAGATCACTAAACATGTGGAAAAAGTTATCCTAGAGGGAATATGAAAGCCATCTGCCCATGACTCCCTCTGCACTGTCCCACAGATGCGAACAGCAAGAGATTGATGCTCAGGTGGTGAACACAAAGTGGTCAACACTGGTCTTGCTGGCATAAAAAAAAAACTGCACACCCAGCTATCCAGAGAGGTTGTTTAGCTAAGAGCATATTAGCCCCTAGGCTAGCCAAGACTTTATCGGTTGGAAAGTCCCAATCATGAGTTCTAGCTGCAACGGGAGAAAAAAAGAAAGAAGCAGGGAAAGAACAGAACAGGCAGGACAAGCCTGAACATGTTCAGTTTGTCCTTCCTACATTACAATTATATCCTCATTCCTCAGAGGAAAAGGCAGATCAAAGATGCAATAAATCCCCTTCTAGTCCTATGCTTCTCAGGAACGTCACTGAAATGGAACTCAAGTGGTTCCCAGAGATAAGGCGACAAAATAAAATTAAACCCTTCCCTACAGCTACACATTGGTAAAATATCATCAGAGAAATAGAGGCACCATTCAGACATAACTGTGACATTCATCTGAGAAGACAGAACTTACCTTGGAGGTTTCAAGCTGATCAATTTCGTATGCTGCTCTCCATTGCCTCTATGGCTCATATTAACTTCATTTTATGGGTTGGATGCAATTTTATTGTCAGGAAATATGATTCCCTTTTGGAGTCCAACTTGATAAATGCTTCAGTTTAGGTCCCAAGAAATTTGGACTCAAGCACTATAGAGCATAGGATGGCTTTGGAGCAGGCAAAGCCTTAGGGACCAGTAAAACAGCCACCAAACAGGAGATTTCCAAAGCTTTTCTTTCATCCCCTCAGGCCAACAAATGGAACAAAGAAAAGAAATAGAGTTGAAAGACAAGGCAGGAAGCATGCTCAAGATGGACCTGAGAGGTCTCCAAGGGCATACCCACCCCATCCTCTCTCCCTCTTAAACCAAATAAAGCAAAACCAAAGGCATGAAACATAATGACAGCACAGGGAGTAAAGAAGTGGCAAGGGGAAAATAATTGGATTTTCAGCTAAAACCATGAGTCCCTAAACAGTCCTAGGGAGAAAAACACTTGACAGTTGCAAACTTAGACATGGATGGGACAGGTAGAAACAAAAGGCTTGATCATCTTTCATCAAACAACACAGAAACCATCAAGCACTTACGTTTAAAGGTTACAACAGAGTGAAACAACATTTTTAAAAAAATATTTTTTAATCTCCTTCACCAAGACTTTGATAGAGTATGGAAATCACTCTGCACATCATCCCAGCTCTAGGGTCTCATTTCTGATGTACTTTGATGTAACTGTTACAAACTTTAAGCTGGCACAGGACAGACACCTTTTCTAACCATAATGGGCCTGCGTAAGAACTTAATTACCCAAATGGGAAGCCATAAATACTGCAGCCTGACGCAGTTCGGGTACACTGGACTTTTTCCTGCCTTTCACTGGGTCAGGGAATTTCTTTCCACCCTACAGTCCTTAGGAAGGGGCCACATGGCTGAAGGAGTCAGCAGTCATGAATAATCAGGGAGGGACTTCTCCAGAACAAGGCAGCAATGTGAAAAAGTCTTTCTTTTGGGGTGACATTTGCATGACTGAGGGATGACATAATAAGTTCACAAACAAAAAAGGCTTTATACCCTCATGGTGGCTTTTGAAACCTCTCTGCACTGACTTAGTCCTTCTTTCTGTACAGAAGCATCACATTTTGGGGGCAGGAATTTAAGATCCATCTGCATCAGGTCAATTGCCTTCTCTGCAGGCCTGGCTGTATCTCATTCTTTCTGACTAACGCAATCCTACAACCTGCATTAATGATACTGTTTTATGGGGCACAGAATTTCACTGTAGGACTGAAGTGATTTATTTCTGCTCTGGTATAAGGGCATAAGAGGCAGGCCTAGAGTGACAGACCTGTTTGGATGGGAGAACCATCAACATACAGCTGCAGCCACCACAAGAAGTAAGGCCAGTGCCTGGACATCAGCTTACAGTGATGGAGCGGAAAGAAAAGGTAGAAGCGGTATTGCCAGAGAGTGAAAGAGGAGCAGCATATTAAGACCACACCCTCCTCCCCATTAAAAAAAGACAAAAAACAATAACAAGCCCCCCCTTTAGATGCTTGGGAGCTACTGAGAGAGTTAAACAGAAAAGGAGTTGCTGAAGTGCAGCCAGAGGAGCTGCATGCCAGGACACATTTCTGCAAAGGCAGGCCAAGCACTGTGTACCACCAGGGCACCAAACTGGTGCTGGAAACCCAGCCAGGGTGTAAACACATGGTGCAGATGATAAGACTGAAGCAGAACTAATGTTTCATTTCCAGCATGGGCTGTTTTCCAGATGTGAACCTCTGCTGAGAGTTAACTGAAAGGCATTCAAAACTCTGGACAAAAAAACCCCTTTACTTTGGAGCTAACTTGTTTTTTAAGGAGAGGGCTGAGCCAAGATCCGAAGACTAAGAATCGCATAGTTTAGACCCCCACAGAAAATTGTCTGGGGACTTTCAGAGTGGTGAAGCAGGCACTACAGGAAAGATGGATGCTGGACCAAACCCAGCCTCCCAAGCCTAAGGGGATTTGCTCATGTTGCCGAGAGCAGGGAAACCGTTTCTCACCAGTATAGGAAATCGAGTGCTTGGCAACAAAGAAGGCAGCTCTCCCACAACTCTAGTTACGCAAACAGCTGCCTTCTGCTGGGTTTCAACATGCTTCACTGCTCCAAAAATAATTTCCTGCTTGATTTGATACCATTAGCAGGAGCACAGAACGCAGCATGAACAATCATGCCACTTCACACTGGATCCAGCTAGCCACTGGATTCTAGCAAAAGCCTTGATTTCTTGTTTTGGCAGAGGGGTCTGATTGCACAGGAGGAAAGGTAAGTGGGGTGATGGCATAGCCTTCTCTTCCTCTGTGAAGGGTTTTGACGCAAGTCTGGACAAAAGTACCTGTCACGTTTCTCCTTCCAGTCCCCTTTCCAGCGCTGACATTTCCCAGCCCTTACAGCTCATAACACTCATAACATATAACCAACACTCATCAACCAAGCAGAAATCAATGCCAATATAAAGTTCAATGACAAAGTCACTGCCTGCTGGGCAATTAGGAACTCTGCTGATCTCAGACAGAATTGCTGGAATTCCCCCACAGCACAAGCACCCAAAAGCTACTATCACACCTTCCTGCATTCCCCACTGGATGACTTCGTGTCCCCTTTGGGTGTTGCTGGAGTAATACCAGTACAGTCCAGCGCTTTGGGAACAGCAGCACTTTCTGTTCCTAGCTGGACTGGAATTTGGATATCAAATTTTGCCCTTAGGTGCATCTGATTTCCTGTTCCCTATTCCCAGCCCAGGCATCTGCATGCCCCCCTCCCAAGGGCATGCCTTGGGGGGATTTCTCCAGGGGCCTTCATCACCAGGGCTTTGAAAACCTCAAGTAGTACAGAGAGTTAAAGATTCCAAGGCCCAGCACATCAGCACCACTCACCATGGCTTGTGCACCACCAACAGCACAGCACACCAGCCTCCCCAACTCAGGGCCTTTACACAGCGGTTAGCTGGTATCTTCTAGATGAAATTCAAGTAATGTTTAGCAAAGAAATGAAGCAGCAAAGTAGAACTCAATGTCACCCATTAAAACAGCAGCTTGAAAGCAGGATACAGAACCTGAGAGCATGACCACAAAATTGGCCAATTTTAAGGCAATTTTGAAATAAAAGTTGTGCAATCATTCATGTTTATACTTCTACATTTTATGCCCAAAGTGACCATGAGGGACCATTTAATCTGATCTGCATCACATGAGTCTCACCAACCTCTTTTGTCCCCGGTCATCCTTTGAGCCACACAATGGCATATAAAAGATGTCCCTTGGCCATGACTAGGAGAGCATAAAGGGTGATGAACCCACCCTGCTTTTGGGAAGCTTTGGCAGAAACTAACCTTGGAAGGTAAAGCCATAAAAAAAGAGGACAAGTCCCATCAGCTGTCCTGCAGAGGACACAACTGCAGGATGACATCCCAGCTTTCACACACAAGACAAAACGTGCATCTGAGCTGACTGAAATGCCAGGTGAAGCCCCTCCTGACACAGCCACACTAAAAGGGAATAACTCTGCAAAGACGATGACTCCTCAGGTGTTAGAGGACTTGAGTTAGGCAGCAGGACAGGACTGGTGGGAAGAGTGTGCAAGCTGGTTTCAGTGCTCAACTGACCCATGTCTGCAGCAGCTGCTGCTGCTGCTCCCACAGCCCGAGGGAGTGCAGATAAGCAGCAGTACAGCTTTTCCAGACATAGCACAATTCCTGTTTACAGCCCCTGGGCTAGTCTTTTCAAAAGAAGGAGATAGGTGTCTATTCTTGCAGGAAACCAGGTGTGTAAACAGTTCAATTAATATACCCAGCAAACTGTGCTCTAGTACAGCAAAGAGGGCTAGTGGAGACAAGCCAAGAGCACAGAAAGGAAGGAAAATACTTTTAAAGAATATGCCTAATTAGAGATGGGCCTGGGCCAAAAGTTCATATTTGAACACCTGGAATAGCCCAGGGGGAGAACGGTAATCTGAACCCAGACCCACATTTTGTAACACACTCCTCTCCCAAATGAAGTAAACCCCAGACCCAGACCCAACTATCACACAGTCTGAGCTAGAGGTCTCCAACAGCCAAAGCCTGGAGTTCTGGCTTTCTACTTCCAACCTGGTTTTGTCCAAATGCTGGGCTGCTGGTGTCCTCTGTTCCCCTCACCCCACACCACCCAGTGTCCTGTTGTGGGCCCACTCTGCCCCACTCAAGAACTTGCTATTGTTCCCTGGCAGCACACCTCTGGATCACTGGATCATGGTAGAGATGCCTGATAGCTCATCCATTTGCTCCAGCAGCCATGGAATTCTCAGCACTGACCAAGCTCAAATTTTCACTGCACTGCCTTCTTCCTGCCCTCACAGGTGACAGTTGCACCTCCTAGTCAAAGCAAGAAGCCTGACCTAATACAAAGCTAAGTACCTCCACCCGTGTCTGTAAGAAAAATATTGACAGTGAACCTTAGTTTTGTGCCAAATCCTCGGATTTACAGCTTGTTTTGAATGGCATAACTTCCATGGCAGGGAAAACCCGCCATGTCCTTTATGAGTGCTGGCAGAAGTAGCAGACTCCCTTTTTTCCCCCACAGCTCCATTCTCAAGAACTGAAAACTTCCCACACACCTTACCATCCCTTTAGACTGTAGATTTTCTTTATAGCAGAATCACATTTGATAAAAAAAGTCAGCCTCATCCCCATAAAACTGCACTGTTAGAGGCACATCACGCATTTCAGACAGCTTGCAGGGCTCAATAAATGTTTACTTTTGGATGGCTCATTTATTAAGTCCAGAGGAAGATCCTAGTCCACAGCAAAAAAAGTGCCTGGATGTGCCATTAGACGGCTTCATTGGCCTGTTACAGTGTGCTGTTTGCAGTCCTGCACTTTCCCCCTTACCGGGTGCCACCACTGAGCTCACTGCCACACACCCCTTTCAGGGCAGCCCTGCAGACAGGTGAGGCCTTACCTCCTAATTGGATTATTCTTGGTAGGTATTTGTCTCTCAATTTTGCATCATCTCACCTTGGGTCCTGTTAGGTTGAGGTAGGTGACTAATGCATGTGGCTCCTGATTGCTTTCCTGGTGGGCACCTGACCTGTCACCAGCACAGAATGGAGTGAATTGGCACAGCTGGAGAAGAATAAATGGGATGTGCTCACACTGGATGCTGCAATAGTCAAAGCAGTATTTATGTTTTGAAAACCTTTGGAACAATTTAGTTCCACTGCTATTCAGAACAGTTTTGCACCATGGATGCACTTTGCAGCTATTGTAAATTCTTCCCTGTCACACCTGAACCTCCATCCCAACGAAATAAAACAATTTAAAAAAATAATAATCACACTTCATACAAAAGTACTGCATGAATCCTACAAGGGCCGAGAGACTCCATCTGAAAAGTGCTTGCCACACAGAACCCAGGCAAAATCAAAATGATGCAACTTTTGGTAGGGTGTACAGATTACAATCAGTCAATTAAACATCCCAGACTGTGTAATCATATGCAATGAGAACACACGTGGGTGTAGTGTGAGGCGTGAGCCTGGTGTCACCAACCACAGGCTCCTCTGGTTACCCTAAAGGAGTTATCCAACCAATGCTTTGAAAATTTCTTTTCTAAACATCAATGGGTCCACCTAGAAGAAGGTCTCTTTCTGTATGAAAAGTAGTTCCTGGAAGATTGGGAAATATCCAGGACTACACTGGAAAACATTAGCTATAAGAATTGATCAATCATCTGTCTCATATCAAGCTGTGTCTGGTCAGTTGGAAAGGGGAGGGAAAGAAACCCATCACACACAATACAGAATCTGTTATACAGCTTTATACCAGGAAAGAGCCTCTCTAAGCTTCTGTAGACAGTAAGTTTAAACATCTTGACGCATGAGCATCCTCAGCTTTAATAACCATTATTGTCTTTCATCTCCCCTTTTTTTAAAAGTCTGAGAACACCATTTAAGACTCTGGCCTCCTGTAAGCATTGCTCAGATGCTCCCCAGATGGCTTTTCCAAGGGGATTTATAATTATTCAGGGGTTTTTTTAAAGAAATATCCTGCAGGAATCCTTAGATTTCTGGGGCCTTCCTTCCTTCCTCTGGAAATATCTTTACCCAGAGCTCAATTTAAAAACAAACTCAAAGGAAACACTTCCAATGACTTCAGTATGTCTCAGATCACATACCCTGGGGTAAAAGAGAAATTAACCAAATCCCATAAAAATAGAGGTGGTGCAGATTTCAAAGGGATTCACGGTGAAGTTGTGTAAAGAAGTAATTAGTCCAAAAGTTTTAGCCTAAAATATCATAAAATAAAGGAACATTTAGTAAGATATTCATACTGAATACAGAGTACAATGGATTAGACATATAATCCCCTCTCCACCAAGAAAAATAAATTAAAATCAAAGCAACAGTTGCTATAACAACTAAACAAGAAAATCTCTGATTCTCAAAAACTCTCTAAGTTTATAGATTCTGAACTACCTTAAATGGATCAGATTTCCAAAAGTGCTCAGCTCCTATCTGTTGAAAATCCATGTTAGACATCCTCAGGTGGGAGGCTGAAATACAATCAGAGTCATTTCTGGAAAGGCTGATGACTGTGCTTCTGCATTAGAGGGCAGCTGGAGAGCAGAGCTGAGCCCATTATGTGACGGTAAAGAAAAGCAAATCATTCTAATGAACATACAAGGTCTTTGTCTCTCTCAGGCCACCTAAGCCACCTCTGAAGCAATAGTTAATTAGAACAAAACATGTTACTACTGCAAACCTGCTGCTACATATCCCCCCAAATGGAATACAACCCTATAGGCACATGTTGTCCTGCCTCCTGCAAATGGTGACTGGGAAATTGAGTACTTCTGGGTTTTGTGGGTTGCATCGTTGCATTTATTGTAATTAAATTGTATAATTCTGACTTATAATCTCTTTTGTGTTGGGTTTGTTTCTCCTGTTGATTTACCTTTAAATCAGCACAGCTGGCCTTGTTGAACTTTCTGAGATTCGCAAAGGCTCACCTCCAGCCTGTCCCTATGGATGGTATCCCTTCCCCCTGTGGTATCAACCGTACCCCCTAGCTTCATGTCATCAGCAAACTTGCTGATGTTGCATTCAAACCCACTGTCCAGATTCTCAGCAAAGATGTTAGATAATACTGGTCCCAATTCGGCTGTCTGAGGGACCCCACTTATTACTGGTCTCCACCTGGACATCCAGCTGTTGACAATAATCCTGTGACTGCAGTGATCCAGACAATTCTTTATCTACCAAGGGGTCCACCCATTGAGTCCATCTCTCTTCGTTTTAGCGACAAGGGTGTCATACAGGACAGTGGCAAATGCTTTACACAACTCCTGATAGATGATGTTACTCATTCCTTTCTCAGCCATCAGTGCTGTATCCCTGCAATAGAAGGCCATCAAATTTGTCAAGCATGATTTGTCCTCATAAAGCCTGTTGGCTATTGCCACTCGCCTCCTTATTTTTCATGTGCCTTAGCACAGTTTCCAGGAGGATCTGCTCCATGATCTTGCCAGGCACAGAGGTGAGATTGACCAGTGTATAGTTGCCCATGTCTTCCTTTTCCCCCCACCTTTTAAAACACAGGCATATTGTTTCCCTTTTCCATTCACTGGGAACTTCACCAAACTGCCACAGCTTTTCAAATATCATGGATAGTGGCTCAGCCATTTCATCCACCAGTTCCCTCAGGATCCATGGATACTTCTCATCAGGTCCACAGACTTGTGCATCTTCAGGTTCCATAGATGTCCTTGAACCTGATCTTATCCTACAGTGGAAGGTTCATTCTCGTTGTTCTTGATTTTGCCTTCTGTGACTTGGGCAGTGTGGCTGAGGCACTTGCCAGTGAAGACCAAGGGAAAAAAAGACATTGAGTACCTCACAGCCTTCTCCATATCCCAGCTAGCTGGGTCTCCTGTTCCGTTCTGGAGAGGGTCCATATTTTCACCATCTTCCTTTTACCACCGACATACCTATAAAAGCTTTCCTTGTTGCTCTTGATGTCCTTGATCAGATTTAATTCTATCAGCTTTTGCTTTCCTAACCTGATCCCTGGCTACTCAGACATACTCTCTATACTCCTCCCAAGCTGCTGTCCTTGCTTCCACTCTCTGAAGGCTTCCTTCAGACACCCTATGTATTTGAGTTTGTCCAGGAGCTTCTTGCTCATCCACACAGGTGTCCTGGCATTTTTGCCTGACAACTTTGTTGGGACTTATCTATCAGAAGCTTGGAGGAGACAATCTTTGAATATTAATCAGCTTACTTAAGCCCCTCCTCCCTCCAGGGGTTTATTCCATGGTACTCTAACAAACAGACCCTGGAAGTGGCCAAAGTCTGCTCTCCTGAAGTCCAGGGCAAGAAGCTTGCTGTGCACCCTCCTTACTGCACTAAGCATCTCAAACTCCACCATTTCATGCTTGCACTTGCAGCAGCCAAGGCTGTCCCTGAGCTTCACATTCCCCACCAGCCCCTCCTTTTTGATGAGAACAAGAACCATTGCTCCATGGTCCATCTCCTCATTGGCTCCTGTATTACTTGTAGAAGGAAGTTATCATCAATGCATTCCAGGAACTTCCTGCACCGCTTATGCCCAGCTATGTTGTCCTTCCAAGGACCTCAGCTTGTGAATATGAGGCCACTTCTATCTCTCTACAGAGGGTCTCATTTTCTTGGTCTTTCTGGTCAGATTGCCTATAGCAGACCCCCACTACAATGTCACTTGTCCCTGTCATTCCTTTAATCCTGACCCACAAGTTCTCGGTTGTCTCCTCATCCATCCCCAGGTGGAGATCCATGCACTCCAGCTGGTCACTGGCATAGAGGATTCTGAGAAGCATCAAGAAGTTTCTGATGCTGGAAATACCTTCTCACTTGGCTGCAATAATACATGGTTTGTCAGGTTGAAGAAACAAGTCCCAACAAATGCCAGGGTTAGCCTGGAGATGGCCATTCAGAAAATCCTTTGCCCTCTGGCTGCTTTCACTGACAGAATGCTTCACATACCTTTGGCTCTGGTGGTGTGGCTGTGAGCAGGGTTTCATAAGGAGACTGCAAGAAAATAAAAACCCTGGGTGGAGCCACGGAAGCTGGTGTAGTTCTACATGTCACACCCTTTTCATTTCATTCTAAACACCCCATTCAATCAGCCTGGCCTTCACCCTGGACCATGGTGAACACTGTCACCCTGTGACAATGGGGTGTTGCATCTCCCCATCCACCCAGCAGACTCCAGCATATCTCACCAATCTGGCAGCAATGGTTGAGATAAGCACTGGGAATAGTTTAAAACCCAACCACAGAGTCTTTCAAAGGGGCTGCTTTTCCACCCATCCTTTACAGCAGTCATATTTCAGGTGGTGGGGAAACCAGGAGAGCAGCAGCAGAGGATGCGCTGCCGCACTTTTTCCCCTGTGACATATGAAGGTCTGTTTTGAAAATATTCTTTCCTTCCAGCCCAAGCCCCTTGGTGTCCTAATCTTACTGCTCCAGGTGACACAATACATCCAGAAGCACTGACTCTGTCTCTTGCAGAGCTTCACTCCTCATCTCCCTAACTCCAGGAGTCTTTTCTCCTCCCAGTCCACCCTTCACATGTCAAATCCACACATTTCCGTTCATCCTGACCTTCCCTCCCTCCCTTGTCTGATAGTCCTTCCCACACAAGCACCACATCCTTCCTGCCCCAGCCTCCCCACAAGGCTGGGTTTGTTCACTGAAGTGCATCAGAATTAAACATAAGCATGACCCTTTTAATCAAAAGGATTAGGAGACATAAAGAAGAGAGCTGCCCATATGAAATGTGCAGACATGAAGGGAGAAAGGTAGTGCCACCTCATATTGCCCTCCAGGTCCCTCTGCTCATTCTTGCTGGGCTCAGCCCTGCACTTCAGCCCTCAGCCTCTGGGACTCTCTCATGATCACCACAGTCTGTGGCTGACTGAGCTTAGTTTTCTCACTGCTTTGCTAAAATATTAAAAAGCTGGCACTGGCTTTTTACAAACAATAGAAAAAAAAATTTAAAAAAGGATGGTAATTGGCTTAGAAAAACTTTGCCTGCCCAGGACATCAAGAGATGAAAAAGAGAATACATCCAGGAAAAACAGGATGTATTCCCTCAAGGTAGTAGGTATTTGCATGAGCACACCTTGTGACAAAGTCTGCATCCTAAAGGCTCTATAATCTAAATAGCAATAGTGTAAATGTATTGGATGAGGGAAGGAAAAACCATCTCACTGCCCTACATTATGCATGAGGAAGAGCAGTGCAGAGGAATGAATGGGATGACTTACTAGCACCACAGGAAAATCACAGCAGAGCCAAGTCCCAAATCCCAATTCAGGAACTTAATCCCAGTGTATTCTGTACTTTCTATTTTCTGTTAACAAAGAAAACAGTATATCCCTGTTTTTCAATTCCCAGTGATACTGCTGGATTTGCTGCCCAGTCATGAAATATTCCAGAAGCGGGAAGAGCAGATGAAGCTCTAGTGACTCATGAGCAGACACTGCCTTATTGTGCAACCTGTACTATGAAGCTCGTGTTCAGCCCTTCAACATAACCTCTGCTAGTGAGGCCAGACCCAAAATACCTTGTGCCTTCTTATAAAATTCTAGTTTTGGTTTTGTTGTGAGTTTCCCCTCCCCTAATTTTTTTTACACTTATTTCTTGGGGCTATTAAGCCAGCCTTAACAAGAAAAATCAGCCACCACCTTAACACAGCCTTGCAGAAACACAGCTAACAACCAGCCAGACAAGGCATCATGCTGCACAGAAACCCAGCACTTTCAAAGCACCAGGAGAGGGGAGCAGTGTTCAAACATCCATAATTGTTTAGCAAGCTGACTTCACAAACACACATGCTTTTGATTGCAATCTCGGACCACGCACACAAACCAGGGTTTCACTCACCCACCGCCCCCTCACTTTCTGACTCAAGGCATGGGGCGGCAAGGCAGGGCAGCCTCCCCCAGCACACAGGCATGATGAAAGCTGGAAAAGGCAGCAGGGAAATTTCTTCAGCTCCCCTGGAGATGCCTTTTCCCCCCACCTTAGAGAATATTGGGACCATGGCTTCCAAAACTAAGATAGTTGACATGCAGAGTATATGAGAAGAATCTCTATATCCTGTTTTATTTTTTTTTTCCAGAAGGCAACAGCTGAGGGCCTCCACACCTTCCCCAAGACATCAGCAACCTGACAAACAGCCCATTTGCTATTCTGACCCCACCTCTCCTGAGGCACCACAGATCTCAACCAACAGTGACAGAACATGTTGCAGATGATGCATGAGTGGCTTGCTGGCAAGCAGTCTACACCTCCCTTTCTCCAAAATCCCTTCACACAATGGACAAAGCAATGCCTGTACAAGCAGCTCCAGTCCTTGATGCTTGGCTGATCAGCATCATCCCAGGCAGAGAAATACCACAGTTTCTGCTGGAAGGGAGCAGGACCAGCTCCCAGAAGCAGAATGCCCTGCTTTGTCCTGAAATGGAGCACAACCCTCTCACCCTTTGCCGTGTTCCCACCCGCCTTCCCAGCTCCCAACCTTCAGCCCTTTCAACACCCAGTTTTTCCACTCTGTTATGAAGTGATCAGAAATTCCCTGCCAAAGGACATTGTTCAAATGGGTTATTGAAAAGAAATGAAATTCCCTACTCCAGGCAAACTAATTCATTCTTTTCCCCATGAGGAAGAAGGAGAACAGCACAGCCAGGAACAAAACAAAACAAAACAAAAACAACAACAAAAAACCAAACTACCCCCAAAGCCTACTGTGATAATATTAAATAAGAAACCAAAGGGTTTTGGCCAAGAAAATCCTAAGTTCAAATGAATAATTTCTCCAAAAAGATTTATGCCTACAGCTAAGTCACAAAAATGACTTCTCTCTGTCCACAGAAAGCAAACAAACCTTGGGTCATGCAGCAGAGCTTCTCTATATCCTTGTTAGAAGGAAATTAAAAAAGAATCCAAATGCAATTAATCATAGTCCTAGAAGAAAAGATGAAAACTCTGTAATTAGCTACCAAGGCTCATCTTTCCACTTTTGAAAACTAATCCAGCTGCCTTTTACCTTTCACCCACAGCACTGCCACAGAAATCTACTACAAATACCAAATCACTTCTCTCCAGGGGTACATTCACTTGTGGCAGGTGGTCCCATAACAGCTTCGCAGTAAGTAACAGGGAGGAGTATATTTTCAGAGTGCAAACAGAGTGTCTTTTGTTAGTCTCCTTTTGTGGAGAAGCTGTGATGGAGTTCTACCTTTCCAAGAACCTGTAGACCTCAGCTGAAGTACAGGAGTTATTTTCAAGACAGGTATTTTATATCCACAATCCTGATCCAACTGATCAGGAATTCAAATTACCAGAAAACACAAAATAAAATGAAAAATTCATACAAACATGAAAACGCTTCCCAAACATTTAAGATTACAACTGCTTGTGTTAATAAATTGTCTTATACCTCATCCTCGGGTAAATTTGTCTGAGCATCACCCTGCCCATAGAAATCCTGTTCTTCACAGCTGTACACGCAGTTTGTACAGAGGTGAGTGTACAGGGCTGTATATTTACCAAATATTCTGAGTTAGAAGGGATCCACAAGGATCATTGAATCCAACTCTTAAATGAATGGCCCACACAGGGATCAAACCCATGGTTTTATTAGCACCAACTGAGCTAATCTCAGGGTATATTAAGAGCAAGATCTCCAGCAATTAAATTCGGTAATGCAAAGCCAGTTCTCAAGCAATTGCAAAAGGCAAAACCACATTTCACCAATGAAACATGTCTACATCTGACTAAAAGTCATAATTCCTTTACTACAGCTTCATTGAAAGTTTTGGCAAACATGATGAGTTAAGTGTAGCACTTCAGAGAGAAGAGGAAAGCCTGGAGCTGGTGGTTACAGTTTAAGAGCAGAGGTCAGGGTCTAACATCCAAAAATCCTATGCAAATCAGAACAGGACATGCAACTTCCCCAGGGCTCCCTTAATAAATAAGGGTTGACAAATATTATTCCAATAATGAAAACAATAACAGACCAGCTCTTTAGGTCAAATACACCAATGGTAAATACAACACAGTGGAATATACCAAAATTACATCAGCTGAGGAACTGATTTCTACTATCTCTATTGTATACAAAGCACTGCTAACATATGAGTAAGGCTGTCAACAGCAGACAGGGAATGCTGGCCAGCTTTGTGGTGAGGGAGAGCAAAGAACATAGACTGGACAGAAATTTCCAGCTTTGCTCTTCCATGACACAGCAAAAACATTTAGTTTTTAACTGGAAGGTGATTGAGTCATCCTTCTGTGAAAAAAATGGAAGTGATTACACAGCTCCAAGTACAGCTAGAGCCTTCCTGTACAAATGTGGGAAACAGGGAGGGATGATTAACAGCCAGACTGTGGGATACAGCAACAAGGCCAAGGAGCCTCAGGTATGTCCATAACGCAACACCCACTCCTTTCCCTCCAGGTCGGTGCCGTAGACACAGCCAGAGGGGCGGGAGAGGCTCCGGGGGCCGTCTCATGGCACAGAGCTGCCTCGAGCTGCTTGCACAGCTGAGTTCCTGCTCATCACCATTATGAGCCAAAACACTAAAGCCCAGTAGACTGCTCCTCTTAATCTTTGCACAGAAATTTAGCAGAGCTGCTAAGCACAGTGTCAAAGCAAAGGCGGGATTTGGCTGCAGCAAGGGTTGCTACCAAACACCCGCAGCGGCTATCTGAGCCTGAAGCTGCTGTTTATTAAATCGTATTAACCCTTTGCACACATCAGGGTGCTCGGGAGGGCTCTGCCAGTACGGTAGAGTTCGCCTCTTGTTAATAGAAATTCCTGTCATCCTTCCAGAGGGATGCACAGATCCTCAAGGAGAAAACCAAATGCTGCCGGCAGACAGGCTCCAGTGTCCTGCCACAGGAGCAAAGGGCAGCCCCAAATGCACTGCGAGCGGCTGTTACTGCTGCCGGGCAGGAACAGCGAGCCGAAGCTGCCCCCCGCCGGATGCGAGGGAAACAACCCCCTCCGTGGGAAAGCCAAGAGCTAAATGGTTTTCCAGGTGCAGGTGCCAGACTTTCCCATAGTTACGGGCAACGTTCAGTTCTCTCAGTGTTACGCTGCAGGCACAAAGTTTAAGGTCCAGAAGCTTTCAGAGTAAGTGGGGAGTCTGGAAGCCTCCTGTTGTCTGACAGCACCAAGCCTTAACACTCAAAAGCCAGACTGTGTTCAAGCAAATGTCTCTGTCTAAATGAAACAGCAGATTTTCTCCCACTGCTGTTTTTTCTATAAACCAGTGACTGATGCACACACTTGAAAGTGAAACCCCATAAATTTTTGCTGGATAACAATGCTGCTTCAATGCTGATATTTAAATATGTGCATATAAACAAAGCTGAGAACTAAGGTAACCTTTACTTTCAGGCAGTTAACACACAGAAGGGACACAATCACTTTACTTAATTAAAAATAATACTTACTAAAACCAGCACTCAAACAGCAACATCTGTAAATACTGTTGAATGCTGATTAATATTATCTATGTCTCCAGTTTTCATTTTATGCAACCATGTAGCAACTACAAAATTAATACTGCTAGCCAGCCTTGTGCCACTTGCCCATACATCACAGGCACCAACCACAGCAGAATTAAAGAAAACCTTCTCAGATTTTCATGCAAGAGATAAAAAATGCCTGAGATCCTGCAACAATTAATTTGGCCCAACACTGCCAAGGTACAACAGCAGAGTTTTCAGGGCTGCTCCCTAAGCCAGCAAGGTTAAATTGCTCTACTCAATTAACTTATGCAAAGCTTTGAGATGCAAAGTAGAATCACTGCAGCACCTGAGCACATGCAGATGCACAACGGGGTTCAAAGAGCAACACATGACACCCCATACCATAACCCAGTATGTTCTATGCAAAACACCTAGGAGATGTATCACCACACACAGTCTGCAGTGCTTTGACAGTAGGACAAGATGAGAGTGATTTTTACCCTCCATCTTTTGTGGTAAAGTTATTTCCCTGCCAACCTAAATCTGCAAAAGCAAGCACCCGTAATAAAAAGATGTAAAAAAAGCCACAAATGCTTGAAAGTTCACAAGAGATCATATTTTTCCCCATGAGAGAAATGCTGGCAAATCTTCCAGGAAGGCTACAGCGACATGTACTTTCCTACCTGTGAAGTTCTCCAACACACTACACCTTTTGAGCTTCTCTTACTATGAATGAATAGAGAGTGGTAAATTCAGTAAAACAAAACATTTCTTTCTCATTGCAGAATATAAGAGAGGGTGGCAGTCTCCTGTGTTGTGCCAGGCTGTGGAAAGCAAACAGGGAAGTGGCAGGCATGTGCTTCACCTCTTTGTGACAGGGCTAAACCTGTTTACTCTTTTCCCCCACTGTCCCAAGCTTGCCTTCCCCTTTCCCAAGGTCTTGCTCTGTATTGGGCATCCCCCAAGGATATCAATTCTTTCATGAGTTTCAGACTGCTCCTAATTTGCATTTTTCAGTTGTACAATATAATTTCGTAAAAGCAGACTATGTAATGAGTACTGCTTTTCAGCACACTCAGCTCCAAAGAGAAGACAATTAGGAGAAAGACAGAATCCGCTTCTCAATTCAGCTTGTTTTTACATCAATTTAAGTAGACAGAAGGTGAGATTTTTCAACAGGATCTCCTTAAAAACAGTGGGAGCAATTCTTTGTAGCAGCATGGAAAGCAAATTTTTGAGCTCTCATACGATCCTCTACTGCCACCAGGAGTAAGATACCATTAAAAGCTGGAGGGGAGCAAAATATCCCTTAGCAGCAGCATCTCAGCGGTTGCAACAAAATCAGTGCCAAACAAGTGAGCCACTCACCCAAATTTGTTGGAGAGAATACCTCCCAGGGCAGAGCCAGAGATGAGGGCTATGCCAAAGCAAAGACCCAGCTTCCCCAAGGCATCAGCACGTTGGGAAGGAGTAGTCATGTCTGTAATTACCTTCTGAGCACCTGCATGGGAGGAAAAAAAACCTCTTGAAGGAAGCTTGCCACAGAGTCTGAGCAGATGCTCAAGCAGTTCCCATGGTTTTCTTGCTAATCCATTAAAAGCTTTTTTTGTTTGGTTGTTGTTTTGTTGGGTTTTTTTGTTTTGTTTTCTAATTAAAACTTTGCTGGGCTGGTTTCTGGCCAGAGACAGTTTCCCCAGCTCACATGTTTTGAACTCTGGATGGAAGACAGCCTTGAAATAAGTGCTGGCTCTCCCCTCTGAGAGTCCCACAGTCCATCAATTTTGAATACAACAGCCTGGTAACAGAGATTGTCAGATGTATTGGTGCACTCCATCATTTTAATGTGGAGACAGAATCTCCTTTGGGAAGTACCTGGTGAGGGCAGGGGGCAGAATTATAGAGACCAGATTTTTGCTGAACGCTGTTCTTAAAGGTTTTTCCAACCCAAATGATTCCATGATTTCATATAGATCTCCAAGCCATGAAAACAGTGCCTGCCACAAAATGGTCCTTTCAACTCCAGGGCAAATGCTCATGTGTGCCACTGAGTGCAATTGGTTCAACCCATCCATCATTCATGGGAAACAAAACCATTCAACCTACTCAAATAAACCACTTCACAAGTGACAAGAAGTAGCTTAACACCGTATCACCTTGAGTCCTCTTGCATGAGTTACAGGAACTTCTAGTAGCTGAAGTTTGTTTTTTACCAGAAAAATAGAGGAAATGTCAACTGAAGCAGAACATCTTGGTGGGTAATGGAAGGTATTTCTCTAATAACATTATTTTTTACAAACATGCTCATTTTTCCAGAAGGGAAAGCTCTAATATAAAATATCCTGGCTGCAAGAAGGCAACTGAGAAGCCTGGGAGGAGGGCACTGCTGTCAGCAAGGGACTTTCACCCATGTCTGGGTGACCAAGGCCAAACAATTTTCTCAAGATTGTACAGGAGGATGGACCTGGAACTATGGGCTACTAAGTTGTGTTTTCCATAACTAATACACCTGCTGCCTCATGTTCTTATCGTTTCATCCCTGAGGACCATTAAATATTCCTCCTGCCCTTCTTCATTCAGTTGGACCTGTTGACTTTCAGAAAAATGAGCAAGAATAGAGGAAACAGGCAATAAAAGCAATTTGGAAAGCCACTCAGCCCCAACTGACCTTACCTGGCACCCCATGCATGAACACTCCTGGCAGCCTGGAGAGGAACAAAAGAGGAATGCTCGTGGAGATGGACATAAGCAGGAAGAAAACACTTCCAGATGCACAGGAGAGAATTAAGGCTGCTCGGGCACCAAATTGGTCTGCAAACCTGATACAGAAATGGTAAAAGGTTGCCAGTTTTCTATGTAGATTAAAAACAAACAAACAAACAAACCCAAACCCTTCCAAACAGTATATCAATTTTGCTTGTATTTGAGGGAAAAAACCAACACCACACAAACAAACAAATCCCCCAAAATACAAACAAACAAAAAACCCCAGCCAGATGAGGTTTATGACCTGACTCCAACTCTTTGCAGTAATTCAGCTCCAAGATACTTTAAAAAGCTAAGCTGGACAAAGTCTGAGAGCACCACAGGAAGGGTTCTGAACAAATGGAGACTAAGATGACTATAAAATAGGCCTTAGATAGTGTTTTTCAATGAAATTCCTCTTTCCTGCATTTTATTGAAGTTGCATATTACAGTTTTCAAAGGAACGTTACTTTGCATAGCAATTAGTTGTGCTTACACTGAAAAGAAAAACCTCCCAGAAAACACCAAGACTGGTCTACAAACAATTCTAAGCACAGGTAATTAAGAGACTTTATTTTGAGGAAGAGGTGCAGGTCAAAACTTCATTGTTTCCATGAAAGGCAGGGAAGTTTATATTTACTGTTTGCAACCTAAAGATCACAAGTTGCTATTTAGTGCAGAGTTCGTGCGGGTTTTGTTGCTTTATTACTTAAGAATAAATTCAATGCTTTATATTCTCATGGCTGTTTAGGACCACCAAATAAGAACACAGAAAACTGACCTAAGCAACATTTTTCTCTATTTTTATCTCCCTTTTTCCTATTTTCTATTTATCTACCTTTACACTGAGGTCAAGGCAGCCTCACATCTAGGAAAATCCATTCTATCTCCAACCTACATTGCAGATTTTGGCCTCAGTCTGGCAATAGACACTCTCAGTTCAAGACAGATTCTGATTTGTCATTTTCTTTCCCTTCAACAGCTCTTCTGGATATTAGCGAATAACACACATAGAGGAAAACCAGATTTCATATTGCACCAGATTGAGCAAGAAATATTACTCTAGGTATGTATATTAATAGAAAAAGCATTTAAAATGGGCCCTTGGCACCATCTCTATTCTCAGAAACACATTTTCTTCCAAGCAGTACTGTAGGATCAAATGTTATTGTTATTTGTTTTAAAATATGTCCAAGGGCTTTTAGAGATCAGATCCTCAAAGTGCCACACACCACGTAGCACTCACAACTATATCAACCAGAAAAGTAAATCCCATGCAGGAAAACTGAGGCACGTACCAGCTCCCTATGTGTTTATTACTTTGTTGATCAATAACAGGACCAAGAAGAAAAGTCATATTTTCTCAGCCTCATTTTAGCTTTTGTGCCGGATTACACATCTCTTTCAAATTTTTTCTGCTCTTTGGGAATGTGCTCTCCCACCACTTAACTTTTTGGGGGCTATATGCATTTCATGAGGAATAGGAAAGTATATCCTGCGAGGTGAAGAGGCAGAAAACCTGAGTCTTTTCCACTATTATTTTGATAGATGAGTTTATAGATGCTCTTAAAAGATCCATGCAAGTCTAGCTTTGTATTCAACATGGATGCAGATACAGTGAAATTCAGCTGTAGAAATTACACAACCCTTAATTATTTTCACTGACAGCTCTATTTAACATCAATAACCTCTTTTTTTTGTTTGTTTCCCAGTCACAAGACATTTCTGAGGTTACACATGGCTATATTTGCAGGATTAAGCTGTTAGGACCTGGACTTTGAGGACTCTGATGGTTTAAACTGTTCCCAGTATATTGTTACATTTAAATGTCTGTCATTAAAATGTAACTGCTTCTTTATTGCATTTTCTAATTATAGTACTTTTTTCCCCTTGCTAGTTATAAAATCTTCAAATATTTCAATAGGACCACAAACCAGAACTAAATTATTTTTATGAAATTATAAAAATGTCTGGCCTTTTTCAGCTATGCAAAGGACCACGAGAATCATTCTTACCTTCCGAAAATGTAACCTCCTACGAGCTGGAGGACACCAAAGGTTGTCTGGAGGTAGCCAAATCCCACGGAATCCAAACCTAGACTCTTTGCCAAGTACTAAAAAAGAAAAAATAACAAACAGGTCAGGGGAAAAGAAGTATGCTACGTTTATGAATAAAGAGCTTAATGTGTGTGGAGAGGACCATAACTTCAAAAAAGCACTTCCTTTAGTTCCCCATACCTACCTACAGATGAAATCTTCACTGGGACAGACACAGGCTGCTTAATAAAGATCAAAAGTCTCTGTCCCACATCCTTAAGATCAGGGGGATGTGATCAAAACCATCGATCCTGCACCAGGTGACAAATGTGTATCACCATTTACCTTTTCAGTCCAACACAATGGAACATATTCAGCAACCGCTAAGGAGGATTAGGGAAATTTTAAGTGCCTTCCTGCCTCCAGACCCTGCACCTGAGGCAGCCCAAGCACCCTCAAGGAGATGACTACAGTAAGCCCTTGGAGCTGTTGTTTAATCAAGCAAGATGGAATCAATGGAAGTACAACATGGGCAAAATACTGCCTTTACTTAAAATCTGGATGATGCACCCACAACCCAAACTTGCAAAAAACCACAGATGCATACCTTGAAGAGCCACAATACTTCAGGTTTGGATTTGTTTTGGATTTTTTTATTCAAATACTGTATATTCAAGGGACAGCTATTTCTGATCATGGTTTTTGTTAGTGCCATCTGCTAAGATTTGTTTAAAACTCTAAGCCAAGTTCAGCTCTCAGAAGGTGTGGAGGTACCCCAGTCCTGCCCATATTCACAATACATGGTCTGCACCCAGGTCCCCACATCCCCTATAACTGATCAATGATTGACTACACCAATCTCCCATACATAAACTGCCTCTCAGGTCTACTGACTCAGAGCACCATAGACTGGTTTAGTTCCAGAAGAAGGGTGCAGTTTAACTCTGGAGGCACAGAACTATCAGAGAGATCTCCCAGAAGGCATGGGCTCTCCAGAGACAGGTGTGGACAGGCATATCATAGATCCCGGAGCTCACAAGAGCAGGAAAGTTGGCCAGCGGAAACATAACTGGGGGTGCTGGTTGACAGCTGGCTGGACATGAGCCAGCAGTGTTCTCAGGTGGGCAAGAAGACCAGGGGCATCCTGGCCTGTCTCAGGAATAGTGTGGCCTGCAGGACCATGGCAGTGATCATCCCACTGTACTCAACACTGGTGAGGCCACACATTAAATCCTGTGTTCAGTTTTGGGCCTGTCATGATGAGAAAGACATTGAGGTGCTGGAATGGGTCCAGAGAAGGGCAACAAAGCTGGTGAAGGATATGGAGCACAAGCCTTACAAGGAGCAGCTGAGGGAGCTGGCATTGTTTAGCCTGGAGAAAAGGAGGCTCGGAGGAGACCTTATCACTATCTACAGCTACCCGAAAGAAGGCTGTAGCCAACTGAAGTCAGTCTCTTCTCACAAATAACAAGCAATAGGACAAAAACCAAACCTCAAGTTGTGCCAGGGAAGGTTTAGATAGGATACTGGGAAAAGTTTCTGTACTGAAAGAGTTGTGAAGCACTGAAACAGACTGCCCAGGGAACTGGTGGAACTACCATCCATTAGGGTATCTAGAAGATATGTAGATGTGGCATTTAGGGACATGGTTTGGTGGTGGACTTGGCAGTGTTAAGTTTATGATCGGACTCAACAATTTTAGGAGTCTTTTTCAACCGAAAGTACTCTCTTATTCTATAAAACCAGACAGAAGAGTGTACCAAGTGAGAAGCAATGAATCCTACTCGGAGAGAAAAACCCACCTCTGATCAGAAACCTAATTTCTGCTAGCTGCTGGTTGGGTCACTCTCACACTGCAAGCAAGCAGACACAAGTTACATCAGCTTTACCCAGAGCCATCAGGCCAGGAAAGGGCTCTACGTCCTACTGCAGTACAAGTAATAAATCAGCTTTTATTGCCTGGGTGTAACCTGAACACAATTATAGCTTGCTTGCTAGGTAAGAATACCAAGTATTCCTTTCAATATCAAGAATACCTTTCCCCTTTTCTGCTAGAAAGTCTATTCTGATTTTACTGGAAAACTACATAGCCTGGTATTGAAGGAAACATGTGCTGTGAATCAAAAGAACCCATACTTACAGGCATGATTCCAATCTGCATGAAGAGAAAGGTCAGGTCTAGGGCTGCAATCAGGTAGGCAACAAGGATCACTTGCCCCCTTTTAAGCTCTCCCGAGTGGCCACTCTCCCCCAGGATCTCGTTCCTCATTCCTGGGGATTCTTCCTCACCTTCAGAGATGGCTTTTGCATTCATAGTGCACATAGAATGACTTGTTGCAGGACAGGCTGAAAAATGACACGAAGGCACTTTCTACCTGAGAACATGAAACACAGATAAGGTGCAGAAGCTGTGTGTACGGTTCAAAGCTTAGTGTGAAATGTGCTGAGTCAGCACGCCAAAGATTTATCGTTTCCTTTTTTTGTTTCTCTTCCTTTTGCTTACTGGTCAGGCAGAATCAAAGGTAACCATGCACCAAACCAAAAATTTTGTTCTTTAGCCTTGCCCCTGGTGGGCTCATTGCTTCAAGTGCCATCACAATGAAGATGAGCTTGTGTGCCCCAGCAAAGTGAAAGTGAACATTGCCCCAAACAAGACCACATGACAAACTCTTCAACTCTTTTAACTGTTTCACTGCTTCACTTCTATTCCCTCTGGTGGCTTGGAAGAAATAACTGTTTTAGTTCTTCATGAAAGGCATCTTGATATTAATTTTGGAGGTTGCAAGTGAAGCTTACAGCAGAACAGCTATTTCCAAGTCCTCATGTTTCTTGCAGTAGATTTATACAGACCCTGGAACACAGACAGGTCATGCATGTAGTTAGAGCCACTCTCTTCAACGCCTCTAGCTGAGCCATTTCCCCTCCTTTATCAGGTGCTGCAAATTTACAAAAAATCTGAGCTAGCAAATGTGCCTTCACTCAGACAACAGATTACCAGCCACGGTCAAAAACATAAAAAAATAAAGTATTAAATCCACAGAAATTATGAGGTTGACTGCAAACTGGCAAATTAAATAAATAAGACTCCTTTGTCCTTTGAAGGTTTTGTTGTTTGCTTGCTTGTTTACTTGGGGTTTTATTTGTTTGTCTGCTTGTTTGTTTCCTTGGGGATTTATTTGTCTGTTTTCTTATTTGTTGAAGCCTGGAAGTCTGGTTGTGAATTATCTTTATTTTAAAGATAAAAAGAAAGTAGGGATACCAATGCTCTCACTTTGTAGAATTACAGGACTTTTGGAAGGAAGGGAACTGGAGATGTCATCCACTCTGCTGTTTGAACACATCAGTTCAACTGTGGTTTTTCTAGGCAAGCCTTGAAAACCTCAAAGAAAAGAGATTTGCTCCCTCCTAATGTCCAATCTGGATTTCTTGAGCTGTGGCTTGCACCTGTTGTTCTTCCTGGTATCTGCTGCCACTACCAGGAGAAGTCTGGATGCATCATCTCTGGAACTGTCCTTCAACTAGTAGCAGGAGACTGTTAGATTACCCCAGCCTCCTCTTTGCCAGACTGAACAAGCCAAACTTCATCCCCCTCTTTCAATATTAGGTACTCTAGACACCTGAACTTCTTGGTAGCTCTGCCATGGGCCCAATCCTGTTTGTCTACACATTTCTTGAACTGGGAGGCTCAACACTGGGTCAGCCTCAGCAGCACTGAGCAAAGGGGTATGACATCTTCCATGAATGTCCTGGTTATGCTCCTCCTGAAATGTCCCATTACATGATTTGCCTTATTCCTAATGATACTGCACCCTTGGCTCACACAGCATCACTGTCACCCATGGTCCTCATACTATGGGTGCTACACCTCCAGTTGGGCCCCAGCATTGGTGCAGGTGGATATTCTGCCCCTGGCTTGGGGCAAACTGTCACCACATTCATCCTGTTGAAAACCTTGAGGTTTTGGTTGATCCAGCTCTCATGTTTCATGAAGACCTTGCAGCCTGAGTCTCCATCACTGACCATGTCAGTTAGTCCCTCTAACATAGTAACACCTCTGTTGAGAAGCAGAAGCTTGACTCACCATGAAGGCTGACACAGACACATTAACACAAAGACATGTACAGGTGTTTGCTGGCTCAGATCTGGAATTGTTGACAGGGCTGTAGGTTTCCAACCATGTCTAGGAAGAATGAACTGTAAGATCTTTGGTCACACCTTTTTATTCAACACTGAGATCTGGGATTTGCTGAGGGCTGCCAGGATCTACTTCCTGGTAAAGAAAGAGGAAGACCAAAGGTTAAATCTTTCGCCAGGTGTGGGTACTGCACAGAAACAACCTCTTACAAACTCAGAGTATGAGTGAAAAAGCACCTTTAAAGAATTACTTTCCTACAGCAATACCAGCACTCAAACAGATCCAACTCACGAGACCCCAGAATGTGTAGCTGTTACTGAAGAAGGATGATTACCCAGCATGTATTCCAGTTTAGCAAAGCATCAGTGCTCAACATTTGGTTCATCTCAGAGTGAAACAATGAGTTTGCCTGCACTTTGAATGTTCTTCAGCACAGTACCAACATCATCGCTCCCTGGTTTGCACTGGATAGGCACAATGTACAAATTACCAACATTGAATAGAAGAGTAAAATTAATGACAGAACTCTGTTTATGGAGGTTTTGGGACAACTGAAAAGGAAACTCATGCAAATGCAATGTAAAACTTCGCTTACAGGAAACCTTGCTGACTTGGACTTTAAAAGTCTCAGTATTTTGACTGGTGAATCTCTCTCAGCAGCAAGTGAAAACAGATCCCAGCAAGGCAACTGAGGGGAGCAATGACTTGCAGATGCAGCCATTCTGCACCAGATATGAGCTTCATCCTGCCAAGGCATGCAGCACAGACAGTTAACCAGCCACATGCTCTTACTCGGATTTAGCTTCTTCAAGGGAAGTAGAATAAAAATAATCCAGAGTTTCATTTCCAGTCTCTGAGGCAAAAGACTAGTTCTAAAAAGTAGGAAACAATTAAGTGCCTTCTGTGGAGGTGTCCATGGAGAAAAAGCTATGATCATCAGGCTTGCTTCCTGTATATCCCTGGATGCCTCTTGATGGCTCAGTACCCAAGCCTGTTCCTTAGCATCCCAGGTCAGGCTGCAAGTAAGAAAGTACCCTGGGGTCAAACTCAGTGATCCTCTTCTTGCAATAGTCTCTCTGAGCAGGATCATTTATCTCCCCATCCCTGCACTTTAGCACAGAGAGGACAAAGGCAAGACAGCAGAAGTCTTAAGCCATCTTTACAAGCCATGATCCAAGTCATGCCCATGCTGCCCTGGGCCCAAGGATGCAGAGATGAGCTGTATTTTCCAAACTTGGCCAAGATGCTGGCAGCTTCAGATCATCTCAGTATCATCTCACAAGGTCTTCTGCACAGGAACTTGGACTTTCCTGACTTTCAGCACCTGATTTTTAAAATCTTGCCCCGTGAATCAGTCAGTCTAAGGGCTAAATTTGGCAGCAGGACCACTGATGGAAATACAGCCAGTGTGACTGACATAAGGCAAATCCTCCTCCTCTCCTGAGTGAGAAGTCTCATTGAAAATGTCTGCAGGAGCCTAAGTATGATGAACATTAGCTCTGTTCCCAGCTGCACTCCACTGAACATCATGCTTGCAACCATCCAGCTCAGGGCCACTTAATTTATACCTGTCGTGATAATGCACCTTTAATGACAGATAAGGCATAAGATATGGCATAAGCTGGCACTGCATTTTTGTCTAAAGGCTCCTTCTGGCTCAGTTATAGACTACACCATGGGTAGCACTTGGTCACTGATGAGCCATCTTTGAAAAATAAAATTAATCTTAAAACTGGGGAGGAACAAGTTGAGAAGAGGAAATGAATTTACTTGGGTAGGATAAATAAACTTTAAAGGGACAGATATTTCAGGGGGACTATGGTGAAAGCAAGTGAGGATATAAATGTCTTCTGATAAAACAGCAGATTAGTCCCTTAGCTATGCATTAAGCCTTGACACATATTCTCAACATTTTTGGAGCATTTATAGTTGCCTTCCCTAGTATATCTTTTCTGAGGCCTATTTATCTCTTGATCTCTGGAAAAAACCCAAACAAACATTGTGGGAAACCTGAGAACATCTTTAAAAAAATTCATAAAGGTTTACTGTTTATGTCACTTGGGCAGAAATCTTTTCTTAAATTACTGGAAATGGGAAGCAAAGCCAGCACATGCATGGGAAGGGGGAAATCCACCCACATCAACATGAGAAGTTGTACATTTTGGTTAAAAAAGAATAAACTGTGGGGAAATGAATCTCAAATCCTTCTCTGAACTTGTATTTTTTCAAAGAGGAAGTTTGGTATGATCTGGAGGAACATGAGGTACCCTGGGTGAGATTCTGCTGTCTGCAGAGGGTCAAAACAAGCTTTACAGCCTCAAAAGAGCCTTGAAGAGGGATGAAAGTGCAGATGTGCTGCCCAGCAATGAAGGCCACCTCTCAGGCCTCAAACCCTCTATGAATACGAGCTAATAGGTCTCCTCAGCTAAGCTAAAAATCAGTGTCATGACCAAAATCTTGCTCCAGCACAGACCAGTCACAAATCCTTGCCCTTGTGGCTATTCATCCATACCCACAGCAAGTGTGAGAGCTGGCTGGGAATGCCAGGGAAGGAATTGCTGCCTCTTGCATTCAGCAAAACTTTCATTTCTCCTTGCAAAGAAAAACTGCATTTCTATGGGCTGTGTGCTGGGGATGCCAAGACAGACATGAGGTGTGAGATGAATAATTATGAGCATACTTCTTCTCCCTGCCCAAGAAGCAGCAAAGATAACCCTTCCTCTCTTTGAAAGTGCATCATGAGGCCCCTACATGAAAAACAGCAAGGCATGCAGATGTTCAGACAAGGAGGGACATAAAAACCCTTTATGGAGACACAGTCCTCAGGGAGCTATTGTCCTAGAGATGTTTCTTAAACTCTGTAATATGAGACAGGAAATGGAAGAAATATCTCGAAGTGATTCCTCAGTAGTGGGAATGCTGAATTGCTGTAATGAGGTAAACTGCTCAACACCAGCTATGGTCAGTGGAAGCCATCAAACTGCAGGATCTGGCCCGATCCCTCTTTTTCCCCAACCCTAAGACTAAGGGAACAGACCTCATTTGTGTTCTGGTGAAAGATTTATACAGTTAAGTAAATAAGAGCATAAATGACCTGGTATTGCCAAAGTTATATTCCATGTTTGTTGACTGATTTATTCTTTTGTCTAATTGTATTCATGAAAAAAGCAGCTCACTAATGAATGGAAAAAGACTCCACATGGCCAGCAAAAAAAAAAAAAGAAAAAGGCGCCATGTTTAGTTTACAGAATAGCACAGTCTTCAGGGATTTTCATAAAAACTGCAGAGAGTCCAAATTGACAATGAAACCATATTCCTGATGGCTGCTAAACTCTTTTGGCTTTTTCTATGTGTGTATTAAATTGCAAAAAGCAATTATTTATAATTTGTTTTTATAAAAATGCTGGTGCGCTTATGCTGCTTGGCAAATTATTTTCTGAAATGGAAAAGACTATTGTTCATTCTCTTGGTAAAGTCTTTGTTACTTAGCATATTAAACTACAAATCACATTTTATCTGAAAGGTCCCTTCCAACCCAAACCACTCTATGATTCTATGAAATATGGCTGGTTATTATTAACTTTTTACTGGTAAAACCCCAAAGCTCCAACTAATATCAAGGCCCCATTTGGTGTCCTGTAAACACAAATAGAAGTTGAGACTCAGATGAGGGAAAAGAATTAAATCCTCCTCATCTTGCTGATGGAACCCTAACAGACAGAGTGGTTTAATGGCTTCCCTGAAAACACAGGGGAAGTCTGTGGAAAAGGCTGGAGTCACATTCAATCATCCTTTGAATGCCAGTTCTGGTTTTTAACCACAGGACAGTTTCTTCCCTCTAATATTCTGGAAAAAATAAAATAAAAGAGAACATTTCTGAATGCTGGAATGTGACAACAAAACATGCAGATGGGGCAGACTGTGTCAATTGTAAAAGAGTTTTGGAAAAATCCCATGGTTTGAATTCAGGAGAGTTACACTAACGTGACCAAATAGGAAGAAAAAGCTCATTTCTTTGTACCCATCCAGTCTTATTGGCTCCAGCAGGACCTCATCAGGGCAGGAGACTCACATGGCTGCTCACACCGAGTGGCACCTTGCTTAGGATGATCTTAGCCCAGCCAGAGGACTCACTCATCTCCCACATGCTGCCATGGCTGTGGCCCACCTCTGTCCAGAATCTCTCCTGAGCAAACAGAAACCCCTCAAGTTTCAGTGAGCTGCTGCCATGCAGTGGAGAAGGGCTGCTGGGCTGCCCAGAGGGGAGTCACTGACCTCCTTCAAGGGAAGACATCAAAAGACAGCAAACACCACCAGTCTCTAGTCTGCTCTGCTACAACATTGAAGAATCAACAAGCAAAAAATTACGCTTCTCTTAGTGAAAACCCAGGTCTGCTGTGTGACCTCTCTCCTGGGCAAGGGATGATCTCCCCCAGATTTGACACTCTTCTTCTTAGTGCTCAAGCCACCCTTGTTTTAAGCAAGCATTACCCATCCATCTCTGTAGGAAAAGGATCTCTGTGATTAAAAAACTGTTTATACCATCAGCTGCTGAGCAGGGTCCAGGCAAAACTCCACACACTAATAAGTGACAGTGACAGCCCAGAAGCAATGGATATTTCTGCTGCCTCTGTGGTTGTGTCTTCAGTTTCCTGGTATGTTGGCATGACCAACCTTCAGACAACTCACTTCTGGATAATGGATGAAGTCCTGGTCTCCAAGATATACACTGTGCATTAGAAATTCAGGGTTTATAGACAAAGAATATGCTAGAAGTGACAAATCTGGATATACACAAAAATAGAGCCTCATGCTTAGCCTGCAGTATGCAATATTTCATTCAGCTGGTATTATACAGCCACCTTCTGGAATTGCAGCAATGTCTGGAATGCAAAAGCTGTTTATCGTTTAAATAACATTTAGGCCATTACAATTTATGTGAGAATTGCAACTGATTGGAGCTGTATGGAACTTCTTGTTGTGGTTTGCTGTAGGAATGCTGCAGATTTCCTCTGCACACATTACATTCTGCACACAATGGGAGTTCCAGACATTTTCAACTAGTCTCAAGCCTTCTGCCTTTACCAAAACATTTTCCTGTGTCAGATTCAAACAATTGCCTGATTTATAAATCTCAAGCATTCAGGAGACCACCAGCAACACAATGTAACAAGAACCTCTCTGTCATTCAGCCTTACAACAAAGCTATACACAGCACAAACAAAACACGGATGTGTATCCAGTGTTTCTGCTAATGTATGTTTCTGTATAGAGCAATTAGAAAAAGGCTAAGCATGTGTCTGTGAAACCTTGCACATCCTGGATACAGCTTCCCCTCACAGAGGAAGGTCTGTGCTACATGCTCAGACAAATCCTTACCAGCTCAGCCCTCTCAGGCTTGATTCGTTCGGCTGGCTGGTTTCACCACACAGACTTGGGACCTGCATGGAACGAACATGGCATGTGGAGGGCAGGGGACAGCTGCCCCCATGCCCAGCAGGCTCCATCCACTCTAGAGGTGGGGGACAAGCCTATGTTGCAAGTATTTGCTGCCTATGGGTGGAAGAGGTGGGACAATGGTATCCAGAGTCATGCAAGGCTGGATTTATCAGCAGCTCAAAATTCATGGAATGTGCAAATATGGCTAGAATAACCCTTGATCTATGTGGGCTCTAAATACCTTACAAACCCTCATACAAGGCCATTACTTTTCTCCTTCTAAGCAAACACCTCATTTCAGATGAAGGCTTGAATGGGCCTGGCAAAGTCAGAGCAAAGCCTGGAATTCACACTATTGCAAGTTGGAGCAGAGCATGCACTCCTGCCTGTCATCCAAGTCACACAGGAAAAACAAAGTTTTTAAAGATCTAGAAGACACTAGCCCTAGTAGGTATGTGCTCTGACAGGTAAGCCTGCATCCCCTGCATTGGCAGTAAAGGCTGTAACCAGGTCTACTTTTAGATGATTGTAAGTCTTGATTTTAGTTAGAAATATAGGAGCAATGACGGTCTTAGTGCTGCTGGTTTTTTGTTCAAAGCATCAGAAGGCTTTGGAGACCCTTCACTGTTTCCTCCTGGCTTTCCCATCCAACCTTTGCTTGAATTCACCTGAGATAAAAAGAAATCAAACCTCCTTTGCTGGAAGTGGAAATTCCTCTTGGACTCCTTAGCACTGAGGTTGCAGTAGGGACCCACTAATGTCACTGGAGTGGGATATGAGGAATCTTCCTAGTGGTTTGGGGAAAATTTTCAAGGCAATTCAGCAAAACCTATACTGAACACTGAATACAACTCTAGCATGGACATACAGATAAAAGTGGAAAAACTTAAAAGCCGTATCTCTACTTTCAATCTACTCTGTTATATAAGTAAGTCAAGTCCCACTTCAAATATACCTCAGACTTTGCTGCTAAGAGGCCAGAACCTACCTGATACCATTTGCTTCTCTTCTTACCAGTTCCACACCTACTGCAATGGCTTTTTTTTGGAGCAAATGATGAGGATGCATTTCTAACATGTTGCAGATATGTCTGACACGCACAGAAGAACCCCAAACCTGTTCATTTGTGTCTCTAAAGTGTTCCCTTGAAAATTCATTACTTACAATAATTCTTCAGAATTATTTTGGAACAACACCAGGAGCTACGGATTAAATTTGGGTCTCTTGTTAAAGAATCAGAGCGAACTTTCCACACCATGAGCATCCAGTCCTGGCATAAGGACATGAGTGGCACACAGGTATTTTCCCAAGAGAAAATCCTTAATAGCTATTTATTTTAAAAAAATATTTCAAAATAATTTTTAAAGCCTGTCTCCAAGTTGATCACAGGCCCACAACCCCAAAAATCAAGCAAGTCCTACACATTTTTAGATTAGCTCTGTAAAACTGCCCCAGGGAGCGTGTCAGGAAGAAATTCGCCAGCTTTCCACACTGGCTGGGTCCTGGAGGCTACTGTTAAAACTGACACCAATCTACTCAGCAGCCCTACTTGGACTTCCTCCTCACTGCATTAAAAACAAACAAACAAACATACATTCAATCAAATAATTCACCAAATTCAGCCATCTCTGCGCAGGTGAAGCAACAACCACCACGAATCCCGCTGGATGTGAGCTCAGAAGCTGCAGGACTGCATCGGGGCCTAGGACCTTATCAGGAACACCAGGGAAGGTCAGAGGAAAATCCTGCGTAATGGCTGGGGTGCATGAAAAGACTCAAGATAAAATTTGCAGCCTAGTAGTTAAAAATAAACAAACAAATAAATAAACATAAAAAGCACCATACTCCCACCTGCAAAGTGAGTGCAATTGATCGACAAAGCAATATCTCCATAAACATAGCACTTCCAGATGTATTTCTTTCCTTCCAGAGCAAACTCACAACCACTTGGCCACTGTCAGCTTAAATGATTTCACCTGGTTTATATTTTCTCTTTGAGTACCAATGATGACCAGCTGACTCATTTTCACTTGTGCAAGATCTAGATTACTTGGCTAGACTGAAACCCTGACCCCAATTCACCAGGAATTTTGCCTTTGATTTTCCTGTCCTCACTCCAAAATTCATCCTAAGTAAAACTGAGGGTTAGGCACCTGGATCTCCCTGCCCTGCAAACTTGTTTTAGCCATAGCTCCTGTAAGAAGTTTTGGAGAAGCTGGAAACAGTAATTTTTTAGACTACAGAAAAATCTGATGTTTTTTCAACCTGATCATAGCACAGGAAAAACATCACTTTCTCCTGATCTCCACCATCTACCAAAGGATGTTACAATCGCATGTATTCAGCAACATTTCTTATCACAGCTCAGCGTAACAGCTCCTTTCAGCCTCTGCCCAAAACTTCAGAACTGGCTGATTAAGAAAAAGTTGTATCAGTGGATATAATGCAAATCACCTCCTCTGCCCTGTTAGGTTATAGGGCACTTCATTTTTTTTTGTATCTATGGGATGCTGAAGGCTAGTGGGATTTGTGCTGACTGCTGTTGTGGATGGCACAGACAAATTCTTAAATGCTGCACCATATATAACACAAGCTGAGCCCTAGCAATGAGTCACAGCACTAACTGATTTGCATTATATAAACGTTATATTCACAGTGTGCGGCTGGATCCAGATACAATTAACTTCTCACTCCATAGGAATACATACCACATTGTGGGCAGGGCAGTCTTATTATAGTTAAACTGCTGTACAATGAGTGATGAACTCCTCCAACAGAGATCATTGAACCACTCCCTTTTCAGATTCACCACTGGGTGATGTTTGGTCCACATTCAAAGCTTGCAGCAAAATTAATGCTACAATTCTAGCAGGGAGATTATAAAGTGATTACTTTTCAAGATTAAGAGCAAATAAAATTTTAGTGCTGTGTCTTCAGAAAGTTACTACACTAAATGCAAATTTAAAGCTGTAGGCAAGAAGATAAAATAATTAAAGAATACAAACAAGAAGCTGGGGGGTGGAGAGGGGGGAAAAATTATCTCATCATGCTGCGTCATTGCATGATATCTCAACACCCCATCAAAGGGAATGCAGGGAGCAAGCCTGAGGGAGAGGCAAATAAGAAGAGGGAATCCGGCCTGGGGAGAAAAGGAAGGAACTGCCAGAGCCCACAGCACTGTATTACTTTGCCACCCGCTTACAGGGAGGGAACTAGCCCCAGAAAAAAAGGTAAAGGAGACCAAACTCCTAGGGTTCCCTGAGATGTGCCAGCCCTGGCATGAAGCCAGACTTGTGTCTCATGGTCCATATCCTCTACAACTGCATGTGCTTCTCTTGGTTTGAGCTGCCATTGAGCTAAACCACTATCTGTCATATTTGAGAAATTGTGGTAGTCCAGTGATGTTCCCAATGACTGGAAAAGGGGAAACAAAATAACCACTTTTAAACAGGAGAAAAAGGAAACCCCATAGAACTACATACTGGTCAGTCTCACCTCTGTGCCCAGCAAGATCATGGAGCCAATCCTCCCAGAAACTACACTAAGGCACACGGAAAATAAGGAAATTATTAGTGATAGCCAACCAGGAAAAACTGAGCCTGACAAATTTGGTGGCCACCTACAACAGGATTACAGTGTTGATGGATGAGGGAAGAGCAACTGACTCATCTGTCTGGACTTGTGCAAAGTATTTGATACTGTCCTGCATGACATCCTTGTCTCTAAACTGGGTGGACCACCTGGTGGATAAGGAATTTGTTGGATCTTTCCATTCAAAAAATTGTCCACATGGAGATCAGTGATAAGTGGTGTCCCTCAGGCCATTGTGGCCATTATTGTTTAACATCTTTGTCAGCAATGTGGACAGTGGGCTCTAGTGCACAAAAATTCAGACTGGGCAGTTAAGAGCAGCCCTGAGGAGAAGGACTTGGGGGAGTTGATAGATGAGAAACTCAACATGATCTGACAGTGTGTGCTTGCAGTCCAGAAAGGCAACATTATCCTGGGCTTGGCCAAAAGCAGCATGGCCAGCAGATCAAGGGAGGTGATTCTGCCCCCCTTCTCCGCTTTCATGAGACCCCACCTGGAGTTCTGCATTCAGCTCTGGGACCACCACCATAGGAAGGATGTGGACCTGATGGAACAAGTCCAGAGAAGGACCAGAAAGATAAGATAATCAGAGGGCTAGAGCATCTCTCATACGAAAACAAGCTGAGACAGCTGGGGCTGTTCCACATAGAGAAGAGAAGGCTTCAGGGTGACCTTAGAGCAACCTTCTAGTACCTAAAAGGGACCTATAGGAAAGATGGGGTAGGATTCTTTATAAGGGAATGTAGTGACAGAATGAGGGATAACTGTTTTAAACCAAAAGATTTAGAATAGATATTAGGAAGAAAATTTTTACTGTGAGGGTGTTGACACACTGGCCCAGGTGGTCCAGAGAAGCTGTGGATATCCCATCCCTAGAAATGTTCAAAACCAGGTTGGATGGGGTTCTGAGCAATCTGGTCTAGTGGGAGGTGTTCCTGTCCATGGCAAGGGGCTTGGAATGAAATTATCTTCAAGGTTCCTTACAACACAAGCCATTCTATGATTCTATGATAGCCATGTTACACCTTAACCTTAATTTTTCACAGAATAAAGTGAATGTATTAATCTTTCCATAAATATTGCCAAAGAATCATGGGGACTTGGAGCAACTTGAGAAATCTCTAGGATGGCAATAAAAGCTACAATGTATTTCATTACTCTAGAAGCGCTCTGCCACACCATAGAGATTTAAAATCTGCACGTTTCCATAACCTGCTCTCCCTTGAGCTGCACAGGGCTGTCTGCAGGTTAGGGGCCTTGAGAGAGCAGTGTTCCCGACAAACTATACGCAGAGCCCACTCATCCAGCTGCGGTAAGTGGGGAGCGTGTTACCATGTACAGCCCAGCCTAGAGCTCCTGTTAAGCGCTGAACAGCGTCTGAAGTCCCCGAGTTGCATGCAGACATCCCCAGGTCACACGCACGGCGTCGGATAACGGGAGAAAACGCCGACAAAGTCACGGGGGGTCTGAGGTGCGGAAAGACAACGGGCTGCAAGTGCGGAAAGAAAGGGGAATCGCGGTGGAACCGAACCCGATCTGCCGCGGGGCGGCGGCGGGGCGAGGCGAGCGCCCGACTCTCCGGGCCGGCGGACATTAGAGGGCACCATTGCCCCGCGCATCGGGACACCGTGCGCAGCTCCGGGACCGCGGCCTGGGCTCGCCGTGACTCGCCGGGGCGGTGCAGCCCGGCGGGGTGGGCAGAGCTGGCAGAGGGCGGGGGTGCACGGCTGGCCCCTGCTCCCCGGCCTGACCCCCGGCAGCTGGGCCGAGTGACGGGGAGACGACGGGCAGAGACCTGCAGAACAGGAGAGTGGAGGTGGGGGACATGGCTGGAGCGCAAACACTTCTCTCTCGGGTCTGGTTTCCGTCAGCTCGGTGCCTGCGCCAGTTGCACGGACTGGGGCAATTAAAATTTGAATTCTTTTTCTCTCCCATCAAACTGTTTTTTAAGGTCTTTGTCGTCAGGATTATTTGGACACCCTCCACTTCTCGAGTGTGTGTTGCTTTCACAGTCACGTTTCAAGAATCTGATAGTGTTTGGGGGAGTTCCCTGTAGGCGTGTGCTAGGATCCAGCTGAAGACGGCCCTGATACACTTACCGCTGCTTTTGTGCTTGCCTTTGAACCAGGCACCTTCCCTCTGCAACAGTCTCGGCCATGAACAATCTCCTTCAGGACTCGTGCTAGACTGCCAGCATTAAAAAACGTGTTTACTTAAGAAACATGAAACAAAAAAATAAAACCTATGTAATGGCCCCTTCACCATCCCCTACAAAAAGTAGAAATAACCTACGAAAAGCTACTCCAAAAATAATATTACCATGGATCAAGATGAAAGGCGAGGGGAATGTCAAAACAAGTAAAATGCAAACCTCTTGTTTAATGCAAAGAGTGGCAATGAACAGGACCTGTGAGTGTAGAGCATGATGTTGACAGAAATGATATCAACAGAAAAGCAAGGAATATAAATAAATGGAGTATTTAACTGCTGCTCAAATATGACTACACAGCAAAAAAAGAGCCAATCCCATGGGTACATACTGTGAGCTCAAAATGCTATTTGGTACCTGCCATTCTCAGCCTGCTTTTCAAATTAACAGCACAGCATTTGTAAGGCTCACCACACTGCAGTTCACAGAGAGCATCCTGCAAACGAGTCAGGCTTCCAATCTATACGAAGGGCCAGATGGTGAATGGACTTCATCCAGTAAAACAACATGATGGAGAGAGCAAAAAAAGAGTGTGAAGAGAGAATGCGATGGCCCCTGGTGCACTGGCACGTCCATCAATAGATTAGGCTAAATTCACTGCTACCTTTGTGCTACCTTAATGATGCGCAGCAGCTGGACAGCAAAGCTGGCTATTCTTTTAACAATCAAGAACAGAAAGAATATAAAAAATATAATTAAACTAAATTAAATTAAATTAAGCATTTTTCTGAGATGTTAGCCTTTGCATAGTTTTGAGAACACAACAGAAAGCAATTCAAATTGAATTAAAGCTGCCAGAATCTTTTCAGGTTTCTGTTCAAATTACCTTTTCCCATTTTAATCCCTGAACTAGTGGGGTTTTGCCCAGCTATCAAATCTAATAATTTGACATTTTTGGAGCTTGTAAAGAAATGGAAAATTCAGAGTTTACACCAGCTTGAATAATTTTGAGGTGTCACTTTGGTGGTAGATCAGTGTGATCAGTCTGTCCTAACCTGAGCTTTATCTGTAATCAGTTTTTTAAGCAGGATTCCAAAGTACCAAGCAAAATTGACAATTGCTTATGATCACAAACATAGTAAAAGGGAAGTGTGAGAGTGAAAAAAGTATTGATGTTTATGGGTCTGTGCCTCTGCTAAAGCCGTTATGGGATATAACTTGTTCTGAAATGAAGCTATCACATGTGGATCACATTTGAAAAACCCAAGTTAAACACTGCTGAGTGTAGAAGATAGCAGTGTATTAAAGGAAATCAGAAGACAGCAAAGCACAAACCTGCAAGCCTCAGGGACCCAACAATAGGTCTGCTTGTCTGGCAACATGCTGAGGACAATTCTTGCAGGAGAAATTCACTCCAAGACTTCTCAAAAGACAGAGGAGTGCCTCTTCATGGCACCATGTCATGAAGACTATTTGCCTCTGTACACAAGCATCTCACTAAGCCCTCTCTTATGAATAAGTTAACCTGGAGCTGTGCAACAGCCAGCCCCATCAGAATGATAGTGGCAAGGCTCTCTTTTGTTACCCTTATAACTTGTTATCAAAGTTCCGTGGTTACTCCTTGCTCATTTTACAGTGCAAGGACCTCTCTTCCCCTATCTGCCAAGTCATCAGATTCAGCTCTGGCTCTGATGGTCAACCTGGACTCTTTCCAAACAGGAACAGTCAAATGCAATAAACAATTGCAGTCTCTTTGCAATGATGCACAAGCCATAAAGGAGTTTTCTTTCCTCCCCCTCAGCCTTTCGAAACAGAGCAGCCAGCCAGAATACACACTAGTTAAAGCCATTATTTTTTTCTGACAGAAGCAGATATGACTTGGATATTTTGAGAAAAAATGTTTCATTTATTATGGGGCATTGTTCTAACCATAGTGGTAATTGCTCAGTGTTCTGGAGCAGGAATTTCTAAAGAAGTGAATAGGCTTGGTGTTAGGAGCTCTTGGGTCAGATTTTGTAGCTCATGTTAGACAAACTACTGGTTTAGAGGATCATAACCTACCCCTCTGGCCTTAGAATTCACAGATTCACCAAATTAAAAACATCTCTTTGTGCATATAGTATTTCCTCCTCAAACACGAGGCAACTCCTGAATGTTCAAACCGTCTTTCGCTGCGTCCCTCAAGCACTGCTTAAATATTGGCTAACCTCCGAAAAGGGTTTGGAAGGACAACGATGTGGATTTTGCAGAGGGCACGCCCACATCTTGCAAATAGCAGAGGATCTTGCTCGCTCAGCTTTCATTGCAGGAGTATATAAAACCGAGCAGGCAGAACACAGGAAAAACAGCCGCTGGCCTCTGCTGGCATGATGATGTGCTCATAGTGATGAGGAACTAGGGGACCCTTTTCATGGCTTACTCCCTAAATTATATCCTTTGGACCAAGACAGATCCACATGGCCCTCTTCAAGGGCCATTTTGGGAAAGAAAGGACAGTGTGGTAATATTCACCTAAAATAGCCACAGTAGTAGGTTGTGGGCCAGCTCACTTGGGAAACCAAGAATGTCAGTTGAGAACATCACATCTGAACAGGTACCTTTAAAAAAAAAAGCCTTCACATTTCCTAAGTTGCTGTGTTACTACTGTTAGTGAAATGAAAGTGGTCTCTCTGTACTCCAAGTCAGCAAAGTCTTCCACCAGGTGTGACTCTATGCCTGCTCAAGAAACAGGGAGGGATATGCACACTGAAAACATTTGCTGCATCTTCTTCTCTCAGGCAGAAAGCTACAGACCTCTTCTGTTGAACAGCACACCTGTCCTCAGAAACATCAGAAAATTATTTTAGGAGACCAAAGGTGCTGCAGTATTTCATAGTTTATCAGCCTGAGCATGGATAGACCTTTCCTGTGCAATGAACCAGGCTCCAACATTGTGTTCTCTCTGCCAGCAGCAGCCAACCCTGGGTCCATGGGTCCAATACCATGGGCACTGCTGGTATCTGCTGACATGGCCGAACTTTGGGAACACCATGAAGGTGCAGTGCCTGAGAGCTAGTTGAAGTTGTCCCAGTTGCCCCAAGCTCCTCATCAGCATGGCAAGGTCAGGAGCAAGTATCCTCAGCAGTGCTGGAGGGCTGCTCTGTCACAGATGTGGGCTGAATGTGGAAACACCACAGAGGAAGATGACTTATTTTGGTGCAGCTGGGAAGGGCTTTCCACGGGTGCAGAGACTGCTATCCATTTTCTTGAAGCTGACACCTGCCTGCAGTCACCATTACCCTAAGGGACCTGAAGCTGCAACCCCTCCAGCCCTGCAGAAAGGCAGCACTGGGCACTCTTTGCAGAGCCAGCACATCCCAAGAATTCATATTAGTTTAATTCCATCTAGGGAATAAAACCATCCAAGCTGGTTTTGCTCAAAGGTTTGAATAGTCCAAAAACAAGAGTCATAGGAACATGGAGAACGAGGGTGTCCCCATAGGCACAGCATGATAAAAGATTCATCTTTTTTTCCCCTTGTTGTTTGCAGATGAAAAACTCACTGTGGCAAAGACCCTCTGAGGCATGCATCAACATTATGATGATGTTCTAGGGCCAATTTTAGCACGGTGTCAATTATGCTCCCCCTCCTTTTCCTTTTCTATTATTCCCCCATCCCAAAACAACAAAAGGCAATGATTGCAGTGACCTGCAGAAAATGTAAAGCACAAACCAGCTGATCTTTGGCAACACAATAGCAAGATTAGTTCATCTGCAGTGCACAAACACGTATAATGTGGGTTTTAAAGTTAGAAGAGGAAAATGCTGTGGGTTTCATGTATTTCTATTCACTAAGGCTGCGAGTTATTACTTCCATGCAGCTGAGAAGCCTTATTTTTAAAAATAGCCTTCAGCTTGTTTTGAAATCTGCAGGCATCTCGCTTTGTTTTGCAGCAGCGTAATAAAATCCCAAGCCGCAAACGATCCCGTTTTCCACCACACGTATCACCTCCCCCGCCCCGAACCCCCGCGGTCCACGGATGCTGAAAAAACTCCTAGGGACACCTCTCGAGGGGGGTGGGGGGAAGCAAACAAACAACAACATAATAAAAATAATAATTAAAACACTCCCACACGCACCCTACGCGCGGAAAAGCCAACAGGGAGAGAGGAAAAAAACAACCCCGAGAGTCGCCGGGTTGGAAACTGCAGCAGAGCCGCAGCCGCCAGCAGACAAAGGGAACGGGACCGGCAGCGGGCGGGGAGCGCGGCGGCCGCTCCCCGGGGCCGGGCCAGCGCCGGGGCCGTCCCCCCCTGTCCACAGCGGGGCCGGGCCGGGCCGGGCCAATGCGGCCGCCAGCGGAGCGGCGCTGCCGCCGCAGCCAATGGAGGGCGCGGGCAGGAGCGCTGCCGCCGGGGGACGGGGGGCGGCGGGGGGGCCCCCGCCAATCGCGGCGGGCCGGCGGCAGGGAAACACTATTATGCTAATGGTGTTTTGCTCGCACTCGCGGCGAGCGGGGTTTAAAAGGCAGCGGCCGGGGGCAGGGGCTCAAAGGCGGGAGGCAGGGCTGGTCTGAGCGGGAGCGGACGGGTCGAGACGGGAGGCGAGGAGAGGAGCGGCGGGGGGTCATCCGCACCTTCCCAGCCCACCGCGTCCTGCCTGGCGGCGATGTCCAACGTGCACCTCTCCGGCGCCGCCGCGCTGGAGCGCCTCTCTGCCCGGCGATCCCTGCCCGGGAACGGCCGAAGCCCCGTCTGCAGGAGCCTCTTCGGACCGGTGGACCATGAAGAGCTGGGCCGGGAGCTGCGGGAGCGCCTGCGGGAGATGGGGGAGGACGACCAGCGCCGCTGGGACTACAACTTCCAGACCGATACGCCACTGCCGGGACCCGGCCGCCTGCGCTGGGAGGAGGTGGAGGCCGGCGCCGTGCCCGCTTTCTACCGGGAAACTCTGCAGGTGGGACGGTGCCGCGTCCCTCTCCTCCAGGCGCCCCCTTCCCCGCCGCCACCCGCCGCCTCCGGCAAGGGGTCCGGGGCACGCCTGAGCCGGGAGAACCGCGCCGCGCCCCGCCGCCGCGAGTTGCGGCTCCGCCGGAGGGGCCCGACGGCCCGCATCACAGGTGCGTGGGGGTCCTGGGGGGGCGCGGGGGGCGGGGGGCGTCCCGCCGCAGTGGCTGACGGACCCCTCCTTCCTCTCCGTCCCCCATCCAGATTTCTTCGTGAGGAGAAAAAGGCCGGCGGAGCCCAAGGCGGTGGCGGAGCGCCCTGCGGGCTGCCCGCCGCCCCCCGCCGCCGTGCCGGCTGAGCAGACCCCCCGCAAGCGGCTCCGGTGAGCCAGGTGAGACGCGCCCAGGGTACACTTTCTACGGCGCTATTTTTTTTATTTCTCTTACCACGATTTTTTTCTTATTTTTTTCCTCCCCTCTTCCGTTCTTCCCCAGACTTTTGCACTACTGCACCCACGGGAGAAGCGCACCGCCCGCGGAGGCGCGGCGGCCCGGAGGCACGGGGGGGCCGGGGCGGGCGGCGCGGCGAGCTGGGACCCACCCCGCGCCCGCCCGGACCGGGAGCGGGAACCGAAGCGGGAACCGGAGCCGAAGCGATGCCGGAGCGCCTACCCGCCGGCCGCGCACGGAGCAGTGTTAACGTACAGCTGTGCAATGTATGACGTTCTGTATAGAAATGTATTATGCCTAATGTGAGTACACTGGCCAGAAGTGTAAAGCTTTAAAAGTCATTTATAAGAAATGTTTAATCTCTGCTGAGCTCTCAGTGCAAAACAAGGAAAAATGAAAAAAACCAAGTGTATATTTGTACAAAACTTTTTTAAAGAGTTATACTAACTTATATTTTCTATTTATGTCAGAAACGTGGATAACTTTGACATCCAATAGTCTTTTTTTTTCTTTTGGTTAAGCCAAATGGCACTATATTTGCTTTTGTTATTTACAAAATGTAAGTTTATTTTTATAGTGGAATATTTTTTTTGCATTCACAAGATGTAGCTACGAATCAGAATATTTTTTAGACTTTACTTGAAGACAAATCTGTTTCAATGGAGCCTGAGCCGGTTTGTACCACTGCCCTTGCAAATAATGCCACAACTTCAATAATAAATAAAAAGTCAGGAAACGCCTGCAAGGCTGTTGGTGTTTGCTGGGCGGGAAGTCCGGAGGGGGTGGCAGGGGAAGCCCCCATGGCTTGGGCAGCCGCCGCGGCTTGGACGGTGGAGCCAAGCCCGGCTCTTCCTGGGGGGAGTCCTCCCTCGCCCCGGGGCCCCAGACGCCCTCGGAGCACGACGGCCCCGGGGAAAGCGCTTCCACCTACGCCCACCGGCATAAAGCTGACCTGCGGGTTCGGAGGGGAAAGGAGGGCATTTTCCCTTAAAAACAACTGTCTGAGCACTGCTGGAGTTAAGTATGAGGGGAGTACACGCCCTTCGTGACACCCTGCATTCGGCCTTTCACCACATTTGGTGGTTAGTTTTAGCCGTTTCCCCTTTCTTGCCAAAGCTGTATCTGCCCCCCCTTTAGGACCCTGGCTATGTTGGGGCAACCCCCCCTAACGCAGTGCACCGGAGTTGGGCCGCTGCCTCTGTCGCTTGGGGACAGCCTCGGGGGCAGTAGTGCGTGCGGGCCACGCTCAGCACTTGCCTTGGCTGTGCAAACTTTCCCCACCCCGGACCCAGGCGCGGGCCCTCAGCCCCCCCCTCCCCCCAGCCCGTGGCTCGGAGCCGTGGCTACTGCAGGGAAACACTTCCTGGTACTGCTTGCCCAGCAATGATTTACAGGGCAAACACTCAACAGTTCTGGGAAAGGTAGCAGTTCCAGCTCGCCTTAAAAGAGGTGAAAAGCAAAACAACAAACACACAAAATAAACCCTTCCAACAGACAAAACAGCCAACATTTTGACATTTAACGCTTTGGTGACAGTGCTGTCACAACCGTGCCTCCACAGCATTTTGCAGTGTCACCTCATGCCCACAGAGCAGGTTAAAGTCACGGGATACACACAGCCCCATGGGATCAGGGCATAATAAACCCTGCTCTCGGTCTCAAACCCTGTGCTGCCCAGGGAGGAGGGACAGACCAAGGCTGGTCTTGACTGCAGGTGATGCAAAGATTGGGGTGCTGGAGAGTACAAACAGGAAGCAGGGATACGAGAGGACGATCAGGATCCTAGAAGCATGGGGACTGACTAGTCAGATTTATCACTTTCAGACCCCACTCCACACCCTTGCACCTCCGTGAAGCGCTGCACCCCCATGCTGGACTCAGCAGGTGGGGGCGACCAAGAGGGCATCACTCCCTGGCTTTATGAGCGCTTTCACGGAGGGGGAGGGAGCTGAAAGAATGAGGTTCAGAGTGAATAAGGCTCAGGGTTTATCCACATCGTCTTCCCCCGGCCCCCAGCACTCCTCGCTGCCCCCCGTCACGGCCGCCAAAGGCTCCTGGCTGTAAAAGTAACATTGATTACCTCCAGCTCCATGATCGCTTAATCAGAACGGGATTATTTTACACGCCCGCATCAGTGGCCGCTGACTCAATACGATTTTCCCCCCCTTTGAAAAGAAAAATAGCTTTTCCCTTTCCTTATAAAAGCCAACAATACCCGGAGTGAGGCAGCTGGATCCTCCAGGATTTATGGGCTTTTCTCTCGCTTTCATGAAAGCAGGTGCCTTTGGGACCTCCATTGTCCCAGCCCCCAACTAATAATAGGACTTTTTGCAATGAAAGATCCCTGCTCCGAGCTCCCAAATACCTCGGCCGGAGGAGCCACCGCCTGCCCCGAGGTGTGCCCAGTCTGGCTCAGGAGGAAAGCTCTCACCGCGGGGAGAGTTTAGGCACGGGGCTCTTCATTAAAGCAAATAGTTCCAGCTCATGAGCATTGCCCGAGAGGAGCCGGCGGGTTTCCAGCCCGCAACAGGGAGGGCCACATCACGCAGCCCCCTGGGCTCTGCTTTCCTTGAGGGCCCGGGGGGTGCAGGAAGGTGTGCGGCCGCCCCCGCGCCCTGCCCCACCCAGCCTGGCCGGCCCTCCTCGCCCCGGCACAAAGCACACTACCCCTATTCTTTCGGCCTTTGTAGCCATATGGCAAATCCATGTAGACACAGCCAACATCCATTTATTCAGGCACATAATGTCCCGCAACAGGGAACAATTGGAACTTTGTTTGCTTCTATTATTGATGCGAATGGGCGACAGAGAGAGAGAGAGAAAAAAAAAATCATTTAACTATAAGAGATATCCAGCTAATTATGAACCATATGTGCCTATAGTTTCAAAGCAATCCAATGAAGTTCATTTTAAATCTAGACTACTTTATTTGTACGGAAGACAGATGTCTCAACAGTACATGCATCAGAGGAAACCATGTAAAGAAGTTCTTGAAATATTTAACTAGGACTCATTCATTGTCAGAGGGGCTTTAAAGTGCCCTTTATCATGAGAATGCATAGGCAGAAATGGAGGGAGGCTGCCCGTTGTTACTGCCAACCCACTTACCCCTTAGTGCTAAATCCCAAATTCCACTTTGGATTTGACGACAGGAATATTTTTGGAAAGGATTCAAAATATCAGGGGTCTTGAAGGACTGAGCTTGCTGCTCATTACCGCTACAAAAAGTCAGGTCATTATTTGAGCCGCCTTAATCCCAGACTGAAACCAGCTACGCAATTAGAGGAATAATCTACTCCAAGTCACCACCATTCCCTCTCCCAAGCAGCAGAGCCATCCATTGGGGGACGACTACAGGCCTAAGAGAGACTGAGATGGGAGCATGAACATTGCCAGAGCTCCAGAAATTTTTTCATACAAGCTTTTCTCAACGTAAATCTGCGGTGGGCACCTAAAGGGAAAGGGCTCTGAAGGAAAACTGGAAGGGAAGCTTGATGGGAGGAAGTCCTTCAGATTTTTTTTTTTTTAGCGAATGCAATTATCAACAAACAATCTTGGCAAAAAGGTTAGTGCTATCTTTATGAGTGCAGCAACATCTACCAGTAATTAAGTCACTTCAGTTAGATGAATGCAACATATGGTTGACACCGGGAATCATTCTCCTTCGTAACCACAACTTTTCTTTCTGGGCCCAAACTTGTTCTATTATCACTAAAAATAAACAAAAAGCTGCTTTCCACTTCTTCAGCAAATATTTGTTCCTAATGAGCAGGAGATGTAGGCAACAGGATGGGGAAAAATGCATAATTTTTACAGAATAATTTCCTAATTTGGATACGGAAATAAAATAAATTCACTAAATGCCCAATTCACTTGCAATGAGCTGTGATTGCTTGGTAGAATGGCTACAAGGGAGATTGAAGGATCCACACAGATAAATGTAAATTGAATTGATCATTTTTAAGCAAAGAAAAATTTATGAAGAGTACTTGCATAATACAAACACACACATATATTTATACAAGAAATAATTAATCAGGGAGTATAAAATAATTCTTAAGCCACATTGTCACCTACTGCTAGAGAATAAACTCAAAATGGTTTTCCAGTGCTTTCCCCTCCACTAGCCTGTACTCTCTCAGAATTGTTCTTCTTGACATGAATTTTTGGTACAGAGCAAGCCAAAACACTAAACAAAAGTCTTCACCTAAGATGAAAGGATGTGATTGTATCTGACTCACAGAGGATGGAGAATAATCAAGCACCTTCTCTCACATTGCACAGTATCTCTTTTGATGTCAGTCATGAAATTCCCAATGGAAAGTACTTCATGTTTTGGTTTATTCGTTTGGTTTTTAAATTGAAGGGGATTTTTAGCCATATGTTTCCTTTGTTGGGACAGATTTTGGGGGGAAAGAGGGAGAATGACAGATGCTAAAACAGTTAGATGATGTATAGAATGCAAAAGCCCTGAATCAGGCTGTGCTGTGAGATAAAATATAACTCAAACTTTTAAACACAGAACAAACTAAATTTTGGAGCCACTTTCCACAATCTACATGGCCAAGCCTCTGCTCCAGGAAAACCATTGGCCAGTGGTACTTGCGTAGCTTCGTGTCTGAATCTGTGGTGTCCCATGGGCTGCAGTGTATAGGATGAGGATGCAGAGAGAAGGAATAAGAGAACTGGGAGGCAGCACCAGAAAACACTGAGGATGGGGATAACAGGACATGGGTGGAGCAGAAGCACAGTTGGGGTACACTGGAAGATGCTGGGAAGGAGGTACCAAACTCTGCTGGTGTCATCAAAGGGAGGGAGAGAAGGGAACAGATCACAACATTTATATTCTACTTTATATAATTTTTTCTATTTATATTCTGTGCATTCCTTCAGAGGCTGCCTGGTCCCCTCTGCTGTCAGTAAACACCCATGAAACTCATTCAGTACATCCCATCCCTCCCCTCAACTTATCTACAGATGTGTGCTAACAGTAATCTTCTCTTTTTTGTCCCTGTGTCCCAGGTCAGTGTGGGACCTAAAAAATGCCCCCAACCTGATGAGAAGTCACTAAACTTTACATCACCACATGGATTACTCTCTCTCCCCTATCAGATTTGCTTTAGCCTACTTGATGCTCCCTCTCACACACACTACACTTGTATTACATGGAGAATGAGGACTGAGAAGGAAATATCAAAGTTTTGGAGGTGCCCAAGCTGTCCGTATGATTTCTGTCCAGGTCTTTCACTCCTAGTACATTTTCACAGCCATACAAACCATTTTTGTCTCCAGGACAGACACTATCCAATTCATCCGATGCTTTCCCTTGCAGAATGAATCTGAGCTGTGCAGCAAAGGGGAAACTGCTGGGTGAACTGCCAGAGAAAGTGAGAAAGTAAGGGCCTGCAAGATGCTTTCATGCTTAATCCAGTGCCAACAGTTGAATGCAGGCTTTTATTCTTCAGAGAATAGTTGGCTCCTCCTGACCTGTTCCAGCAACAGAGGCTTTCTGCAGCCTAGGGCAAGGTGCTTCAAGTTTTCACAAGCAGCCACTAATTGGGCTCACCTTTGTTGGGCAACTGATAGGAGATGCTGGGGTTGTGATTTGTGAAAGTGTTGAGCATCCACAGCCACAGCTGCACCCGGCTCTGCATGTGGTTTTGGCCAGGCAAAGCCTAGGGTTTGGAAGGGGACAGCCATGGAGTACCTTGGACTAACACTCCAAATTAATTATTAGTTCCCCTCTCTCTTTATTTGTCTTCCCATCACTAAACAGGATAACAACACTGATCACTTATATTTTAGTCCATTAATGTTTGGAAAGTACTACCATGACCAGCACTGTATAAATCTGGTGGGGTAATGGAATATGTTTTTGAGCAGGGTTTGAATAGTGCTCAGTTAATGAGACATAGCACTATCCTTGAACATCAAGAAAAACAAAATTGAGCAACTGCTCATTAAAGTGAGCACTGTTCACTCTGTGCACTCAATGTGATCATTTACTTAAAAGATTTTATATAATCATGCACAGACACAAGGGGGCAGAGCCAAGGCCTTGTCTTCCCTCATCCTTGCCTGCTATATCAAACACACAAGAGTATTTCTTGGATGTAACCTACAGCAGAAACCTAAAAAACATTCATTTTCTTTTTTTTTTTTTCAGGCCCCTGCACTAACAGAAATCACTACATGAGCTTTGACAGGTCTTTTCACCTTGCCAGATCTTTATTCCTTGCCTGTCACCCTTCAGTTGCATCCTCATCCTGCTGACCCCTTGAGGAGTGGGGAGATTCCTCAAGTCTCACCACGTCCTGGACCCCTGAAGGTACAGCAACTCATCCCCAGCCTGTCGTCTCCACCACCCTTGACATTATGGCCAGCCTAGGAAATCACATCTGTGCCTGTCTATGAAGTGGGAGGAAGGAGAAGGGTTTTTCAGAGCTGGAAAGTGCTTTGATCAGGGCCATTTTCGAGTGATAGTGAATTAAAGGAACATGAGCATACAGCTCTTCTTGCACACCACTCTCTGCAGGGACTTGTTGCGCAACAAATGTGCAAACTAGATACCTCAAAATCCAACAAATGAAACGAAAAACACCTTTCCCCAAGAATACATCACAACCATCTTCTCTATTTTAAAATGGAAATACTGAGGAAAAGTCCCTGTTTATGTCTCATCAAGCAGCCTGAGATATACGAAGACTGAAGTCTACAGTAATTTACTGTGGAAAACAATGAGCACAAATTAACTTGTTTTCATACATTTGGTAATTGGTTTAGCAAAGCCAGTTTTTGTTAGGAATTTCAGTCAAGATGTTTTCAAACATGAATCTAGTTAACATTTACTTCAGTTATGCCAGTGCAGTACAACATCCCACCGACTGGTTGGTGGTCCCAAAAGCTTTAGATTTTTTTTTAAGGTTTTCTTTTTTCATCCAGAAGAGAGAGCAGGACTGGGAATACTGGCACGGGATTCTCTATTGTCTTCTGCACATTCTTAGGTGTAACCTGTTTCTTTGTCCTGCTAACTGAGAGAGTTCAGACATATATCCCTCCAAAGGAAGAAGTCCATATATCTTTTGTGCTAAGACCAAACTTTCAGGAGCTGTTATGACCAGACTCTTCTGGGAGAGCTGCTGGAGAGAGTGCGGTGGCACCCACCTCTGCCTTCCCAAACTGCCGTCCCTCCCCTCTACCGGCCACCAGGCAGGTTTGCCACACCACCCCATGCCTCACAGGTGAGCAGCCCGGGGAATGCAGCAGATTACTGGATGTTACAGGGGAACACACATTTTATTTGTGCTGAGATGGCAAAAGGCATCGGCTGGACGCAAGTTTATTATACCAAATGGCACATTTCCCCTTCCAGCGCCCAGAACATTAGTGGAGGAGCAGGGCATGGCCGATGAGAGAGGGGGGACGCTCCGCAGCTGCTAGTGGGAACCCTTTGTCCCCATCAGCACAAATACTGGGCTGGGCGCTCCGCCGAGAAATGGCCAAGCACAGCCTTTCTGCAGGGGTTCGTGTTTGCTCTTGGGTGTGTAGCACAGGACAGCACAGCTCCAAGCAGCAGCAACAGTTACCTCTGCAGGGGGATTCAACAGGAGGTTTGGGGATAATTTCCATAACAATCACTGTTAGCAAACACCCATAAAATAGAGCGAGCAAAGACACCTTAGCAGGAGTTCCCTTGCAAATTAAAAGACGCGTCTTTTGGCTTCGGTTTTGCGCCCGTCTGCAGGATTTTGAGGACTTAGTGCAAAAATTCCCTTTAATAATATTAAAGAAAATGATCCTAATTTTGTTTCAGAGCTATTAACAAGCAGAGAGAAAATACAAAATTTATATATGAAGCTTTTTCTATGCTCCCTGAACTATTCTGTCAGGGGAAGGACAACGGGGGGAGGAAAAGAAAAAAAGAATAAACCTTTCCCAATTGTCATATTTCCCTGAAATTCAGCTATGCAGAACCAGAACAATTACAGGCTGAGGAGAAATATTGCAAAACATCAGCATGGAAGGGGCTTTTTCTTGACCCTGTGGACTATAATGGGAGATAAAGAGATTGACCATTTTGGGAGGAGGATGCCTTCATTTCTCGACGTGACTGTAGATTATTTCGGCTTCAGGAGACAAGAATGTCCCTTTAACATCTGACCTGGCCTTTATTTAAGAGCAGCACTTCACGGTTCAGGAAAGACAGACAATTTTCTAATTCCCAGCTCTGCTGGAGGCTGAGGCAGCAACTTCCAGACAGGACACCTGCTAACACTAGAGAAATGGCATTATTATGTCTACAAGTTTACAAATCTGAGGATCAAAAAACCTTTGCTTCTGCTGCTACTCCACAGGCCAAGGAGGATGACTTCCACAAAACAGAGTTTCACAGAGGTTTTTCTTCCCCCCCTCCAAGAAATGGTTTCTTTTCACTTTCAGCAGATCGGTTTCCACGTGAAAAAGTCAATAGTCAAAGAGTTTCCTAAGTTTCATTGGTGTGTCGCAGAAAGAGGATTAGACCTGGGGCCTTTTTACTGGCAAGCCTTTAAGCAAATAAATGTTCTTGAATTCTTAGAGAAACAAACCTAACTTAAACAAAAATCCAGAATATATGGGATTTGTCCCTCCCCAAAACAAATTTAAAAGAAGGAGAGAGAGAGAGAAATAATTACTAAAGATTTAAGGAATACTAGGGTTAATTGTCTACTGTAATTTTGCTTTTATTTTTGCAGTTGACTCAAAGAGAATGGCTGCTTCCACGTATTCACAACAAACTATTAATAGTAACTAATGTAATGGAATATCAGAAATAATGGAATAATTAGGATAATGCAATATAATACAGACATACTAGAACAATGCAATAGTCTAATATCCAATGTAATACAATGATTGATTTTTAACAGATCAATTCAGTCCAAAGCTGTGATATCTCAGAATCAAGAGAGGCAAAAAGAGGATGGTATGCACAGCCCCCACCTGTGTTCAGAGTCTTACCTGGTAGGCAAAGGCACTGCTTAATTTCTTCACACCTAAAAGTCCCAAAGCTGAAGCTGTGTTTTTTCTTTTAGGACACAATCCAATCACAATGAATGATTTTTTTTTTGAATGTGTGCTTTTCTTAAGCTACAAAAGTTACAGGTCATTCAAAAACCCAAGCATTTAAAGTGTGTGTATGTATAAACACTCATGTATGCGTGCACACACGCGTGCGCACACACAAATATATATGCACACACGTATACATATTTTATATATATGTAAAATTGTATGGACAGCTGACTGCTGCTGCAGAGCTGCTCCTCCAGCCTGCAGACACAGATCCAGGTGTCTGTGCCAGCCATTTGCCAGCATGCATAACACCTGGGTTAGTGTTTCCAGATTGGCTTTAATTAAGTCAGAAAACTAAGGAGAACTCAGGCAAAGCAGTTGGCTAATATGATCCAAAGTAAACATCATCATCGTAGCATAACAAAACAAATCACAGAGAGAAAAATCAAGTGTAGATTTGTGACTGCACAGAAAATGATAAGCTGTCTGCTAAGTTTGCCTCTCTGCATGGTTAAATAGTTTTAAAAACTTTTTGGACATTAATGAACTTTTCATAGAATCATAGAATCATAGAATGGACTGGGTTGGAAAAGACCTCCGAGATCATCAAGTCCAACCCTTGGGCCAACTCCAATCCCGTGGCACTCAGTGCCACGGCCAAGCTCAGGTTAAAAACCTTCAGGGATGGGGAATCCACCCCCTCTCTGGGCAGCCCATTCCAATGCCTGAGCACTCTCTCTGCAAAGAATTTCTTTCTGATCTCCAACTTCAATTTCCCCTGGCAGAGCTTGAGCCTGTGCCCCCTTGTCCTATTGCGGAGTGTCTAGGAGAAGAGACCAACCCCCACTTGGCCAGAACTTCCCTTCAGGCAGTTCTAGACAGTGCTGAGGTCACCTCTGAGCCTCCTCTTCTCCAGGCTAAACACCCCCAGCTCCCTCAGCCTCTCCCCACAGCACTTGTGCTCCAGTCCCTTCTCCAGCCTTGTTGCTCTTCTCAGTTGGGTTGGAAGAGACCTCTGAGCACATCAAGTCCAACCCTTGATCCAACCCTACTGTGATCACCAGCCCAGGGCACTCTATGCCCTGGGCTGTTGATCACAGTGGAGTTGGATCAAGATATGGTGGATTCTCTGTCCCTGGAGGTGTTTAAGAGGACACTCAGTGCCACACCCAGTCCCTTCTCCAGCCTCGTTGCTCTCCTCTGGCCCCGCCCCAGCCCCTCAATCTCTTTCCTCAGCTGAGGGGCCCAGAACTCAACACAACACAACACAACACTCTGTGAGCCCAGACTGTAAATTTCACCTGCCAAGCTACTACTGCTCCATGAAGGTGCCGCCTCTGATTTCACTATGAGCCACCCTACAGCTCTGCCTCTGCATGCTCCCAGTCTTGGTGCCTCTGAAAACTTGATGGTGCCTTAATCCACATCCAACTCCATTGGCAGCTGGGGCAGATCCTTGGGCCGTTCATACTGCCGAAGGATTTGCTGTAGAGCACGCTCCCAAACCCAGTGCCACCCAATATGCAGAAGTGCCTTAAAATTGTGACTGCAGTGAAAGAATTGAGGGGTTTGTTTGCTGCATTAGCAGCACAGCAGTCAGGATGCTTGCTGGGTGACCTGCCTTGAATGAGCCTCCTTGAATGAGCCTCCTTCTAGCTGAAAATTCGGGAAGCAAATCCACACCTACTCCAGGGGGAAAATCACCCTGCCATTGGGTGAAGAAGAGGAGCACAGCCTCTTCTCCCCTTCAGTTACAAAGCCGTGAGTGGGGTGCTTAAATATCCAAGAGAAGGAGTAGCCCAAGACCAGGGCTCTGTCCCGATTTACCCCTCTGCTGCTGAGCTGCAGCAGCTGGTTGCAAATATCCAGTGGTACATGTTAACTTGCATCGTGATAAAAACGAGGTGTGAAGAAGTCTGGGTTTCATGCTGGGTAGCTGCTGCAAGCACTGTCTAGCAGTTTTTAAAGAGGGGATAACCCCACACTTTTGCTCTTTCGGCACTCTTTTCCTTGTTGAGAATAAGCGTTTAAGTGCGACCATTTTAAGGCATTTCAAAGGTCCCAGACCCCATTTGAGGTCAAGTTCATCCTACTGAGTGACATCCTGGAGACCCCCAAAGAAGAGGGCACACCTCTCTCAGCATCTCTTCCTGACCTGTTTTGGAGGTTTCACCATTTCCACTACATGTTTCGAGGTGCCTGGGTTCTCCCACCGGTTTTACATGCTGTGGTGTCAGCAGCTGCCCACAGCTGCCCTTCTGTACACTGCAGTCCCCATCCCCACCCTCAGACACTCAGACCTGTGGTGGCACCCGTTCCCCACTTCCCATCAAGACCAACGCTTGACATTTCGAAAGGAAGCTTCGAAAAGAAAGAAAACATTTATTTTCACAGCTAATTCAGCTTTATGACCGTACCGATGGCAAGATGTTATCTGTGGGGGCAATTTTCAAATTGTCCCAAGAAGATGAATTTTCCTCGAAATTCTATCGAGATTTAGGAAAAATCCGCCCTGCCTCTCTCCCCAGATCGCTCACCCTTGCCCAGGAAAGAGAAGAATTTGCCTTTTTCCTGGGAGGAAAGCGAGGGCAAGGCGGGGAAGAAGAGCTTTAAAGGGAGGGAGGGAGGGAGAGCGGGAGGGAGAGAGAGGGAGGAGGCCGAGCTCATGCACGGATTTTAATCTGATCACTTCCCTGTCAAACTAATCCCTGCCTGACTCAGATCGGATTTTTAGAAACGTGCCTGGAAACCAAAAAGCAAACCTCATTTGAATGAAGCACACACTCCACAGCCCCCATCTGCAAAGGGCTGCAATTAAATGCAAAAAAAAAAAAAAAAAAAAAAAAAGAAAGAAAAAAAGGAAAAAAAGGGGGGGTAGAGAGAGAAAATTAGCATTTTCCGCGGCCATCTGGCATGAGGAGCAGGCGATGGGGAACAAAAGGAGATTTAGGCAAAGGGGAGAGGCGAGTGTGCCATGGCATTGACCTGCAAATGAGCCTTTGTGAGCGAATTAAAGCTTCCCGGACCCCCCGGGACACCCCAAAACAGGCACCATTACAAACCATCCGGACAAAAACCCACTCATCAAAATTGTCTGCGTTTGAAGGGAGAGGGGGAGAGGCCATTTAAACCTGCACCTTCCCTGCCCCCACTCCCAGTAATAGGCGGTTAATAGGGGCTTGGCGGAAGGGGTCGGCCCCCTGCACCCCCGGTCCTACACCCAGCTCTGACGGTATAACGGGGGGACACCTTAGAAACGTGTCTCGTGCATAAATCCCACCCGAAACGTTATTTATAGCCCTAATCTTAAACAAGAGGGGAGGAAAAAAAGAGGGACATTTGGTGATATATCAGGTCCAAATGCTATTTATTTAATTCGGGAAGAGTGGGATGTAGGTTTATATATAAGTATATTCCTAAAGCAATAATTAATAATTTTTTTTTCTTCATGGAGATGGTAGAGAGGAAAGGGATAATCAGGGCTGCCATGGCCCTAAAGGAAATGAAAAACCGTGAGGGTTTAGAGCTTTTATCTCCTACATGACTTCCCCCATGCCTCTTGCCTTTAAACTGGGAAAGCTTGAGGATTTGGAAGTGAAAGCACAGACTTTGGCCTGGGGTAGATACATGAAAAGGGGGGGGGGGGGGGAAGGGGAGGCATCTCTCCCCATCCACTCTCCAGAAAGGGAATAAGAACTAAAGTCGGGGGCCAGCTGGGGCAAACTTGTAAATGAAACGTGTTTCTTTTATGGTCCTCCTCCCCCGGGGGACAGCCCCATTATAACCCACCAGCTATATAGACTCAGCTGCCGCCTCCCCGGCCTGCGGCAGGTACCCAGGGGAGGGCCGGGGGGGCTGCAGCCAGCCGGACCCTTCGCCCGGGCCATCCGAGCCTGTCCGGCCCCCGCCTCGGCCGGGCAGGAGGTGGCTGGATGCGCGTGGCTCCCCACTGGTGTGTGCGCGGCTGTACACTCGGGAGTGCGTGTCCGTGCGCGGCTGCGTGCGTGTCAGTCTGTGCGTCTGTCCGCACCCCTTGGCAGGTGAGCGCGATGCCCGCGGGCTGAGCGGGGGCCGGCGCTCGCAGCCCCCCAGGTGCCGCTCACCCGGGGTTTGTTTGCAGTCAATATTCATGTGTTTCTGTCACCGGGGCGGCTCTTTTCACAGTGATCAGCCGGGCAGAAGGCTGAATGACAGGAGGCTCGTGGCTCGGCTGCTCTGGGGAGGGGGGAGGGATGGATTCCAGCCGCCCAACCCACTGCCATTGCGGTTTTCCGGGGGGGGGGGGGGGGGAGGGGACGACGACGACTCAGTCCTTAGGGAAGGGGTTGCGGTTTTTCTGGGGGGGGTGGGCTCAATCCTTAGGGGAAGGGTTGCCCTGCTGGGGGCCATTACCCTGCCCTGGGTGGGCACAAGTCAGCGGTGCTGGGCACGGGGCACCGTGTGCCTCCTGCTCCAAAAAAAATATCTGTGCCTTTGGGGGACCCCCATCCCAAGTACATGCACACACACTCACACACATGGTCTGTGGGCCATGAGGGCAGTGGGCCTAGTTGGTCAACCCCCTACCCATGGATAACCAGGCATAGGGTTCTCCAGGGCGGCTGGAGGATAGTGGGGTCCCTTAGAGCACAGTGCAGAAGGGAACCCAAAGATGGCCATGAGCCGGCTGGTCTGAGCAGATAGGGTGGCACCAGGGCTAGAGGGTGGGCTACCAAAACATTTTTGTTTTTTCTGCATGCTGACCATTAGGACTTGACCAGTAGCAGCCTGCACCTCACACTCCTAATGTTCAGGGCACTGCATTGCTATGTGGGGGCAATGCTCCTTCGGGGTACCCAGCTCTCCTCTCCCCCAGGGGTGTTTCCAGGCTGTGTTGGCAGTGAGGGGGAAGGGAAGAAGTTCTGCTCCCAGCTAGGCATTGTGGAGGCTGCCCACCACAGAGGCGGGCATGATCCCTGCATTGGAGGAGCTACATTTTGTTCCTTCCCGCTTGCCCAGACGCGTTCCCTTCGCCTCTCAGCACTGCTCTGTGCGTGCATGTTTTGTTTGGTTCTGTTTTTTCAAAAGTCCACAAACTTGTGATTTTCTGTGCAACTTGTGGGGGGCAAATCAGTATGAGGGAGCACCCTTCTCATTGAAAGCAGAGGTGAATAAATTATGAACAGGCGAAAATTGGAACAATGTCTCTGAGCAAGTGTTTTCTAGAGAGTTACTATTCCAGGCTTTGAAATCAATTGATACATAATTAGATTCCTCAAGAGAGGACAAACAAGGGCTGCCATTCAACCCCTCCTTCTCCCACATGCATCCCAAAGAGAGACCAGAGGCTTTAGCAGAAACCAGACAGCCAGCATTCTCCAGCACTAAAAACATATTCTGGCTTTGGGTGTTCATTTAACAAACAGATCCTTGAACCTTGCTTCTGTTTTCAGTTTATTTCGACCATGTTTCTTTGTGTTCAGTTCATTAAAACATGTCTCTTTTGAGATCTATTTTTACATTTCAAGAATCCAGTATTGTACTTCTGCAGTGGCAGATGGCCCTAGATATCCAAGCATAAGCTCTTTCCTGCTTTTTCCCCCTCTTTCTTAGGTTCTTTCTGTGCTGCACTTGAAACTGTTAGGAGCAACCATCCCTCTTTGCAATGGCTGACGCTTGCCTGTGACTCAGCACAGGGGTACTAACGTGTTACAGTCCCTACTGTACCCTCGAGGTGTATTTTAAGCATAGTGGATGCTACTGTCTGTAAAATAAGAGCACTCCACAGCTGGGTAGATCCTCATCACATGCATGGCATGAAGACTAATTTTGCATCTTTGCCTCATATTTACCTTGCGTTAATGTTCTGTGGTCCTCTAAAAGAATTTATTAGCTGTTAAGGTTGAGTTTCATTCTTGATGGAGAGAGAAAATAAAGATTTGGCTTAGTAAAAGGCAGGAAAAGCATGCAGTGATTAGAAGAAATATTGTAGGGGTTATTGAATGAAACAGCAGCACCCCCAGCCAAGTGGGCCACCTAATTAAAGGGAACGGCTTGGCTTCTCTGGCTACTCTTGTGATTGATGTACTAGCAACAACCACTTCAAAACCTGCTATCAAACATGGAGCAGAGTGCTGCATCCATTAGCATTCATTATGTCACATATGAATAGGATTAAAAAACCCTGTACCAGCAACAAGAAAAAAAAATTCTGCCTGAGCTGCCATAGACCCATCTCTTAGGTAAGGTGCCAGTACTATGGCCTACAATAAGTTGGGTGTCTTGCAGACTTTACAAACAGAACGACCAATTCCTACATCTTATTAAGTCACGTGATCTTTAGGAGGAGGAAAGATAAATCTGACATATGTGTTTTCTTGAGGCTTAGGCAGAGGTAATTCTATGTCCTCTGTACTAAGAAGAAAAAAGGGCTGAGTAGTTTTCAAACAAAGATGTTTGTTTGGATAATAACTGAAACAGAAGCACTCAAATATGTATGAGGAGGCTATTTTGTATATGTTTGCTGCACAGATGGTATATATTTATATCTGCATGTGTGTATGTGGCTATTTCAGTATCTGACTTTGTGCAGTTCACTATTCCGTCATAGTTTAGCAACATTCTGTAGGCAGAGCCATCTGGAAGATTTTGGTCATTGCAGGCAAGACTGATTTTTCTGCTCCATGGATACTGCACCAACATGCCAACACATGCTCCCTGATGGGAAAGCAGGATAAGTTTAGAACCACACAGTGCTACCTCTGCAAGGCAATGCTCCCTTGATGGCTGCTCCTGTATCCCAGCCTTGACCACAACAGCCACGGTGGTCTGCCAAAGGCAAAGCAGACTGCAGGCCAGTTTGCTGTCTGGAGCAGTCTGTTGCTCTAAGTAATTGCCCACCTTGTGTCCTGAGACAGCCCTGTCTACTGGCTAACTCTGAAGAAGACTATGGATTTGACTTAGCCTCAAGGGGGTAGGGTATTTTCCCCCCACCTTCCAGCCTTAGCACAGGCTAGAAATCCCAGTATACATCTTTATGCCTTTCTGGTGAATTTGGACATGACATTAGTATATTAGAGGAAAAATTTTCCATCACTGTTGCAATTCCTCTTGTGTTGCTGGTCCCAGCCATAACAGGTAGTGCAGCTGGAACCACCAGTGACTCCCAGCTAGGTGTACAAAATACTTCAGCCACACCAGGAGAGTATAACCCAGGATGCCACAGCAGCTGGACTTGCACTGGCAATTGCAGACTCCTCCAGGATGAGTCTGTTTCACGGTTGTTTTGTGTCAGCCTCTAGGTTTCTGGGAGTGCACTGGGTGGGGTGGGGGGGTGGGGGGGGGTGAGGGTGGCACGACACCAACACAAGCTCCTTCCTGTCCCCTTCACATAGATTCCCTCTACCTTCTTCTGATGGCACCACACTCAAATGAGAAGTGGCAGAAGAAATCACTGTGTTAGAAGCTATTTCCACCTCACTAAACACCTTGGACTTCTGCAGCCCAGAAAGCATTCTTTTTACCCTCTTTTGATTGCCTCCTCTCTCCAAATTCAGAAGGTGAAGTTGGAGACAGTTTGGAAACGAAACAACCCACAGAACTGATAGAGGGTGAACTCGGCAGCTGCAAGGCAAGTCTCAGAGAGGTCAGAGAAAGGCAGTAAGAGCACAAAAGTAGAGACCAGGAAGCCGTCAAAGGGCATGGAATGTTTTGGGCTTGTCAGGAAAGGAAAGAAGAAGGAAAAAAACCCCAATGCTCTGCAGATCTAAGCTTGATTACTCTTAATCCTCCTCAAAAATGCCCAGATCCTTCCAACATTTGTTTTTTTTCCTTTCCCATCATCCTTGTTATTGCTTGTCTTTGTGATTTGCTTGAAAATGTATTAGACAACTCCAGATCTTTCCATGTTAGAAACATGAAAAGAGAGGATAGGTAGTGTTATTCACTAAGTAATGCTCCCACTGTTAGCACAGTCCTCCAGAGAGACCTGCCAGATAATGGCTTTTGAGAGGAGCTTAAAGACATCTGGAGTAGCCATTTTCCCTCATTGTACATAGAAAACAAAGATTAGCGAGGGCATGGGGAGGGCTAAGAATATAATGAAGGACAATGGACAAACCAGTGTCACATTGTCCACCTGTGTTACTGGCTTCAGGTCTACCCCTGCAAAAAGGATTTGTGCAGACTCCCCTGAAGTCCGTGGATTTCTGTGAAGGTGGAGGACTTCCCCAACAAACATTGGTTTGAGAGTCTGAGGTCTCACAGGCTCTTTGGGGTGCCTTTCTGAGTGGCAGATGCAGAAATACATATTTTTTTTAATGAATAAGTCTTTTAAATAGTTTTCATTGTGGGACTGGATTTTCTTTTAAAATTTTGACAATTTTCATGCAAAAGACTTATTCCAACCGGTTCTACATCAAGAGCCACAAGAGTCTGGGACTGACATCAGTTGCTGTCATTCTGTGGACCCCATACCCCACTGGGGTGTGATAGCTCCAGCACTTGCAATCAGAAGTGCTCACAGGGACTGCAGAGGCAATGGTCACATTTAAAGCATCAGTGGCATACTGGGGATGGCATTCCTAAATACGGTGCCTTCTTAAAAAAGACAGTGGTTATTTGTGGATTTTGTAGCGTGGTTAGGGAAGAGATACTTTAAAGGACAATGACAAGCCGTACAATCCTTAGGGCAAGGGTTCAGCCCCGCAGCGGGAACTGCCCAAATCACGTCGCAACGTAAAATATTGGAAAAATCACATTCGCGCGGACTGTTGCCGGGGTGGGAAAAGGGCAAAACGTGGCTGTTTCGGAATTACCTTCATTTTACCCAAACACATCCAACCTCCGCCTGGAGCGGGCCCGGCAGCGGGACCGCAACAGCACCGCGTCGTGTGCGCTCCCTCTGCTGGTCCCGCTGCGCCAGCGCGGCCCCGCGCACCCCGGGAGGGCACTGACTCTGCCCGGCAGTCCCGGCCGCATTGCCGGCCGGCAAACGCCACGATAAAACAGGACTGACCCAGGCAATTCCTCCCGGGGAAGGATGAACATCACCAGCGCAGCCCCCGCTGCTGGAGAGGGGAGTGTTGCAGACAAAGGTGGAGGCGGATGGGAGCCTTGGTATGCACCATCCGTCCCCCGGCATTCTAGAAAAAAGGTAGTTCGAGCCATTTTCCAAAATATGCTTTGCATTTGACTCGCGCAGACACATTCTTCCCTGGACTGCTGAGAACGCACCTAGAACAAGAGAGCAGAACAACCGTGTAAGCTCGCACCACACCTAACTGCAACCTCACCTCTCAGTTTGGGGGGATAAGCCCAAAGGGAGTGAGGGGGAGGACAAGCAGAGGCACTGTGTGATGTTTTCCTACGTGCTGCTGTGTTTCTGGGTGAAGAGATGTGTGGGGAGTCCCACTTCTGTTCTTGTCATAAAGACCTTAACCTTGAGCAAAAATGAAGCTGCAACTCCATACTAGTTAACTGGGCTGTCTCTGCTTACAAAGGAAGGGGGAGAGTTACAGGTAGAAAAGGGCAACAAATAAACAACTCTATTTTGGTACAGAGATACCTGTCCAGGAGCTAAAGTCACTTGTCCAACACCACTGAGACAGTCAGGACTGAGTTGAACACCACAGGTTTTGCTAACAGCTGCCAGACGCTAAGGGCAGGTGGGTGCAGCTAATGATACTGGAGTGAGAAAACAGAAAAGTTTGTACTGCTCCTATTCTCACAGTTGTTGGACTCTTCAAAAAAGATGGTTGTCACTGGAACAGTTTGTATCTAATACCTCTTTAAGGTAGCATTTCAGAATGACCCTGGTTTTGAGATAAAGGAAGCAAATTGTATGGACCAGATGATTACCAGTTGAGATCCTCAGGTGTGCTTCCAAAACCTTGACAGTTTTGTCTGTTTTTTCAGACCAGTGAAGACAACAATTAAAACGACTCATTTAATATTTAAGATGTTTATCCATGTGGTTGGATTAGGTTTGGTTTCTTAAAGCTTTATTTCTATTTCTGTGAAGCACACTCCTATATTTCATGTGTGACTGAACAGAAAGTTTGGCCCTTGTTGCCATCCTGCTTCCCATCTGCTCCATCCTTCCCAAAACTCCTCCAAACCCAGAGTCCAATCTGAATGCCACAATTAGAATAGAAATCACAGAGCAGCAAGTGTTTTAATTGGCCACAGAGCATATGTCACATTTAAATCTCTACTGATAACACAGAAAACATAATGAGCAACCATGAAGATTTTTAAGACAAGTATGTACAGTTCTAATTTTATTGCACAAAAACACCTGAAGTGATTTTAAAATGAGGATAATGGTTTTTTTCACAATAGCCAGGTGAGTGATAGTAAAGTATTTAAAAGCTGTTTTTTGGATAGATATAAAAACTCTAAATGTCATGCTAGATCATATTTCATTAAATAACTGACGTAAGTGTAATTTGGCCAAAGAAAGGTGGCAGAGTTGTGCCAGAAGCAAAACCTACCATTATACAAAATCAAATGCAGTATTTTTAAGAGGCGTATTTGGTAAAAGGAGGAGTTAACACAACATAAAGAATCCCAGAGTAGCAAGTGGAGAAAAAAGGGAAAGGAATAGTATCAAACAGAGGAGATAAAGCTCAAATCTTAACAAATGCTGTTTGAATAAACACATTAAAGATATACAGAAACATAGGACAGCTGGTGAGGCCAATACTAAAAGTGTAAATAAAAAAATGATTTAATCAAAGTAGTGAAGAACTGGAAGGCCAGAACTGTGACTGTATTTTGCAAATTTGGTTGCCTCATACTGGGGATCTCAACTGGTCCATAGTATAGGCTGACTTGTTCTTTGTTCTTGCCAGGTTCAGGTTAGGTTAATTGAAACACAGGAACCGTACATTGCTTTTTAGGAAAGGAAAACTTGCCTTAACTTGTTTTTGTGCAGTTGAGTATGAAAAGCAGGGAAAAATAAGCAAATGGAATTGCAGTAAATGGGTCTGTGAGCAGTCCCAGAGTAAGTAGGGAACCCTGAGCTGGAGAAGGACCCTACAAGTGGATAGACTGGGGTTCAAGACATTGCACTGTGAAGAAGGATGCTTCAAAAATTGGCCCAATCTGATCTATTTTGGCTCTTTCCTAGAGAACCCTCAGATGAGCTAAGACCCCAACACCTTAAGTTATTCTGCATCAGCAACATTTATATACCCACCAAATGGCATATTGCATGGTTCCCCTGTAGAGTATACCAGGTTAAGCCCTAGCTGTCTACCTGAGGATAACATCAGAGATGATGACAGCTCAGTGCACATTTTCTGGTCTTGATCTTTGCCTGATAAACACCATGGAGTAGGTTTCTCAACTAGAGGCAAACCTAGTCAGCTAACAGCTCCAAAAAACACCACAAAAAAAAATACCATCCTAAACTTTCCTTACTTGTGTTTAACAGAAAAAGAAGCTGATGGGGTTTTGTAGACTTCCATATAGGTAAACACAAAAAGATTAAAGCATCACCCTAGACAGATGTACCTTCATCCTCTTTGGGAACAGGTCAGTAGTCCTACTCACCCAGGATATGATCTTTTCTGAGGCTCCCGGCAGAGGGAATTAGGTAAGGAGGGTCAGCAAAGATCAAACAGGGAGGAGAGGAGTTTTATTCATGGGATTATTCCTACTTGTCAAATTGCTGGCAGCCCTGCATCTGTGATCATAATGGATCTAGCAAAGGGCACAGCAGTGCTCAGAGTCTGCCAGCTGAAATCAATTATGTGCCAGGTGCATACAAACCAGGTCTTGCTGAATTTCAGGATGCTTTGCAATCTGACCATACTTCTTAACCCCACTCTGCCCACCCCCCACCCCCCAAACAGAGCTAAACAGCTCCTTTTTGTAACAAAGAAACCAAAACCCTTTCGCGTCCTCCTATGGGTTCAGAAGTTGCAACTCAGAAAACAAATCACCAGGTCACCATTGGTCAAGTAATGGCAAAGCTGCCATTTAAAACTGCAACTGGTGTTCATAGCCTAAACACCATTCATTTCAAGCCATAGCATGATATCTAGTAGCAAACTGGTGTGGCAGGCTGGTTTCCTGAGAGACACCCACCTTCATCCTGTGGTTTGTGCAACCAGGAGAATACTAAGCCTGGCTCAGCTCCCACTGCATCCCCTTACGGTTTCTGCACCAACTTCATCAGGAGGTATGTCAGGCCTGGAGGAACAGCGCATTTTTGAAATCTCAATGAATCCTCATTGTGGCAATACCAAAAATCTCTGGTTTATTTTGCCTGTGAGCAGTGAATACACTGGAGAGGAAGCACAAGGCAGCTGGAAGAGAAACAGTCTATTTTGTTTTGCAGACAGCATGTTATCTAATAGAAACTACCAACATGTTCATAGCTTTCTATCCTAACCTTTAAGGCAGGATAAAACTGGAAGCGCCACCAATATTCTCAAGTCCATAGCAAATTACCATCTGGATAGTCCTCATATCTGGTGTTTTGTCACCATACTTGGTAAACAAAAACACATTTTGCTATATGTAGAGCCCAATGTTTGAGATAAACTTGTGACAAAATGTCCATCTTTTATGTTTGGATTTGTAAAATACATGAAGTAAAGTCTTTTTAGGAAAAAAAAGACCTACTGAAAAGAGCCATTGGCATCAACCTCACCCTTTGTGGAGGACAGGAATGATGCAGTCGCTAACCCTGACACATAATATTTTGAAGAAATACAAATTGTTTTCCTGATAAACCCACATTCTTCCATGGACAAGTGGCTTTGAAGGCATCAGTTGGTTACTCAGCAACTTCTCAATAACCTGTTTTCAGAATTAGTCCATAAAACACTTTTTTGTGCTCTTTCCCTCATGACAAGAGCTTAGAAGAGGAGGGACTGAACACTTCTATTTTAAATTTGGTTCAGTAGGCAGATAATTCTTCTAAATATGTGAAAGGACATTAACCAACACAGAAATAAGAATTCTAATGGATAGCTTATTCTTCAGTTATAAACTGAATGTTTTTTTATTACTTCCCCCCTTTGCCCCTCCTTCCCAAATATAAGCCATTTTTTACCACAGAGATGCTGGACAACAGTCTGACCTCTCCTGCAATTACTATTTTTCCTTAGAGAGGTTTCACAGGCTGGAGCCTGATCCATTCACCATCAGTTTCTGGATTTTACACTGTATTAAATGTACTCTTTTGCAAAGCTGTTACTTACACACGCTTTATTGGCACAGGGAAACTGTTACCATAAATTTAAAATTAAAAACAGTTTCCAGGAATCATGTCTTCAACTCATTTTACTGCTAGAACAGTCTTGTATACCTGTCTTCCTTCATGCACCCCTGCAAAACAGGGAGCCAAACTCACCTTGATGTAAGCCATCTCAAACTGTGGTGTACTTCAGACCTGTCCAGTGGGTTTATCTCACAGTGCACGTGATCTGTGTCTGCTCCCTTGATCAAAATCCTTTCCATTCCTGGAATGGTGAAACAAACTCCATCCCTTCCTGGAATACCTGTATTGGTAGGCTTATTCAACAAACTTTAAATAAATGCTGTCATTTTGCTTACTAGGCAACTTACTCCTCCCCAACAGAACAAATTCCATCTGTTTTTCAGTTTGTCTTCTTTAGGTATATTGGTTACCGTGTCATAATTTTTTAGTTACTGACAACTAGCCACACAATCAGAGCAAAACTGTCATTCTCCTCTTGGGTATATTAATTTAAGCCAGGCTTTTGACCAGTATTTTAGAGAGAACAAACACTTAACAGCTTCTGCAGGCCAAGAGCAGGAGGATGCAGAGAGTGGGTAGTGGGAGAAGAACTGCCCCTGCAGTAGGCCTGAAATCCTCCTGCAGGTAAGATCTCTCCCAAACTCTATTGCATACTGCCCTGGTAAACACAGCTACATTAAATACAAAAATCTAAGTTAAGACAATGTGAAGACTCCTACAATTCCAAACAGATTTTATTCTTAATGTTTTATTTCCAGGTTTGGCTACACGCTCTCTAAATCAATAGAAAACACTGGTTCTGCATATCTCACTTTCTGCTCAGTTATCTCCTTACCTGGATCATACAGATCCAAAATCCTGTGGTCCATATTTCTACCTTGAGCCTAAAGAGTTATTTTTAGGTGAATGCCTTGCTTTTGCTCCATTTCCACACCAGCCAGCAGCTGTTTCTGGATGTGCTGTAATTGTGGCCCCTGCTAACATGGTGAAAAATTGTTCTCAAAGTCTGTACCAGACTTTGGGATTTATTTTGGTGTCACAGCAACAAAATTCTGAAAGAGGGTTTCTGAGAGCTCAAGATGAAAAAAAGAATAAAATAATTTACAATCTATACCAGTAGTTCTGATACAAAGTTCAGTGACTTACTCTGCATTCTCTCCTCTAGCTTCCCAGAAAGGTAAAGGGTTTTGTAGTTTTGGCGCCTGGATGTGCAGCAGTATACAATTGTGCTGTCCAGGCAACTAAACAGGGACTGTTGGGATATGCAGAACGCAGTAAAGCCCAGGGCTTGTGTCACAAGCATGTTACTTGGGTAATCTGGTAGAATCATTAATGTTGGTATCATCATGGACTCACAGTACTGCTGGGAGATGCCACACATGAGTATTCGGAGTAGTAAGATGTGGAGACCACTCAATGCCTAACAAGGACAAAACCAAACTGAAGGGATGCACTAGACTTTTTACAAGTTACACAATTTGAGCTCCTGATTTTTCCCTCCAACTTATAAGATGGTGCTATACAGTGTCAACACCAACAATACCACAGTCTGACAGCAGAAATGCATCTGTCACAAAAGAGTTAGTTACCAATTACTAGATACATTTCCTCTCTGCCTCCTCATTCCACCCAGTTGCTGCTCATAATCTTATCCAGCCTGGCTCGTATCTTGCAAATGGCATCTCATTTGGTGGGACAAGCACTTGGAGTGAATCAAGACACACTTGCCCAGTCACAAAGACTTTACAAAAGCATACATAGTGATGCAGAAAGACAATAATTAAAAATAATAACATTTACAAGCTCAATCCAAAGCATCCATGATGTGAGGGGAGCTGAATGAAGATCAACAGTACTTGCTGTTGTCAATAATCCACATGTGAGGATGTGTAATTAAAGAGTAAGAGGACGGTGGTTGCAGCTGTGGAGTTGACAAGGCTGATGCAGTTCAAGCTGTTGATTTTCTTTTCACAAACCTAGAAACTGGACTTCAGAGAAACTAGAAATGTCCTCCATTAACTGCCACAAAAATGCCTCCTATAGAACCATGCCTGCCCCTACCCTCCCCACCCCCAACTGCTGTTGCACACAGGTTTTGAGAGCATCTGTGCAGGCTTTGAAGGACCTAAGCATGTCCCCTGGCACATGGCTATCATTGGCTAGAGAGTGATCAAAGATGGTGCCCAAAGCACAGCTGAAAACGGTGCCAAGGGGCATTTCTGTGCAATTTTATGGAGTGTAGATACTGTTTTGATGCAGACATTGTCTGTAGTAAAACACACACAAATAATGTATTACAAATACAAGTATTTGTATTACAAAAGTTTCCTGAAGAAGCAACGCACATCTGTAAAACCAGAAAGAATATTACTGGGACTTGTTGAAGGGTTCAATATAAACTGTAACACACAAGCCATTAAAATGAGGATATTTGGCATTCAGAGTCACACTTTCAAAACCATTCTTCTCATTTGGCAGCTCCTACGGTCCTTGAATGATGTACAACCTCCTTTTATATGTTCCTGTAAGATGCTTCTGCAAAGATGGCATTCTTTTAAATATATTGTAGAGTTAAAATCTGACTAAGAAACACACATCTGGTCTAAGGGAAACTGGAAATTTACTTCATTTGCATGATTACTTTTGCAAATCCTAGCTGATATCTGTGCTTTGTGTTTGGTTTTTCATTTGGCTACTTCTAGATGTGCAAATCTGGAAGCCTACTTGTTCAAAGCAGCCCTGAGCCAAGCTTTGCAAACGAAATGTCAGCCCTGTCCGAGGCCGGGGACACTTTCTGTGCAGATAAGCAACTCCTCTGAGTGGCCAAACTGATCCATCTCCCACTCTGACAGTGCCTTTGTCTAACCTGACTGTTGAGTGAGGCTTTAAGGCTAAGCAAAGGATAAAACCTTACAATTGACCATGTCCAATGACTGCCTCCATCATGTGACATTTCCTCTACGTACATAAAGGCATAATTGACACTTTGGACCTTGCAGATGTTTTGCAATTCGTTTGGTTCCCACAAAGATACCAGAAAGTAAGTCTCATGAACTGGCAATACTGTATTTTCCACTGAACAAGTTCTTATCTCTAAAACGTATTTAGATGCAAATTACATCATGTCTCACGGCCCACTTGTTTTGTTTTGTTTTTTCATCTAAACGGACTATGCCATGGGGTTTTTTTAAGTATGAAAGTATTCAGAGGTTCCTGAAAAAACTTAGCACCTTTGACTTCTTAAATCACATGCAAACAGCAGTATATTTTGTGCCCTCTGCTCACGGCACTCTGCTTTATGCTTCCTAATTTGTTTTTCTGACAATTCAGTGCTTCTTTCCACAGAGAAACCACTGCTAAGAAGCCATTTTTTCTGCTCTCAGTGAAACAGGTTATATGAAAACCTGGTTGGCTTCATCTGGGTCTTGGACCTCTGAACAAAGTCAGAGCAGCATGGTCAAGTGTGGGTCTCAAACAGTGCAGATACCTTATTACAAACCCAGCAAAATGATCACCTCCTCATGTAATTGAGCAAAGCTTTATACTCTGTGGCTTGTCCCTCCTAATGGGAAAGATGGCAATTCCATGCTGATTCAGCTAAGATTTTTCCTATAAGCAGCTTTTCTTTTCTCAGATGGAGATCCTTTGGGATTTTTTGCTCCTGTTTGCTCCTAATTAGCAGCTCTGAAGTGGTAGGACAGTAAAGGCAGTGATACTGCTACATGCAGTATCTGGCTGGCTTACCTTCCTTACTCTGGATTTATCAGAGGCAAAAAAGGCAGCCCTTCTTTTCCACGAGAGAAATAAAAACAGCTCCTTTGGGCAAACCCTTCTAGACTGAGTCTGTAGGCAATAAATTGATCTAGAAATGAAGAGAGTTCTGCTATTTGCTTCCATACTGCATGTATCACTTGTACCTGTGTGTGCCTTCATACGTCTTTAAAGAGTGAACAAAATATTTTTATATATATATATGTGTGTGTTTATATATATATATACACATGCATATATATATATAAATGTTTCATTCACTTGTCATGAATGCTACATGCACATACATATACATCCATATACACACACTCCCCTCATTTTCTTAGGAGCAGCTTGGATCAGCACAGGACAGGGAACTTCACACAATATTATCCAGGAAAGAAAGGACCAGACTTGACCATTAGGCAGCACTATGCTCTGGCCAATGGGGGGAAAAAAAAGGAAAGCACAGATCCCGTTCTACTTTTCTTTAAAAATATGTAGGTGACCCATTCTCCTTCAGGAGTATAACTTGGTGTCTTACTGCCATCATTTCCTATGATAGAAGGCTTTTTAATTTGTCAGTGGAAAGCCGAATACTTATCAAAGATACTTGCAGACAAATTCAGACCAAATCAAGCAAAGTTGTCCACTTCAATAGCGAGGGCATTAAGGCTGGAACAAACCTCAGGGAAAGAAATGGATCTTGGTCCCTTCATGTCAAGACTGAATGAGTTTTTATAAGATAACTTCTAAGTCAGACAAATTGCTAGGCTCAGCAAAGAGTAACTGGGTGGGATTTATGGTCTGTGTAGTACAGAAGTTCATATTAGATTATTTAATGGGCTCTTCTGTCCTTAATACCAATGAAATACTGGAGCAGCAGGGATGTCCTGAATCACAAGGACCAGTTCCCTGACTTTGCAGGCAATCACAGCCTGTGATCTCTTTCAGAAATTGTTTAAGTGACGTCTTAAAGCTGGAAGTTTTGGGTCCCCAGATTTACACTGGAATGCTGTTACAGAAAATAGCAATTGGTGAAATTGCAGTGGATGAAACAGCAGTTCTCCTTCCTGTATACATTTATGGAAACCAACCTTAGCCCTTTGCTTTGCTAGGTTAGACAGAGATCTAACTCGTTATACAGGCTCTTAATTCCTCTGACCACCCTTGATACCCTTCTGCTCCATGCCAGTTTCAGAAAAGACTCACCCAGCTCAAGCAACCAGATTACTACACAGCACTCCAGCTGAAGGCTCAGTACTGTGTGAAGCTTCCAGTTTCTAAAGAAATACCTCACCTGGCACTGTACTGAAACCACGGGCACCTTTTGCAGGAGGGGACAGCCCTCTCTTGTTTACTTTCAGTTGTTTTCATGCTCTGAGGCTGGAAGGGTGCCAGGGAACCTCAGGGCTGCAGCTCTCCATCTCTGATGTTGGGAGAGTGGAGGTAGGAGGGCTGTGAGAAATGGAGAAGGGCTGCACAACTGAGACCCATTTTCTAGTTTATATGATAGGTCTTGGCATGTGGACCTTTCTTGAGAACTCACAGATTCCTGAAGCCCAGGTGCTTTTCCTGTGCCTTCTCAGTTGGCCTTGGTCAGTTGGCCAAGATGGAGGGTTTCACCAGAGATAACATGGAGGCTCCGATGGAGCAAATTGCTGACAGCTTTCAAGAGTTAGACAGAAAAAGAGGAACTCCAGCCCTTCCTCCTCCCTACTGAAAGATGCCAAACAAAACATGGCTAAGCAAGCCTTGCCTGTGATCAGCTCTTGCTTCTCCCGTATATGCATGATCTCTATTTTATGATTACTTGCCATCTCAAAAATTTGATGAAGTAAATGCACTCACTGCCATGGCACACCTAATGAACAGGTCAGGGGCAGAGCAGGCTGCAACAAAACTGAATTTCATTAGAATATTTAAAAACAGGCTCAGGGTTGACTTCCACTGTTATTTTCTGCCACCAGCTCTGAGGACTACAAATAAAGATGTTGTTTCATGCGGGGAAACTCCTATTTTTTCTCCTCCTTTCCTCATAGTAGATCTGAAACATTTTAGGTAATTCTTTTTAAAAATTGTCTTTAGGTCATAAATCTGTATTTTACAAGTGTTACATTGAAAGTAAAATCTCCAGTGAAAATAATGTATCTGACTTGATGTTACAGCAAATTTAGCACAGTATCAATATATATATAGTTATTATTATTTGATGTGTAGATACAGAACCTCTCTTAACTGTTATTGTTGAATGTCTAATACTTGACCTTAACCTGAGATACAATGCAGTTTTTAAAGGTACTCATACCTTGTCTGAGGTCTGCAGTTCAGCACATTTTTGCTTAGTGCTTTCTTTGTTGTGTGTTTTTAATGCTTAAACCTCATGCTTGACCTTTTAAATTTTTAAACAGCTTTTTTCAACTTCATTGAATGAAAAGTCTGCTCCATGCAGATATAAAAAGAATTTGGTGGGATTTTGGCTGGCTGGGACAATTACAGTTATCTGAGGAAGGTAACACTGCTACTATAATTGTTCTGCAATAGAATAAATAATTTTGTAGGACATGTATCTTTTATTGGTGGAGAAAACATTTATCTACTACTTCTTCTTACTGATTAAGCTTTCTGACTTAGGTTGCTCAGATTGAATTTCAAAGTACTACACATAGTGCCTGTGCTTGGTCATGGTTATGGGCTAGACCTTGGCTCTTCAAATAAGTGGAGAACAGCAGCACTCAAAAAACAAAGTCAAAAAATCAGAAACCTGACAGAAAATTAAAAGGAAAGTGAACTCCCTTTTAAATTTTTTTTTAATCCCAAGTAATTCCCCACAAAGAAACACCCAGAGACTTGCAGTCAACGAGCAGAGCTGACTTCTCTATGGATGCTTTAAGCTCTTTTTGGATCCGGATTAAAAAATTTGAGCCCCTAAAAAAATGAAACAGATAAATAAATAAAGTCACCTTCATGCTTCATGGACACCCTGGCCTTTTCAAATGTTTGTCCAACCACAACCTAAATAATTCAAACCATCATTGTCAGGCAGCAGCTCAGCCCTCCTCAATAGGCACTTGCCTTATCACTCTACAGCAGATGCTTCAGTCAACCATTGGATATTGAAAACATAAATAATGAAACAAAATTTGGAGACAATGGTTACTGGACTGGGGACAAAATACTGATGGATATTGTCAGTCTCAGTGTAACCAAGCAGCAAAAGCTCAAGTGACAACAATAGGAAAGAGAAGAATAGGGACAAGTGAGGAGTCCTGAATCTCAATAAGGCCTAGAGTTGCACATGCTGCTGTTACCCTAGAAACTAACCTCTCCCCTGAAGAGGTTTGCTGGGGCATTGTCCGGGGGACACAAGATGTGTCATACACCAGATGGTCGTGTGCTGTATAACTCAGTTATCTGAGCAGTGGAGTGGAGGAATGCACGCCATGGAGTGCTCGGGAGGGCCGCCCAGGGCACCATCTGTTCTTTCAGACCCAAGGCACTGCTTTGGCATTGGCTTTTTTTTCTCCTTCCAAGAAAGGAGGGGAAAACAAAATTAAAATGATTCACCATTCAGCAGGGAAGAGAGAAAAAAAAAGCAGCTTAATACAGTTGCCATATCTTGCTTTCATTTAGCTAATTTTATCCCTGGGTTTTATGTCAGGTGAATTGCTTTTTTACGCCTGGGAGAGCAGCAATTATTTCTCTCTCAGGAGTCTATCATTTATAAATAAAACCCCTTTGAGGCCTCATCGGTCATTTACCATCTGAAAACCCCCAAACACTTTTAGCCATATGTTCTCCAAAGTCTCCTCTCTCCTCACCAAAGCTCCCTGCGAAGGTTTCAGCAATGAAGGGGAAAGAGCATTTTTCTTTTCCAGGAATTGTTCTCCCCTTTGGCTGGGAAGGGGGGAAGGAGGAAAACAAAAAGTCAGAGTCGATGCAGCAGTGTGAAGGACTGGCGTAGGAAGGAAATGCTAATCACAGGCTGTGTGATGCCGAGGAGCAGTGACTTAACGCGCCTGTGAGGTGCCGGCACCGTGAAACATCCCGGGGGGCCCAGCTCAAGTGCCATCAGGGCCAGCTGAAAGCCTTGCTATCTTCTCCTGGCTTTGGACTGAGACCTGAATCAACTTGTGGGAGAACCAGATGAAAATTAAGGTTCAAGAGACTTTAGGGTACTTTAATAAAGGTGTATTAAGGCACTTAACTGCACTTGGGTGCAAGAAGATCAAGTCAGGGTAGTAAAAGCAATGCTCAGGCAGCAAGAAACAGGGACTGAAATGTGTACTTGGGGCAGTACATTTTGCTTAACGACAAGACCTGTCTTTTGGTGCACCTTTCTGCTCCCCTGCTTTTGGTTTCTGTCATGTTGCTGCTGAGGATTCCCCCACCTCTCAGCACAGGAGAGAAAATAAATGGAAAATAAAGTACTGGCTTGATTGCTGATGGAAATAACAGAGAAACATTTGCAACCATTTAAGCAAAGACACTATTTCAAACCTGCTCTATAATGGCTGCAAATGAGCACATGTTGTGGTGGCTGTGAGTCCGCAGCTCCTGTGGTATAGGCAGAGGAGAGTTTCAGCGGGGAAGGCACTTCTTGTTATTTAAGCTTTAAAAGAAAAATTATGATTAAAAAGAGTCCCTTGTGCAGTTGTGATGAGTCCTCAGGTGGGTAACTCCTACCTGATCATTCTCAAAAGTGATCAGAAGGGCTTGTATCCCTCTGCCAATCAAATCTGCATCCAGTGTTTCAGTTAACAGAAGGAAAAAGGAAAAGGGACATAATCAAAGCAAATTTACAAGCAGAATAAGGGCCAAGGACACAAAAAGGTCAAATCTGAATCACATTTACATTTAGGTTCCATGCATAGACAACTCAGTTAAAAACCCAATTAGGCAGTTATTAGGACTAACAAATTTTTCAGCAATGCTTAAACAACAGGCAATAGCATCTCACAAGCCATTTGTAAACCTAATATTTCTTATGTGCTTATCGCTCTTACAGCAGTGGTTCTGCTTGTCTTTACAAATTAATGATCAATATACAGCAGAACTGAAAACTGAAGTTATTTTCCTCCTTGGGTTCTTATTTTTTACTCCTGTGTAAGGTTGCCAGCACAGAAAGCAGCAGCGATGCATTTCAGCACAGCTGGCTTTAAAGATTGTATGAAACATAGAGACACCAGGGGCTCAGTGTGCGATGCTCCCAGATTTGGGAAATTATGGCGAGCAAATCTCTATAGACTTGTCTGCACACCCCCACTGGGAATTTGTTCCTCTCTGATCCAAAACAGTTCACTGAAGGCTGCCTAGCCCCCTTTCTGCACCTGGCTGAGTGATTGACCAGCAACTTGATGGGGTGGTAGAAGCTTTATTTCCTTTGTTACAGGGGTGTCTGCCATGGAGAGCCAATCTTGTATTAATCGAGTCTAAATCCCTGGGCAGCTTGCCAGAGCAATGCTAGCTCCAAAGCAAATGTAGCTCCAACATGGTTTCAAGACTTGCTATATAGATCAGTTCTTCTTAGTTGCAAATCCACAGGCAGAGAGCATTATGCCTCATGTCAGGCCTCTGGGAAGTCTCTCCCCAGAGGCAGCACTTGCCAGCTCATGTGGGAGCGATGTGAACATTGACAATGCCGTTTCTCTTGGGCCAGCCCTTCCCCAGCAGTGCTCCCTGTCCAGCGATGCCAACATCCTTTCACTGGACACCGTGCCTTATTACAGCAACATGCATGGAACATGTTTCATAGTGTACTGCCCATCCAACACCTGCATGTTCCTTGCTGTGGCGCCAGGCATTTTGATGTATTAACTTCTAGGTCACTGTCATTTGTAGCAACATAAGAAAAAAGCTCTTTTCCAACATCTTTCAATAGCTGATACAAAGGCAAGGTGCATTAAGCCTTGCAGGAGCCAACAACTCCCAAGAACATGTCTCTTGCAAGTCTCCTCCTCACCCTAGGAGTCAGAGGTTGTCTTCTGCTTCAAAGTGAGGGGTTAGATTTCTTGCAGACCTCTGGATTTGGGGAGGGAGACAGAAGACTTTCAGCCTAGTTCCTGGGTAAACAAGGTTAGTGCTCTCATGTTGTGTTTGTTTGCCCTCCCACTAACAACTTTTGAACCTATTGGCCTTTTTCAACTCATCTTCACAGAAGGATAGAGGTCTAGAAAATAAGTAAAATTTTCTAAGTTTTGTGAAAATAGTCACTGATGGAGAAGAGAGAGGGGTCTGGTATCAACATTCTCACCAAGGAAAGGCTGAACATGAATGCACATCTCATTGGGCATCAGTGGAATGACACAGAAAATAAACCTGCAAGCACTAAAGGAAATCTTCAGCTGAAATTTACACTTCTTAGACTTCAAAGTCAGACCACAGACAAGACCAAAAAGCCAGAGTTCAAAGAAGTCCTTACTAGTTTCAATCTAAACTCAATGCCTTTAGGCTATTCTATGGGATGGGAAATAGCTAAGTATCACCTCCACATTGCACTGGTGTAACAGCTTGCTGCCTTCATCACAGCTAGCTCTGCTCAGGGAACCCAGGATGCAAAATGTTAAACAAGCTATTTTAAATGAAATTGGAGGGCTCTTTAAAAACCTTTTTTCTGTGTGCAGGACCACTGTGTTGTGTGTGTGCAACAGGTGAAGAGATTCATATCACTGAAATGGAAAGAAATATCTCTAATTGTTGTGGCTTGAAAACACAAGTGGCATATGAGAGTATTAGAAACCAGTGATTTGAAAACAGAAAGGGGAAGCAGAAACTTGTGCATTCACATGACTCTCTGGCTTTGTGACCATGAGGAAAGCAATGCTGGACAATTGAGTCCAGCTTCCACTGAAAGACCATGGAAAGGCATCTTTATTACACATTTTCAACTTTCAAAGGCTTACTTTAACCTGCATGGACTGAATAGTCCCACTACAGGCAATAGCCCAACTCCTGTGCATAAACCAAGTGCACAAATACATTTTCATGGGAGCTGCATCAAACCTTCATTCTTTTTCCTATTCTTCTCAATGCCTCTCCTCCTAAAAAACCACCACCCCAACAGTAAAATGAGAACAGTAAAACACATTTCAGCAGGGTACATGAGGACGATCTTAAAATGATTTTTACCTTTTCTCCTTTAAACTCCCAACAAAATCTTTCTGTATTTTGCTTTTTCATTTCTTAAAAGCAATTTGTTTCTTTCCCAGACCTTTTCAGCTCAGCACCCTGGAATATTTCCACCTTCCTCAGAACTGATGTGCGCTACATCAGCCCAGAGGTGTCTGCTAGCAACAAAATCCCTTACATTGTTGTACTAAATTGCCTGTTTAATCCACTGATATCCAAAAATTTTTGCCTCTGCTAATATTCAAGCACAGCAGTGGCCCGTTGCATTATTTGAAATGAACCTGCTTTAAAATAGAAGAGTGAAAATGAGTGATGGCTGGACTTCTGATCTTTTGTGAGATACTATGTCAAAAGGAATTTAAAACCAAGCCTCCTCTAACCATCAGTTTGGTAGAGGCACTTTCAATCTGAAGCTCTCCTTGGGCTTGGAATAATAAAGGCTTTACCTATAGCAGGGCTGTAGGGTGGTTAATTATTTGTACAAGAGCAGTACCTCCAGTCCTCAGAAGACAGGTCCCTTTGTTCTAGACACTGAGCAAACACATAGAGAGGGTTGACCCTGTCCTGAGGAATCTGTGGTCTAAATATACAAGTGAACTGAGTGCAGGAGAGGGGGCAACAGATTTGGTCAAACAGGTGAAATGACTCGCCCTGAGTTCACACTGTAGATTAATGCTGATGCCAGGCACAGTGCTTCTGCCTCTTGAATCCCAACCCAGTCCCCCAACTAGGACCTCCTGCTTTTGTTCACCAACTAAACCTCCTGCACTCCCATGAATCTTTCTTTTTGAAAACTTGCACGGTTTTCGGCCTCTGCTGTAGGCTGGGGCAGGGTGAATTTTCATCACCACCTTCAGCTGGGAAGCCCCCTATTTTTCCTCCTCTCCTATTCATTGGCTTCCTACCTTCTATGTCTGGCATCCCCCTGGTAGGCTGGGGAAGCTGAGCCAGCTAACATTTTTAGATGACTTTTTTTACCTGACCTTTATTTTTTTAGGCAGGAATGAAGATCCAGGTCTAACTTACACCAGTCTTGAAAGACAAACTGCTATTGAGCTGCTCTAAGGAAGAGACTTCTTTTGCAGCCTCAGATGCCTTTATTTCAACACAGTTCTCAAAAATGGTGTAGAAAATTATTAAGTCAAGGCTTGGCCTACCTTACAGTTTCCTTTGCTCCCCTTCAAGCTATTTACAAACACTTCTTACCCACTTAAAAAAACTTGGTCTGGACAGTTTGGATGAATAGCAGACACCGGTAGAAAAGGTTTCAGCAGAGATAAACATTGACTGCAGACTGGTCCAGCACTGAATTGTTCAGCTCATCTTCCTGCTGCTGCTGTTCCACGATGTTCTGCAAAAGAAAGATGCTGAGGCACCTGCCTCCAGGAGATGTCATTGAGGTATGAAGTCCGAGCAGGGAAGATAATTCCAGTACTTCAAGCAGAGAGGTCAGACCTCTCTCTGATGAGCACCCGAGGATGGCTGGCTCCAGGCAGCTGTGTAGCAAATTTGGATGGCTTATTTTATGACATACTTTTCAACTGGAAAAATGGATCATCTTCTTTTTCTTAGGGTTTGAAATAGCAGGTCTCAGAGCTGGGTACCTTCTGAAAAGATCACCTGGACCCAGGTGAAGAATCACTGACCTCACAACTTGCCACCAGCCTTGAAAACCCGTATAATCCAGTTATTTCGAGGATTCTGGTAATGGTGACTTTCAGATGGTTATAGACAAACTGACAAGCACGGGAAATTATGTTTCACATTAAATGTTTGCTATGTCAGACTGTTATCACCAAGACTAGTTGCCAAACAGAGAATGGAGGTATGGTCTTGGGAACAAATAGGTAAGAATGCATAGACCTGGCTGCTTTCAGCTAGGGCTATGTGACTTACCTTTCTCTCCAAAGTCATCCCAGATGATAAAGTCCTGATTTTCTAATAAAGAATCAGCAGAAGGTTTATAGTCCCACATTGCGAATGAGGCATCAGTACACTGTGCAGTGAGCTGAGAGAAAAAAAGAGAAGGCAGCAGCTTTCCTGTATGTATCAAGTGTCTGGATTTTAGAATAACGAAAAGACATAGCACTCTTGTCTTGTATTTTATTAGGAAATCAACAGGCTGATTGATAACCTAAAATTACATAGTGAATCTCATTTAAAAAATATTCAAAATCATGAGAATAATTTTGATTTCTATGAAAACATAATGCCCAGATACATTTGCTCTTTATGCCTGTAAATTTCTACACCCTTAACATTTATCTACTGTACAGCTGAGAGACTGGATAATTATAACAGAATCTGTAAAGTTAAATACAGGATACTTTCTCTGCAGCCCAAGTGAAAGAGATGAAATGTTGAAAATAAAGGCCCAAAATGCAAGCAGCACTGTGAGAAGGTTCCCTGTGATCTCAGTCATTAGGTGTCAATATTTCAGATTGCTCAGAGTTATTAAAGACTGGTAATATTAACTGCTTGCCAAGTTATGAGGCTTTAGGAATCAGTTTTCCAGAAGAAGAAGAGAGACCACTGTGGGGCAGAGGCTCTGCAGTGAAAGGAATAAGGTGTACTGGATGTGTACGATGCTCAAAGTGTGAGAGCTGGTAAATTTATCTACATGTCTCTCTTTTTGCCAGCCGTGTGAGCTACCATCGTCACCATATTGGATTAAATAGCTTTTCCTGACACTCTGTCAGCTTTGAAAACTTTTCATGTTCAAAGAAGGGCTGATACAATTCAGGTGCTGGCTATCTGCATGACCTGAATTTCAACCATAGTAATCACAGCCCAACTCCTGCTCACACTGTGTATGTGAAAAATCACCCTGAGCCAACATTGTTGGTTTCACTGCAGCTAAATGAAATGTTGGTTTCATTGCATGTGGGGTAATGTGGTTCAGCCCCGTGGGTAGTAGCTGAGACCCTCGGTTCTCTAAATAAAGAGCTGGCACTTCTCAATACCAAATGACTTTTGTAGGGAGTTGGATTTGTAAGACATTATTGAGGAAACCGTTCAAATTATCATATACGTTGTGTGGGTGAGAGATGCTCCCCTGAACTGGGGCCTTGATTCCTGAGAGGATTATGGATGTTCTGTAAGTGGCCAGCTCAAACACTTGACCAGTGAAGCCCCGTCACTTCAGCCTTGTGTATTATTCTTGGCCTCTGCAAGCTAAAAACTAGTAGATATAAGAAGTAGTGGCCCTTCTGTTTAAAATGCTGTGTCAAGACATGTACATTCAGACCACTGTGTTTTCTATTTATACATAAATTCTTTGGCAACAATCTTCCAGAAAGCACAATAATTTTTCCTATGTAATACTTCATTGTCTCCCCATGAAAAACTGTTATCTTAGAAAATCTGTATCACTTTTCACTATAAATAGTATTGTTTCAGATTAAGGATTAGTTCCTCCCTGAAGAAAAACAGATTTTAAAAATCTTGCCATTATTTGATAGCTCTTTATGTAGTAACATTAAAATAAAACAGAAAAAGAAAATTATTCAGTATGTGGTTTGTTATTGTCTAGAATATTAGTGTGTGTTTATACAATAAAAACAACATAAGTTATCCTAGTTTGTTTTAAAAACCTTAGTAGTAGAAATATATTGCTATCTGCAGATTCATAAAGACAATGCACTTTTTCCATCCAAGTTCAAGTATTATTAGAATATTATTATTGCTATTATTATTATTATTATTAAAGGAGCTCTAAATCCTTGCCATTTTGCCTGTCTTCACATCATTTTGGTCTTTCTGAGAAATAACAAGCTGTGACCATTTGTTCATGAACACAACAAAGGTGGAGCTTCCAGAAGTTTTGCCTGGTAGAAGGCAGCCTGGCAATCCTTTGGTTACTATGAGCAACTCTAGAAGAGTGTATTTGAGACTAGTGGTACAGATACAGTAGTTGTGTGCTTTCTCGGTTGGCTAATGGACCTCATTTCTTCCAGGTTCTCAACATTCAGTAGCATTTAAAGAAGAAAGGCAGAAGAACCCAGCCCAAGCTTATAGCACATCAGGATATATCATCTTCATTTCTTCTTGGTACTGTCAGTTGCTCATAGGTCGGCAGGGTGTTGTTAGGGAGGAAAAGATCCGGGTTGACATTGTTGCCTCTCTGACATGATCTGCTGTTCCCTTGATCTCCCTGCAGACGGGAAACCAGATGATGCAGCATATCTGTAATGAGGTTCAGTTTCTGGTCCATTTGTGTAACCTACAAAGGCAAAAGGGAGCTTTGTCTAGTAGTAGCATGTGAGAAAATTGCAACAAACCAGGTGACACACATGGAATATTAAAATGACAGTTCTTAATTAGGGACACAACAACCTCTATGAAGATAACATGGATTTGCAGTTCATCAAACAGATCAGTAGAAATTTAATGCAATAGGTCAGAGTTGGATGAGGACAGGCTTGTTAATACTCACCTTTGGTATGTGCTTTTATGCTCATTTTATACCTGGATGAACACATGACAAATGAGCTTTTAAAGAGATGTGCTGTAATAGAGAATTAAGTTCCAGAACTGAGTTTCTGTGGGGTTTTTTTTGGTTATTATTGTGTCCATATTGTTTTTTGGAAAACAAGACAAACTTCTAGCATGCTGATATGCCGTAATTATATCAATACGCTTTAGTAAATAACTGGTTGATTTGCAGTGATCTAATCAACTCTAAATTGGGACTTTGTTACATTTGGGCCCAATTCCCAGCTCAGGCCACAAAGTGCCCACAGGTATTTTTGCTGCTGTGAACATACAGGAGCTGGAGTCCATGGCAAGGGCTGGGAGCAGGGCTTGATTCAGTTTCATGCTCTCACTGTGTTATGATCAATTACATGATACCCAGAAAGACAGAAACTAAGAATTCTAAGATGGTTGAAAACTAATTTCTTAACTGGGGGACTCCAGGTGTTCAGCCTGAATCCATAATGCTCTTTTTCTTCTGCCTTTAGACAGAACCACCTTAAATTATTTAATTCCATTATTTTATTTTTCCCTGCTCTTTCTTCTAATCTTTAGGAAAAAAGGTAATGAAAAATAAGACACCTAAGAGAAGTTAGGTTCTGGACACTACTGGGCGTACATTTGCAGCACTCATAGGAAAATGAAGAATTAAATGATTCCAGGAGTACAACAGATCCAGTCTCTGGTTTCTTACATCTCCCAATCAAGAAGTAACCTGTATCACTGGCATGGTCTGTTAGGTTGAGTTGGCAAAATGCCAACTGCCCAACACAGAGAGAAAGGGGTGTCGTCCCTCCCCCCCCCCCAACCAAGGGAAAAGGAGGGAGGAAAAAAACCCAGAACCCTAAGTAGAAATCTTCTTATATTATACAAAAGAAAGACAATTAAAACCAGAATACATATATATACAAGTGTGAGGGAAAAAAACCCAAAATAACAACAATAGCTACTGAGTCACCCAACCAAATAATATAGATTCCAACCACCCAAACCCCACAAAACCTCCCAAAAACTCTTCCAGAGAAACCTCCCAGCAAGAGAGGAGAAAATTAAGAAGAAAATGTTCACCTCCCTAGATAAAATAGCGCAGATGGCGGCAAGGCCTAATCTCGGTAGAGATAGGGCAGTGTGTCCTCACAGGTCTAAGGCAAAGACCAAAAGAGACAGAAGCTCCACCTCCCTCTCTTTTTATACTTCTTGATGATGTCAGATGATACAAAATACCTCTTTGGTTGCTTAAGTCAGGTGATGCTTCTAATCTATGTCACATCGTTTGGGCCTGCTGAATTGAGGCCTAGCTAAGGCCTAGCTGAAACTAAAGTCAAAACTATCACACATGAGGAGCCTTCTCTCTGTGCTGACTTCAATGTACTAAGCAAGATACCCCAAGGGGAAGATAGGCACTTCCAGCTTCAAAGTTGTGCCCACTCTCAGACTCTTGGCATGGCAAAAACATTGAAACTGGGCAGTAAGATTCTGTCTTCTGGCCTCCTACTCCCTTCTGTAAGCCTAAAAAGAAAGCCTTGATTTTGCCATTGCAGACTCTGACCCACAGATCCACAGGGATTCTAAAATATAAGTAAATTCTAGGCAAAAAGACATAGTACATTTTAAAAAGGAAAAAGAAAGCAAGAAGAAAAAAACATGATAGGAATAAATATTTGCTAGAAAGTAGTGAAAGGAGCATAAAACTGCCAGAGAGAGCATGAGTGGGAGCAATTTATATGTGCCTGGCTGTCATCCAAGTATCCCACAGGACAGCAAAAGACAGTAAGGCTGAGTAGAACATCAACAAACCTGAAGGATTTCAGCAGAGACTAAAATGTTTTTCCACCACAGAGAAAATTCTGGTTTTTTTTCAAACGCTTTGTACAACTGGTAAGGAAGCAGATACAGTGATTTAAAAAGATGAGGTGCCAGAGATTTATACTTTGCAGCTGGTTTTGAAAACATTTGGCAAAGCACCCTAGATGGTACATGAAACACTAGTAATTCTGGATGAAAATGGCTGTTGAAAGACGAGATCCTACGAAATGAGGAAGCTGAAGAACACATAAGTTCAAGATTTCTAGAAGGAAATACAGATGGAAAACTGAGCAGATCATCAGGTTTTCATTTCATCACTATTTGTTCACTCCCTTAAAAAAAGACACATTTTTCCCAAATGGTGCACATCACAGATGGCAAACTCGTGATGGTCCAAGTGTGTACAAATCAGTGCAAGTGAAGTCTGCAAAAATACCTCATTCCTGCATCCCCTACTTCCCAGGTATCATTTGTGACCTGAGACAGCTGTACTGGAAGGACTGCAGATAAACAGCTATCTTCAGAGTCTGAAGGACAAATTCTTCTTCTACAAGGAATGTCTTTTTGCCAATTATTCTAAATGAACTAGGGGATTTTTATATGTATGTATTTCTTAATTTGTGATTCCAGGCTTGGATAACCAGAGGAAACACAAACTGGAGACATATCTGGAAAATGTGCATTTATGAAACTCTTGCAGTGATGAGCTATTGAACATGACAGTAGGTTGGACTGAGATCTGGATAGTCCTTCAACAGCTGTGCATCCTGGTGATGAAGTACTGGAGAGAAGTGAGAAGTGAAAATTCTTGCTGGGAAATAAATTCCCAGAGATAATTGTCTAATTTTTTCTAGGGAATAAGGTCTGGCTGCTGCAGCTGTGGAGTGCAGGAGGCCCACAGAAGCAGAGGCAGAAGCTAATTGGTATTGAGCTGAGCCATATGAGACTAAAAGTTAAGACCTTCACCTTCCATTTTCCTGCTTGTTGGGGTAGGGCTCTAAAGCCACAAAGGTTTTGTAGAGGGAGGTCCAGAAAGTTGGTTGTGTTTAATTGTTGTTTAATCAGTCTGGCTTTCCAATAAAACCAGCCATTTCCCTGGGGGTTCTGTGCCCGTGAAGTGCTTGCTCCAAGACACGCTGATGTCAGTGGTAGGTTTTGGCAATCACAGACTCCCAGTGACTTCAGTAGGCTCTGTATCAATCTTGGACTGAATCATCAGTCCCAAATAGTAACATATTCTTTGGAAATTGCAAGAGAAGGATCAGTCTGGATTTCTGTAAATTAATCTTCTCATGCTTCTCAAGGCTGCATCACAGAAGATGACATTTGCAAATGAGACAGCAGTGGGACGATGAGCACCCATCCTTGGTTCTGTCAAAGGGCTATCTGCTTAAAGTATGAGATATTTTAAAAAGAGAAGTAAAAGCCACCAGAAGGCAACTTCTACTGTCAACGCAGGCGTCTGATGTACAAGAATAAGAGACTTATTGGTGAACAGCCTTGCTCAGTCTGCGTGTTGTCATCCAAACACACATCCTGAAATACACCATTCATTTGGTTGCTGCAGAGAGAATTATACTCACTAGAAAAATGTCAGCAATACTCTTTTTATTAAACTAGCTTTATGCACTTAGCATGGAGAAGTGTATCATCTCCCCTGAATCATGCTTTCAAACACATTTACTTGATTAGAAATTAGCCACGAAGCCAGAACGAATAAAAGCAAAGAAAACAGAAAAACTGCTGATGTTGCTCTAATCTTAACTGCTTTGAACAACTCTGATCTCTGTACTCAAAACAGCAAACATTGTTAATTACATAGAAAAATAATTCAGACTGATTTGTTTCCTTTAGGAAAAACTAAATAAGCTCTTTGTAGCTGATTTATGTTTCATTAGAAGCATGATGTTTGGATGATAAAATTCTTTATATGCAAATAATTTTCTTTGTATTTCATAGTTGTTGGGGAGAGGAAGCAGTGTTTGAAACTTCAGAAATTACACATCACAGTTATTCCTAAGTCTTACTGAAATCTTGTATAATACAAGATTTTTTCATCCTCCAAGATAAGTTGGGTTTTTTTAAAGAAAAAAAAGATTCAAGGATCACAGATTGAGTACAGATGGGGAGAAGCCAATTTAAACAAGCTTTGAATTGAACTCTTAGAAATTATAAAATACCATCCATGCAATGCACTGAGAATAAAACCCCCAAACCCCTGAATCAAATAGCTCTTCACAAAGGCTGAAAGCACACAAATCTTAAATGGCATATCATGAAGAAATGTAGCTATGTCACAGAACAGATTTTTCCTCTTCCTGAAATGCCACAGCGGCACGTGACTAACGACACCATGTGCAAAAGACTACTGATGATGATGTAGTTGCTATGAATCACAAATTCCTCTTAGGTCATGTTTTCAGGAGCAGCAGTCCTCTACAACTGGATATAAATCATAGAATCATAGAATGTCCTGGGTTGGAAGGGACCTTAAAGATCATCTAGTTCCAATCCCTGCTGTGGGCAGGGACACCTTTCACAAGACCAAGTTGCTCAAAGACCCATCCAGCCTGGTCTTGAACACTGCCAGGAATGGGGCAGCCACAAGTTCTCTGGGCAACCTGTCCCAGTGCCTCACCACCCACACAGTACAGCATTTCTTCCCCAATATCTAAACTACACCTAATTTCAGTGTGAAGCCATTCCCCCTTGTCTTATTACTATATGTTGTTATAATAGTCTCTCTCCATCTTTCTTGTAGTTCCCTTAAGGTACCGGAAGGCTGGCCTTAGGTCACCCTGAAGACGTCTCTTTTCCAGGCCAAACAATCCCAATTCTCTTAGCCTTAGTGACATGTTTTTTAAACGTATCGACTTTTATAAAGGTATCAAAGGTATTCCATGAGGTGCTACTGAACAAGACAGAGACAATTCTTGTTGAGAAAACAAAATAATTTATCAATTAAAATTATCTGTTTATCTATTATATTTACCTTATATTTTATTGATGAAGATCTGAGGAATTTTAATATTCCTCAGATCTTCACATTATATTAATTTTAAATGCCCTGTAACTTTAAGAACTTATAACAAGTTTGTGGCATGATTCAGAACATAATATGTAACAATGAATTTATTTCCTTGCTTTTAAAAATGAAACAAAAGAAAACAAACCCAAAACAGATCAAACCCAACCCAAGCCAAACCAAAATATAGAACCCTGAGTTGTTCCAGGAACAGCCAGAGAAAGGTCCCTTTTAAGCATTCCTGTAATAACTATAGGGCAGCACTTTGGAGACCTATTTCCAAAACTAATTTTAGGAATTTATCAGGAAGGGCCAAAGACAGAATTATGGAACTGAGTGAAACAGTATTTTCAGCCATAGTCGTTCAGGATAGTGGGGAAGCTGAAGGAAAAAAATTTCAGTTTGGCATAATTAGGCTACAAAGATCACAAATTAATTATAAGTTATTCCAAATATTACTCCATGATCTGGGGGGATCAAGGTTGATTATTGCCACTGATTAAAGCTGTCTCATATGCTCTCCATTCTCATTCTCAGAGACTTTAAAAGTAAACATTATTAAAGGTAAAAATCATAGTCCCTCTGGACAGAATGGTAGTTTTAACTACCTATGTTCTTAACATGGTTGACTGATTGAACAGATTATTTGTCCTTAATCATGAGAATTTTTATCAGCACATTGCTCAGTGGCTTCAGGGGGACTGTCCTTGTTCTCAGTAAAGAAAGCCAGGAGTGAAGCTGCTAAAGAAAAAGAGGGAAACTGGAACACAAGCAACATTTGGTTGAATGAAAATTAAACTCCCAAGTCTGCTAGCCTGACTTCTCTTGAGTAGCATTCATTCCTGATGCTGCAGCTTTTTAGCCCAAAGTGAACTAACTTTTTAAGGCATTTTAAAAAATAACTGAAGATGACTGGGGAAACCTTCACATATTTATCACTCCTGGTGCTCTGTGACCTGTTAATTAAGGAGGACTCTATTGCTCTGCAGTGTAGCCAATTTCTAGTGAAAAAAATGATGCTTTCTTTATGCATCTGGCAACGTTGTATAGAATCCCAAATGTGTTCGCTATTCAATACTACACTCAGTAATAAGCTAGCTTTATATTTCAGAAAAACACACAAAAAAGTCCTTTCACAAAATAATCCACAGGCACACTAATGACTCAGCCAAAGAAAAGATGAAAGGAAAGAAATATTCCAGAACTCAGGATACCTGTTAATGGCAATGTTAGGAATGAAGGAATGCATCAGTATCCAGCAGTACTGAAGAACAGTGAGCCTGTTCTGCAAGAAAAGGTGGTTACAAATCACATTTGTCTTTGGTGGGATTTTTTCTATTTGTTCTCCAGAATATTTGAGGAAGCTTTAGGGAGCAGCTTCCTTGGCTCCTCTTCTTGCTAAGTTTCTACACCTTGGTATCTCAGTATCTCTAAAAGTCAGTGCTTTAGTTTTGAGAGGTCTGTTGGCAGGAACAGGTATGATGTTAGGAGTGGCCTTCTAGAGGAGCTCAGGGATAGGTATGGGAATATTCACAGGGGAATTTATTTTAAATTTTTCTCTATAACACTATAATAGTGGCAGGAGAGACCAACAATTTTGGTATTATTAAAGGAAACTTCTTTCTTCAGGTGTTTGATTCTTCAAAAATCATGGAATTTGTCTCCCTTCCATTTGCAATATCCAAGATCCCAGATTCTTGCAAAACCCCTTATCAGAACTTCTGTCTTTGATGCGTTTATTTTGTTGCCAGAGAGTAGGCAGCAGTTTTGCTGGAGGTTATATACCCATCACTGAGGTGTTTACAGGAGAATGTAATCTGCATGAAGGAAGATTTATTCTCCAGACTGTCTGTGCTTTCTCTTGAGAGTTGGCCAAAGAAACAAGTATGTGTGCGGTGTCCAGGGGAAGGATAGAAGAAGTGGAGCCAGTAAGAAAACAGTCTACTATAAGATTGTTCATTGCTATGAAAACATAAACATGGGGCTTCTGAGGAACAAAATTAACAGGTTTTGGGGGTTTCATGGACAAGCCTCTTTCTAGTAAATGAAAATATTAAATGAACAGTGTAACCACTCTCTTAACTGACAAACAAAATGAATTACTTTCAGACAAAAAGCATCTTTGGAAAGAAAGGTACTTGCTCCGAGTCCTAGGATCAGTTTTTTTGCATAAAGCTATCAGTGACAATCTCTGGTTTGAGATACTAAAAATTTTTCTATTTTTTCAATAAACTGAGACTGTTGCTGCTCTCATCTTGCTCTGTATTTTCACAATAAAATATTTCTCTTACACTTCCTAAAAGTGTAAAAAAGCACAGGTCTTTTGTAGTAGTAGCTCTTGAATGCCTGCTGAGAGTTCACCATTGATCAGGGTGTGCTTCCTTAAAGTTTCTGGAAATACAACATCTCTGGTTAACTATTCACTCAACTCCATTTCTTTCATGCAGATTTGCATGATTCTTAGAAGAGTGTAGATTACAACCATAATGTCATTTTTCAGATTAGGCATCTCCCCTGAATTCTATTTGAAACTGACGGTAGTAAGAAGCTTGCGCTGATGGGTCAAAAACTAAAAAACTGATATGAAAAGGTCACTTCAGTAATATAGGATTAAATAAATAATACAATATAAAATACAGCATATATGTTACCAAACAGAATACTGGGAGCACATTCTCATAACTCCCTCTTCTCTGATACTGCCATTTTTTCCCTCCAGAGAAACAAGTGGCAACAACAGATGTGCTTATGTAAGAGAAAAATTCCTTTAAGATCTTAAATACTATGAGGAATAAGTAGAACTCAGAAGTTATAAACAAGTTGATTTGGTTTTTACAGGTCACCTTCATAAAATTATTAGTCTGTAACCTGCTGTTTGACTAATGCAAGCAAAGTAAGATGAATATAAACCTCTCTTCTAACCATGAGGTTAGTAGGATGCTGGCAAATGGGAGAATTAAGTTACAGGAGAGTGAAATACATTTGGTCATAGACTGTTACAGAGCAGAAGACCTCAAAAGATGTAAAGCTTTTGGGACAGTGCTTCTTTAAAGTGCTTTTTGTTTTTTAGTTTTCTGGGTTCAAACTGAAAAGGGGAAAATTTAGGTGAGGTATAGAAAAGAAATTATTTCCTGTGAGAGGTGTGAGGCCCTGAAACAGGTTGCCCAGAGAAGCTGTGGATGTTCCATCCCTGGCAGTGTTTGAGACCAGGCTGGATGGGGCATTGAGCAACGTGGTCTACTGCAAGGTTTCCCTGCCATGGCAGGGGGTTTGGTATTAGAAGATCTTTAAGGTCCCCTCCAATGCAAGCCACTCCATGATTCTAAGACTGTTTTAGAGTGTAGAGGATTCAGAAAAACCTGAGGGTAAAAAAAAGTTGGAAAGGGATGACCAAAAATACTAGTCAAGACAAATAAGGACCATGATGGATGTGGTTGGAGGAGAGGGTAAGAAGCAGTGACTGGAAACAGCTGCCACTTGAGGAGGGAGAGCAGAGAACCGTGGTCTCAGTTCAGCACTTCTGTTACTGTTATTAACAAATTGAAAAAATATTTGCCTTATTTAAAGCACCTAAACTGTTGGAAATCAGCTCTTCCTGAGAGCCTTTCTTTAGCTCTAGGTGTAGTTTTGGGCCACTAAGCCCCTCTGCTTGCTCATCACTCCCCAAGCTCTCAGGCCAGTCCTGCTGGCCTCACAGCATTCAGTGTATGCCCAGAAGTGTGCAGTGCTTGCAGATCTACCTGGCATCTAGAAGGCTATAGCCAAGCAATTAAAATTTGTGGCTGACTCTTGTTTTAGATAAATGAGACTTAAAACACATGGAAATTTTCAAGTCAGAACAGTGTCCAAAATCTACAGTCTTTGGCCCAGCACTGCCTCAGGATACAGCACTTTTTCCTCTAAAATATTACAAAGGTCAGATATTTATTTTTTTAACTCTTTCCTAAAAACTAGCAGGCTATCAGCAGACGAACAAAGAAGCTTGGAATGTTTTCCACTCCTTGCATGAAGTCAGGAAAGGGAAGCTGAGGGTCTTGTCTCTAAATATAACTTTCATCAGAAATTACTAAAGATGATAAAATCCGCCTGTCCTATTAACTGAATACTCTGATTTTTTTCAAGAATTTGCTTATCTTCATTTACTATAACCCTACCTTCAGGAAATAGTATCTCTTTGACCAGACAAAACTGTCTTCCTTCTCTATTTAAAAATAAGATATGAGTTGGCAAGAAGAGAGGGATTCTTTCTTCACAAGTGAATCAATGATACCAAAAGTATTAGAAGCTAATACGTCTGCAAAAATCACTAGATATCCATCTAGCACCTTCATCATAAAGAGCTTCCCAAATTTTGCTTAAATTGAAATCCAGTCTTATGGAGGATGTGAAACAGGCTTGAGAGAACAAGAACTGTAGGGGAAATAGAAACCAGGTTAAAAAGCCCCTTTGTGCAAGAGTTCGTATAGAGTTGTAGAATAAATGGTGGTCATGTGCAGGGCCAGCAGTCATACTTTGATAATCCCTGTGGGTCCCTTCCAAGTCAGGATATTCTATGATTCTATGATCAGTGCATCTTGTATCTGAAGCATAGTGTAAACCTGGATGCACCTATACAATAGAACACTACAGCACATAAGTACTGTTATTGTCAGCACAACATGGGGGAAAAAGTTAGTGGCCCACCTTCAGATACACTAAACATCCTCAACTTCAGCTTGGATGAGGGGCTATAACAAAACATAAAAATATTTTTCCCTGTCCTGGACGCATCTTCCAGTCTCAAAGAAAACTTCACAGAACTTTTCTGGTTTTTATTATTGAGACAGAAGGTTGGAAAACTGCTTTCTCATTCTTAGTTACATTCTTGTTCAGCAAAACTACTATGTTTGGTCTTCCTGGTTGAGCACCCTGGTACCTACCTGCAGAGGAAAGACAGACTTACTGTTTAGCTGACAAGCCCTTGTATTTCAGATGCTTCAGTTTCACAGATGTGAAGAAAACTCCCCGTGGTACTTGCCTCTGCAGGACTCTTTCTGCTGCCTTAATTGCAGCAGTACAGCCTCTAAATATCACTCCATATTTTCATTGTCAGGAGTTTGGCTATCAGACAACAGCTTTCTCCTAGCTGTAGATTGCTGCTCCCAATGTGGAACAGTGGCATATTTACAACACTTTAGGGTTAAAAAAAGAGAGTAGAAGACCCAACTGGCATAAAAATATGACCCGAACTCCTCTTCACAGCAAAATAAACCCCAGATCAACCCAATCCCCCCATCCCCCCACTCTATCCACCATGAAAAAAAACAAAAGTGACTAATCTTGACCTCTCTCCAAAGGAGAATGTTTTGCTTCTTGAAACCTTGGCTCTGGCTCTCGTATGATACTGGGACTATGACTAATGACCTCTTACCAGAGTACTGCTGATAATTTCACCATTGAGTAGATGTTCTCGTTCTGTATCATTATAGCATACACTTAAGTTGCCAAGATTTTATTTAAAAAAACCCCAAAGAATAAGATATACACTCATAATCCCCAGTGTTAGAGAAACATTTTTCAGTTTTAACTGTTAGGTTTTGCCTGACAATTTTCTCCCCTTCTTCCAAGTTGTTATTTTTCAGATGCCTGCTATGAAATTGTTCCCTTTTCCTTTCTTTCTCTCAAACACTTCCTAATTCAAAACAGATTAGAGACTGCTGCTCTTTTTAAAGCAAATATGCCTTGTATCATGTCAAGTTAGGTCAGCATTGCTTATGTTATGTTTCACACTTCACCCAAATGAGGCATCCATACTGCTTTTCAAAGGGAATAAAGCCAGACAAGGTGTGGTAGGTTTTATGGTTAGAATAGAAGATGAGGCACATCCACACTTTATGGATCTGATCTGCACTTTTTTGTTTAAAAAGTTAAAATTCAGGATAACTTCAATTATTTCTTAAAAAAAAGTTCTTCGGCCAGTTTCTATTTTTTTTTTGCATCCATACTCTACTCATTATTTATGATTTGACAGTTACTATATGGGCAAAAAAGGACATAAATGCTTTCATACCTAAAATGAGCTTAAAAATTTAATAACCATACAATGACTTCTGCAGTAATTGAAAATGGAAGAGTAAAAAGACTGAGGCAGAAAAAGAGAGAGAAGCAATTATAACAACAGTGAGTTTTGAGATTCCCTCAGGGCTGCTGGTAATTAAACTAACGGCAACATGAACCTCTGTTTGATGTGGTCATGAATTTGTTTTCAAAAGAAAAATCTTTAAAAAGATTCTTTCAAGAGAAATTTTTAGAGAACAAGCTCAGCATGAATAATTAGACCAGAAATACTTTGATAAATATTATTATGGAGAAGTCATTTATGGGCCATGGCATTGGAAGGTTAGAAATCCTGGTGATAAATAAGGTGGTGAGTCTGCACCCATTTTGAACACACAAAACCAGGGCTGTGTTCTTATACACTTGAGCCTGCTCCTCAGAAAGGAGGCGGCCTCTTGTTTTGCCATTGCATTAAGCTTTACAAAGACACAGATGCAAGACAGAAAATTTCAGTGGGAAAGCTCAGTGGAACGAAAGAAAACCACACACAATTCCAAAGGCACTTTTCATTCCCAGGGGCTGTACAGAGATCAGAGGTGAAATTTAGTGGTGATAAAAAGTCTGTGAGTCTGCGAGCCCACTCTACTCCCCTGGCCTTTCCAACCACCATTCAATTCTGCTGAAATCATCTCCTGGGAAATATCTCCTTCGGAATACTCTAAAAATAAAACCACTTCCATTTTGTAGAAATGTAAGCACCCAGCAAAACCCACTGAAATCCACAGAAGATGCAAGTGCTCTGGACCCTCTAAAATCAACTTGCCTTGGACATCCCCAAAACAGATTTCATTCATTTACTTACTTCTTCAAAAAGTGAAGGCAGATACAATCAATCACAAGCCAGCAAATAACGACTGAGCAAACTAGAATGTAATATATTTACCAGTGGAAACTCATGTTTAAAAGGAAAAGAAACTGCTTGTTGACTGTCATGGTATTATTCATAAAGGCAAGCTAGGAGATCTTATGGGTACCAGGAGCAAAGCTACAACAAAGGCAACCAATTGCTAATAAAGAAGGGTTTTCAGTCAAATTTCATGGGTCATACAAAGTCATTACCATGCCTGCAGGAGTTCAACAGCTCTGCCAGTTGAATTCAGGGGAAACGAAGTGATTATTTTGTTATGCATTTTGTAGTTTTGGACATTTTTCTTTGAATTTCAAGTTCTGAAGCCAACTAGCTATGCAAGAATAACATCTTCGATTTCCAGAGTCAACTTCTAACCAACATTATTGCAGAGGAAATCTTGAAACAGGTCTTCTGTGTACACCTATGTCTCAGAAATAAGATTTTAAGAACTCGGCTATCTGTTTCCTCTTTTTCTGCTTAAATACAATGTTATAGCTTTAAGCCAATTTCCTAACACTTTGGAGGCTTCATTCATTCTGAAACTTGAGACAGATCATTTGGCTGCTGCTGGTAACAAGTTCTGCATGGGTTAATTTTTCAAATTGCTTCCATTGCAGGTTTCCCTCTGGTTTTGAGTTAGTTAAAATACCAAGGCTCTTTTCCACAACATTTTAAGCTATAATGTCTTCAAATGTAAGCAAATGTTTCTGATAAAATAACATGTTTGAAAAATTTAATGGATGACAAAGATAAGAAAAAAATCCTTAGTGCTTTTCTTTGTCAGTAACTTCTTCTAGGAATATAGCCAGGCTGGGCATTTGTTTGGACTGGTAAACTGTGACTCAAAAGTGGATCTCTTGGCAGCATAAGAAACTGCTCAGTGGTGGAAGCAAAAGACTCACAGTCTTTCCTAGCTGATTATTAATCATTGTGACAGGCTTGAAGACTAAATGATCTGCCCAGCTCCAGATGTTAGCTGTGCATCTACCTCTTATTCTTCTGGTTCATAGGCAGTAGCCTGGATTGCTCCTTCTGAAGATAATGATTATCATTACTGTTCAAAACAAAAAGGGCTTTGTGCTTTGTAATATTATACTATCATAGAGGAGGCTACTACACAAGATCACATAGTACATATAGTTTAGACATGATGAAATGCTGGAAGATCCTTCAGGCAGACATGGTGACAGTCTTGCACATAAAGCTTTGTGACATTTCCCTTCTCCATTCCCACCTCCTATCAGAGCCGTTATCAATTGCACAAAGGCGGAGCATGAATATGTTCCCATCAAGTCCCTGCCATTATGGGCTGCACTAACCCCTGTTAAATCAGTAACAAAATATAGCTTCTCTTTGATGGGAGGCAGCATTTGTTACACAGCACAGGGTTAACATTCCACAGCATTTACAGAAAGGAACAAAAAGCAGTGATGTAATGAAAGCAGAGGAGAATACCATGGTGGCAGAAAGAAGCTACTGAACCCTGTCTGAGACAGCCAAAGAATGCTATGGGATCTTCAATGGCTGCAAGTAATGAGAGAGATCACTTCAATTGTCATCTAAAGGATGGTCCTCTACAGAGGGACCAAGTTTGTCTTTGGCATCAGTGAGGAAGGACTTCATTGAGAGTGGAACTTCAGGAAGAGAATGCCAGAGAATCAGCACCCTGCATGTGAAACTGCTGCTCCTGGAGATTCGTCATCTGTGTTCACAGAGGCCAGCCGTGTGTACTGCTACACAAACTGGTTTAGATGCAGGCATTTCTTATTTTCCCTTTGCATATTTTCTTTGAATGAGAGAAAGAGGTTACCATGGAGTTATTTATTTTCTTTCTTCTGCTAATCTCTTTTGTAAAATGGTACTGTTTCCACTGTCCAACAGAGAGAGTAATCAGCTACTCTGGAAAAATTGATTCACCTTTAATTACTCAACCTTGGAAAAAAGGTTGTCAGATAGTACCTACTAAGGACTTTACAGACTATAATGCTAACATAATTCAAAATCAATTGAAGAATTTTTTTCATCCATTTGCATGGATGGCTTTATATGATTTGACTAACAACTTTAACACATCTACTCTGAAATGTGAAAAGGCTTTAATTCAGTCTCAAGCATCACAGCTTCTTTCAGGTGTAAGTTGCTCCAGTTTATAGTACCTGCATTGTTGATTTATATATTCATAGAATTATAGAATGTCCTGAGTTGGAAGGGACCATAGAGATCACTTAGTTCCAATCCACTGCCATGGGCAGAGGCACCTTTCACTAGACCAGGTTGCTCAGAGACCCATCAAGCCTGGCCTTGAACCCTTCCAGGGATGGGGCATCCACAGCTTCCCTGTGCAACCTGTTTCAGCATCTCACCACTCTCACAGTAATGAATTTCTTCTTAATATCTAATACAAACATACTCTCTTTCAGTTTGAAGCCACTTGCCCCCGCCCCTCAATCCTGTCACTACACGCCCTTATAAAAAGTCTCTCTATATCTTTCTTGTAGGCTCCTTCAGGTACTGGAAGGTTTCAATTAGGTATCCCCTAAGCCTACTCTTTTCCAAGCTAAACTAACCCAATTCTCTCAAGTCCTTCCTCATAGGAGAGGTGCTCCATCCCTTCAGTCATTTTGCTGGCCTCCTCTGGACTTGCTCCAAGAGGTCAATGTCCTTCCTGTGTTGGGAATCCCAGAGTACTCCAGGTAGGGTCTCATGAAAGTGGAGTAGAGGGGCAGAATCATCTCCCTTGCCCTGCTGGCCACGCTACTTTTGATGCAGTCCAGGATACAATTGGTTTTCTGGGCTGCAAGCACATATTGCCAGCTCATGCCCAGCCTCTCGTTCCCCAGCACGCCGAAGTCCTTCTCATCAGGGCTGCTCTTGATCTGTTCGTCCCCCAGCCTGTACTGATATCACCAACAGTTTTTTCAAATCAAGAAATAATTTTCTCAAACTATATCTAAGATAAATACAGAACAGCAGTGGGAATAAAAAATATAGAAATACCAAGTGTTTCTGTTCTCATTTTTGACCTCCAAGCCTCAAAATGCTTTAGCATATCCACTACTTACAGCTGAGGAGATGGAAACAACAGAAAGTGAAATGAATGTGCCTCAAGTCCTGCAGAAAATGTCTGAGTCAGGAACTGCACCCACACCACATGGAAACCCCACAATAACCTCACCAATGCATCTTTCTATATGGGACATGAAAGGTCATAATGACACAAGTGTCTGACACAGCCTTTTAAAAGCTAATTTACAGAGAGGACAGAGAATGTCTGGTTGCACCTACTGCTCTCTGGCTTAACCAGTACTCACAGTGTACATGTTCAAGTGAGTTGACCATGTGTAACCAGCTCTGATATGCATTACTTATATAACAGTTATACTGACTTAAAAACTAATACATTCACAGCCTGCAGATGATGTGCAAACAGACAGACACATCATCACAAATATAACTTTATCTTGATTCTTTGTCTTTTTTCCCCTGCTGCTGCACAACAGAGAATCTAGTACAATAGCAAAATAAGCCCCTGTCTAAAGCATAAGCTTGTTTAAATCACAATGTTTCTCCAGTACAACTGACACATAGAAATAAGTGTCTTTTTCCAGGGAATCATTTCTATGTGAGTATTTCGCATGGATCAAACATTGTCAAACTTGTTTAAACGCAGTGCTGCAAGATGCTCAACACTTCCCTTATGCTCTGAGTGGTCTCGACTCCTGTGAGATTTTCACTGAGGAAGATTCATGTATTTGGATAGAAGTATATGTGAAACACAGTCTATAACATTGCTTAATCCTGAAAGCACAATACAAGAGGTCAAAATAAGGTTTCTCTCCTTATATATTGTAATTATAGTCTATTTATAATTATACTGTTAATTTACGGCTTGTGTAACCCTGCTGGACAAAGTAGCTTGTCCTATGCAGAAAAAGCCACTAACTCAATCTTTGCAGACTGTCCCTGAGACTAAAAATGCTTTTGTTATTATAGTGAACACCTGTACTAATTACACACTTCACTCACTTGTGGTTCATTGCTTATGGCAAAGGTTTTAAATCAGCCACCCCAGGAGACAAGACATCATTTTGTTTCTAGAGCAGTCATTCTGATGCTGCAGAACTAGGCAACCCTGGAAAAAGATTCATGCTCTGAAGTCTCTAAAGGTAAAAGACCGTGATACTCCATTGCTGGACATAAAGAAAAGAGACCACAATATTTGTATGAATACAGAAAATGAAGAGAGTAATCAGAAACTGTTGTTGAAATCTGAAGTTTAGCATTATTTTTAGTGATTCTGCGATTCTTCTGACTTTCATGTAAATGACATTTTTTCCCATATCTCGTATATCGATACCTGACCCAGCAAAACTTAACAGTATGTGAGAAATATAAAATAATTTAATTTTATTCCCTTTGTGGTTCAGATGTGCTATTTATGCCCTAAAGTTATCAGTTCTTCCCAGGTAGTCCCTTCTTACACTGATGTTAATCAGTGCTGGTACTTCCCTTAGCTCAGTCTGCAAAACTTGAAGAATCCATGGCATATAATCTGAAAACCAGCATCTAAGGGGTCATGGAGGGCAGAGATACCTGCATTTCACATTCCTCTTCTCCTAATCACTGCATGCAAAACCTGTCAGCAGGTTTCTCATGGGGAAATCACAATGCAGAAGCTGCTCTGGGTAGGTGCTGCCTTCAATTAAATATGGTCCTAGGTGTTATGCTGTCCTCAGCATAAAAGTAACACCATCTGCCAGAGGCAAGGAGCACTGATGGCATGGGCAGGGTTCTCCACACAGGTGTCAGAGCTGCTCTCCACTGCAGTACCGTACATGGGGTAAGCAAAAGGGAAGCAGAAGCAGAATTTGTTCATAAACAGCAAAGAACAGGTGCAAAGGCAGAAAAACAACAGAGCCAGGGTAGAGAAGGGATCATTGAAGTATTTGGCATTTTCACAACTGCCTCCTATGTGAATGCTAAAAAGGTTTTCAAGGATGCAAGTAACTAAATACAGTAATTCTTCCTAAGGAACTCTAACATTCAAGCTAGAGGCAATGAATCAATAAATTTTCTATCTCCAAACTCTTTAATCTCTACTTCATCTTGTGATTTACAAGCACACAGTATAAAGTTTCATGGACATCTAGATGCAAATTTTTTCTACCATTTGTGTGACCCTTTTCAGTCAGATTCATTAGGCAACATCAGAAAAACAATAATCCCTTGAGCACTGTGTACTGCATCAACCTCTCTCTCCTCCACTGTGACTCAGGAATGGGACATGTTTTGCAACAATGTCGCCTAAATATACAATAGACCCAGTTTGCTTCTCTTTTACCCCGGAGTAAATGAGGAGTAAACTTATTGCTGTCAATGGGATTAAGGTAATATAAATGGCCTGAAAACACGGATCACTGTTAGCACTCAGAAAAGCATGCTCCATAGGCTTGTCCACTTGCACACAACATATCCACTATAGTAAAAGGATATAATAAATGACACATATCACTGTAAAGAACTCTTCTGACTAAATGGTGCATTGTATAAACCAGATCTTTCGTCACTGCATGGAAACAGTCTTTTCTTTCATTTTTTAAAACCCAGCCCTGTCATGTAAATTTTTGCCAAGTCTTCACTACTCTGTTATTTACATTTCTTAAAAATTCACAGATTCACAGAAAACATACCATTAAAAATGTTAAAAGTCCAACAAACAGAAAATACCAAACCTGGCAGGCTTATACTAAGTAAAACTATAGTTTTGGAAGAGAAATGTCAATGTTTTTAGCATACACTGTAAAAGTAATGAAAACCAAAAGGTTATCTGAAGTGTAATTTAAAGAAATATGTTTGCATTGTTTTCAGATAAAACAATCCTGAGGCCATGTGTTAAAGTCCTGAACTGCAGGGCAGTAATGAGTTTGTGACTCAGGACTGTAAATTCCCTTGCTGTGAATGTGGGAGCTATCAGGAGCACACAGGATTGAATCAGCAGTTACCAAGGCACATACGTACAGCACAGGCCACTCAAGTCTCCAAACTGCCATTTATCATTTCCTGAGAGAACAGTTTCTTGGCAAGCCTCCTTTAAAAACATTTTTTTTCCAAAACAACCAACCATTCCAGCAGGCTACGAATACCACTAAAATTTAGTCTATTTTTCATATCAAGTAGACTATGGGCTCTGGTTTTCAGTTAATTAAAGAAACCTTCTTTTCAGAGTTCCAAACATCATCTGTAGCAGGATAGAACCCACAGTGAGCCAGCTGTGAAACAGTACCAGTCACAGACCAAACCATATGGAAATAGAAGGAAAACCACCCAAAACATAAATAAACCCATGGTCTGAAGTTGCAAAGCCCAGCTTACATAACACCAAATTTGGTCACCCTGCCAAACTGTTAACCTTCGTCTGATGAAAATAGCTGTCTTGGGCTTGGCTGCATTTCATTCTCCTGAATGTGTAATGCCTCAAAGCTGTCTGTCAGAATTTGAACTCCATATGTTGTTCCTGTTATTATTATTATTACTACTACTACTACACACTAATAGCACTTGGAGGCCTTGTCTGAGATCCACACACACAAACAGCCCTTGCCTTGAAAAATGCATGATCTAAAGAGATGAGATAAAAACAAGGGGTGGGACTAAGATCATGTTTTCATTCCTGTTTTATACATATGCAACTGAGATATGGAGGTATTAAATGTCTTTCCTGTGCTCACACATAAAATATCTGGGTCAAAAGCTCGGAATTTAACCAATGTTTTCCAGTTCAAATCAACTTCATCTTCCCTCATTAACCCTTTATTTACAAACTAAAAGTCTACTCAAGCCTGTATATAGAAGCCCAGATCTCGGAACTGTGCTCAGTTTTTGAGCACACAGGGTCTAAGCACAGGAGGGGAGCAACACACCTCTAACCCCTTGCAAGAATAAGTATGTTCACATAGCAATAGTCACTCGTGAACTTGTTACTTGAAAAATCCAATTTAGGAAATAAAGTCCCATATTTTGATTTCCTATTTGGTGAAGGAAGTCTGTATTCTGCTATTTCTCTGCAGAGTCCCCTGTGCAAGCAGGCACAGAAACAACAAACTGTGCCATGCTTAAGGAAAAAAGTAAATAATCACTTAGGGGATTTATCTAAACATCTGACCTGGAGTCCACATACTCTTGCTAAAATAAGAAGTCTAAAGTCTAGTTTATCTTCAGAAGACTTTTGTCTTCCGAAAAAAACAAGTAGTGTTCTACTTCAGAAGTAGCTTCCTCCTGAAAATTAACTAGTTTTATTTATTTGTTAAATTTGTATTTAGAATAATTGAATATCCCAAGTTGGGAGGGACCTATAAGAATCCTTGAGACCAACACCCTGTTCCTTGCAGGGCTACAAACTAAACCTTATGACTAAGAGCATCATCCAGATGCTCCTTGAACTCTTTCAGGCTTGCTGCTGTGACCACTTAGCTGGGGAGCCTTTTCCAGTGCCTGATCACCCTCTGGGTAAAGAACCTTTTCCTAATGTCCCACTTGAACTTCCCCTGAAGCAGCTTAATTCCATTTCCCCATGTTCTGACACTGGTCAACAGAGTCAGACAATCTGCATCATCCCATCTGGCTGCACCTCTACCTAAAGAATGTGTGATTTTAGAGGCTCTCACTTTGGTCAAATAAAATGTCAAGGTTTTGTTTTGTTGGTCTGTTTGGATATTTTTTAATAGAAAGAATAAATGTCCCTGAGATCAGGACAATTTCCAGATTAATTTCAAGTGTTAATTCCAAAGTATGGCTATAGGAGAGTACCACAAAACACTTACTAGGTTTAAAAACAATCATAATAATATGTGAAAAATTATGTGTCTCTTCCCATCTTTCCTCTTGGAATGGCTGAAGCTTTTCAGCTGAAATATTCCCATAGATTTTAGTGTGACACTCAAAATGGAAAACTTCAGGTCAGATGGTTAAATATGCACAAACTAAAACAGAGTATTATAGTGGGTAAGTCTTAGAAAGTTTTGGTAAGGCTCTGAAGCACTGCCCACACCCCAAAACAACAGGTGTGTGTGAGTAATAAATCTCAAAATACATGTATATGGAAGACAAATGGTGTTTCACTGCTTGGCTGCAATACCACAATTTTGGTTGCTATTACAGAAAAAAAGGCTGTCATTACTTGCCTTGGTCAGAAAATAGAATATCTGTTGTATGGGAAATTATGACATATCATGATTTTTTTAATCCCTCAAAATATTGAGATATTTCAAGAAGTGCAAATTGCAAACTATTTTAAATTAGAAACACATAAATGGCTTTAGCTTAATAATGAATGTGGACAGTATTGAAACATTTCATTTAAAAAGTGAAAACTATATCACTATTCCAAAGGGTCTAAAAGTAATTAAATGACAACAAAACAGACTAAGTGCAGGATTTCAATGTCCTTGGATTAAAATGCTGATCACAATGAGAAAGCCTAAATCGATTATTCCAAGAAGGTTTGACAGAAAATGTTATCCAAGTAGTCTTCACATAGGACAACACAGAGGTTTCTAATGTAACTTCTCTTTTTTCACCCAAAAGGCTTATTTTTGCCAGGCCTATCTAAAATTAGGCATTTAGGACTTCTTATTTTTTGAATAAAATCTCCTCTCCACGACAAAACCCATCCATTTCTCAGTCCTACTTGCCATGAGCTTGCCCTCCTGAGATGTTGACCCAAGTGCCTGCACACTGGGGAAGTGCTTTGGAGAGGCTCAGAAGAACTGCCTGCCATGAAGTCTATCAATTTTAAAACAATTTACAAAACTGCAGAATTTCCTCTTTCTGTGAGTGTCTCTAACTCTTGCCAGCAGAAATCCCTGGAGAGACAAATGGTTTCTCCTGGGTTTTTTTTGCCAAAAACTTATGCATGGTTTTTGGATGGTTGAAGCTTTGCTCAAAGTGAACAGGTAGCACATTCTGTCTGGGAGTCTTATAAAGCAGACTGCATGATGGGATCACGGTGTGAAAATACAACAGGAGGGAGGTCTTTTAAAGCTAGCAAGACCTTTGTCATTGACTTTAAAAGCAGCAGAAGCACAGTCAAGAATAATTATTTTTTTATTAACAACACACTTTGGGATTAGCCCCAGGAGCATTCAGGTCAGGGCACCTGGAGGTGCTTCGGTCTGAAGAATCAATTAGTGTCAATGCTAGTCTACTCTTTCAGAAGTTGATAAAAAAGTGTTTCCAAGACTTTTGGTTGTAGAAATGGATGGAAAATGTAAATCTATTTAAAGATTAGAGGTGAAAAATTTTCATTAATCTCTAGTATTACTCAGTTTTCAGTGATACAAGAAAGCATCTTGATTCTATAGCCCAATTTGTTAATCCAGTCTTGCACACACTGATCTGATTATCAGGGAAAATACAGAGGGAAAAGAAAACAGTAAGAGCTGGTCATGTGGCTTTATGAGACATGGATCAAAAATCTTAGCCCTAAATGTCTCTTGAGGACTTTAACAAACTTGGGTTTATAAAGAATATCCCCGTTCAAGAGGAAACAGTGAGATCTATAAGCTGCATGGGAAAACACCATGCTCCATGACACAAATGGCAATACCAATGGAGACTCACAACTGCTCCTGACGAGACCAGAAATACTATGTAGAGGTAATTTAACACAGAAAAGGAAGATGTTGAGGATCACTGCTTGGAAAATCCAGCTGCACAGGGTAATTTTGGAAAACATGGAGGGGCATCACCCTTTGAAGGAACCTTGCTTGGGGTTCAGTGTGTTCTGCCCACTTCTCAGGAATGCTTGCACTTTGATTTATATTCAAGAAGTTAATAAGGTAACACCTATTTCCAGGAAATCAGGGTGTGTCTGCTGTCTGAGGTGCTTTCTTACTGAAACCTTAATCTCTGCTTCCAACAGGACCCTTGTACCAGGCTGCTGACCCGTCTTCTAAAGGTTTCTATATAATTTTTTTCTGTATAAAAGTTTCTATATAATTTTTAAAATCCTGTTTTATAGACAGCCTCTCTACTCTGTGTAATTATGACCTTTCTTCTGATATGAAGGGTTTTCCTTGCCACCAACCTCCTCCTTGCCTTTCTCCCAAAATAAAAAATCCTGCTTGAAAACCAAAACAAATAGTAGATTTTTATCACACAGAATTTGTTAATAATACTTTCACTGAAATAGTTCCCAGGCCTTTTTTAATGCTCAAAGAAAGGCCCAAACATTTACAGCCAGTACTCTAAGCCAACAAATAAATTATTTGAACCATACTGAAAAGCTCATGAGGGATTTTGAATAAAAAAAATCTAGTGAATAAACTGATAGCCAAATACTGCCTTGGAGTCCTGCCACTATAACACACAGGATACATGGAGCTCTGTCAGTGACCATGACATGCACTGAAAAACAATCAATTAGATGATAGTTAAGTCTTGTCAATTTAAAGCAGAAAAGATAATGCCTTTGAGTAAACCATGAACCTCAAATATTTTCCAACTTCAGCAGCACACAGATGACTGGGTGTTAAACTCCCACTGCTTTAAAAATGTTAAAAAAAGGTGTTCAGTCATTTGACAGTAAGACAAGAAAGGCAAAACTCTGCTTTCAGAACTTCATGGGAAACTTAGTGCATGGAGAATTCCCAAAGATTCTACTGAGTGTTATGGAATCTGCATGTACAGACCAGGATTAAAGCTCACAGTGTTAGAAAAAGAGAGTTGTTTTTTTTTGAAGTCACTTCACAACCTTAAAACTGCTTTGAGATATCTAAACTAAGATGATTTTCAGGACTCAGCTGCCATCTTACCAAATGTAAAACAAAATATATATCACGAAGGAAAGAATTTTAGAGCATGTAAATTAACAATCTTCTCAACTTAGTAGTTTAAAAATATTTTAAATTCATTATTCTGCGGCATTGTGAATTTAAGATCATGGAAAAATTTATTCTGTAACTGAAATTTTCTCTTCCTCCTTTTGTTTTGTCTCAGGTTTTTCCACCCCATTTTGTAGTTGAAAGAAAATGAATTCATATAAGAATAGGAACATGAAAAAATAGTCTTTACAATTTACTACACAGTAGTTTGTTTCCAATATTGCAATAGAATGGAGTTTCAAGCACCCTGTGGCTTTGGCTGGAGCAAGAGGACTGGTTTAGCCTGGATTTGAACCTGCTGTTTACAACGCACTGTAAGCCCTTCCCATATGGCTTTTAGTGAGGGCTATGTGAAAAAAAAAACCCCACTGCCAACTATACACAGGAAAAAGGAAAATACTTGGCATGTGTATATTTTTTACAATTACTTTGGAGTGCAAAATGAAAAAAATTATAGAAACTGTACATTTTACTCTGACAAAATAAATGTGCTGCTCTTTTGCTTGTTATTTGGCTTTCATGTAAGATACAAAAGATGTGGGAAGTTCCAGTTGTAGCATCCGAAGAGACTGGATGTCCAAACTGCTGCAGTCTTTGCAGCTTTCCTGAACTGGGCTCCTGGTGCCTTTTAAACATTTTGCCACATTAACCACCTTGGGGATATTCTGTGCATGTGTGTATGCACATGAGTGTATTTAATTAATTGTTTCACCTTCTGAACTACTCAGAGATCTGGAAATTATTTTCAGTGAGCAAAGCAACCATTGGAATAATCTCTGGAACTCACTTTAACCTCTGGAGAATCCAACATTGAACTAAAACCACCAGGGTGCCTGGATTTGTATTTCAGCACTTCTGTTTCTAGCTACAACCCAGAATCAGAGATGAAATTTAACAGGAAAAATAATTTATAGCTAGAAACAATTCAAAGCTAATTTAGCAAGGCTAACTTGTATAGTATTTCATGTGTCCCAACACTCCCTTTGCTGCATATGCTTAAGACCTAACCAAGACTTATGGCCGTAAGCAACTATGTCCACTGAGAATATTCCTCATCCACTTCCCTGGTGTTTCTCAGGGTGCTGAGGGATAAACACAAAGATATGTCTTGGTGATGCCTGGGCTCTAGAGCACACTCTATCTCAGAACTGCAAAACAATTCAAAGAAGAAAGATGCTGTCATAAAAGTATACAGCATGGGCTTATGAGATCTGGGACTTGAGCGGATTGTTTTAGAGAGAGATCTCTGAAGTATGTAAAGAATTTAACTAATAGTCCTGTGGTTTTGCTTCAGTTTTTCATCCTCAGCTGTGCACTCTTTGCCCTGTTGCCACAGTTCCCAAAGTGTAACGCACATCTCTGACTCACAGTGTCGTGGACAAATGCATTTTGTCTGTTGCCTGTTCACATTAGGCCAACAGACGAGTACCAGCTACAGCAAGGGGAGGAGAACATATTTACAATTGCAAAGGTGGAGTTGAGCCTTCCAAACAGAAACAAATGGGATGAAAACTTCTGAACTTTGGGAAAGTTTAAATCTGTCTTTTCTCAACTTGCAGCGCTCTGACTCAATACTCATCTCAATGCCTCACTGCAGTTTGGGGAGACAGGGAATAATATTTCTATTATTTCCATTCTACAGATGGTCAAACTGAAGCACTACAAGGTTTATTGACTTACTCAGAGTTGCACAGCATGCTTGAATGGAAGCAGAACCCCAGCTGGCCAGATTCCCACTCCTGGGCTTTTAGTCGTTGCACTGTATTTGCTCCTTTTAACATCTCATTATTTTATTGTTCTAATCAGCTACCCATTTTATATTCAAATTATTTCCTTAGGTTACATTAAACACTTTTGTCATGATACCCAGACAAAATTGCAGATTTTTTTTCAGCAATGCATGGGTAGAAATTCAGTTTCTTTTGTTTAAATGCAGACATTCACAGGGTCAGTGAGAGGATCCAGCCAATGGGAAATTATTCCTCTGCTCCTTTTCATGTTCACAACATGAACTACATTAAAAGCAGAAATTAGTCACTAGTATCTCCCCTGTATTTATTGAAAAACTAATAAAATATCACATTTTAAGTGCTTGTTACTGCATACTTTTGTTAGCATGTCACCTCTCCCAGTACCAATGACTAAACAACTAACATAGCTTGATCTTGGCTGAGGCTGTTACAGAACAGCAGGAATACTGGTGGAGCATCTTCCAAAAGTGAGTTATTTATCTGGCCAGGGGAGCTCCCCCCCCCCCCCCCCTTCTTTCTGCGCGGGCTCATGAACCTGACCCAACATGTTTCCAGAAGAGACTCTGCAGTTGCTGTTGCCAGACAATGCCTGCAATCATTTTTCTCCTGCCATAGATTCAAAATAGGGGAGGACGAGGGGGGAGGAAGAGAGAAAAGCTCTTTTGTTTGAAAGTGTGAAGAGGTCTGTTGAAACACATCTCTTCAGGGTAGTTTTAAGTTGCAGAACTGATAAAAAAATCAACATAATGATTTCCTTCTGCTTGCTGTGCCTACCCTCTGAGCACTCCCCTCTGCTTCTGGTGCCCATTAGGAATGAGAGAACTCTTCAAGAAAATACCCTCCCATACCCTCAGCAGAGAGGAATACATTCAGTACACGTATTTTTTTTAGTTTTTCATAGAATCATGGAATCATTTGCATTGGAAGATGACCTCTAAGATCATTGAGTCCAAGAAAAATCTGGTCTCTATAAATCTCCCATACACCACCACCAGGTACTTCCCAAAGGGGATTCTGTCTCCACATGAAATTGATGGAGTGTCCCAATACATCTGACAATCTTTGCTGATCAGGCTGTTGTGTTCAAAACTGATGGGCTGTGGGGCTCCCAAAGGGGAGGGCCAGTGCTTATTTGGAGGCTGTCTTCCATGCAGAGTATGAAACTTGTGAGCTGGGGAAACTGCTGCTGGCCAGAATCCAGTCCAGAGAAGTTTTAAGTGAAAAAAAAAAGTCTCTTAATAGTTTAGCAATAAAACATGAGATCTGCTTACAGCATCTGAGAGTCAGAGATAGCTTGCTCACGAATTAACTTAGTTCACAAAATTGAAGGAAAAGCATTATGCATTAGCTTAAAGGGAGTAGGTGGCAAAAATGGCATGTAAGAAGTGATGGAGCATCCAACAGGGAAAAGCTCTTGATTGAAAGAAGACTGTGAAAACAAGCCAAACAGTTTTCACACTAATTAATTAAATAAATAATATTCCTGCCAAAAAGTTGCCAACTATCTTCAAATTGAAGAGTAACATGTTCACACTGGATCAGCCTAGGAACATAGCAGTTCCTGTCCATTCCTGTTTACAATTTTTAATTTTTAAAAATTGAATATAAAAGGTGGTTTTGCTTTGGAAAGAATTTTCTAGTGTGTGACTACTGTAACACATAATAAAGCAGTCTGCTGAATCTTTTCATTAAAGACGAACAAAATAGATTGGTCTTTGTTCAAGTTTGTTCTAGAAAAAAGCTGCAATTATTCCTTTCAATAACAAGCCCTGAATCCGTTCATATACCACTTCAGCCATTTTTCAGAGAAAAAAATACCTACCTGATCTCCAAGGTACCCATGCTGCTAATCTGGATCCTACTATGCTAGGCTAATCTGTTATAGACCACATTTCTTTTCTCTTTAAGAACATGCCAGAATTACAATTCAGGAATAAACAATCAGTAACAAGTTAGCTTGGGGAAAAAGGGAATTTTCCAGTTTAAATGGATGTGCAGCCAATATAAGCTGTTTATGCAAAGAGCTTCATCATTTTACCATGCCTCTGCCAGGCTGCACTGTCTCACTGTCTAAAATTAAAATTCACTGCATCTCTGTCTCTCTGGTGAGACGAATGATGCTCTTCAGAAAGGTAGGGTAGTTTCCTAAAGGCTGAGAAAACCTCTTCACCTTTGGAGTACTCAACTGAACGCAGTGCTAGGTAGTGTTGACCAAAGTATTCTTGCCTGACAAGTCTTAACACACACAGAAGTTTGTGTGGTAGGGAGGAAAATATGCTTAGAGAGTATATCTCTCACCGATCCTAATCAAATTCATCAGTTACTTCTGTGGATTAGTAATTTAAGGAAAAAGAGACAGGCTTAGATAGGGGGTCATGTAGACAAAAGTATCTACCACATAGTGAAGAAACTTCACACATTTTTCCTTTACAAAGTGTCTCAATAGTCTGGGGACATCTGGAAGCTCACATATTCTTTTTGAAAAGCCTTTGCTTTCATTTTCTTTAAAATTACTAACAATTCTTATGTGCCTTTTTTTTCCAACTTGGAAAAAAACCCATCCAAAACCCAGAAAAAATTTCCTAGCTTTAAGGAACAGCCACATACAACTTCAGGAGATTTTTTGGACATCTGATGCACACAGACCTTTCTCCACAATTAGAGATAGAGACGGTAACATGAACCTTTGGGACTGACAGAATCATAGAATGACTTGGTTTGGAAGGGATCTTAAAGATTGTCTAGTTCCAATCCCCTTGCTATGGGCAGGCACACCTTCCACTAGACCAGATTGCCCAGTGTCTCATCCAGGCTTGAACACTGCCAGAGATGGGCATCCACAACTTCTGTGTGGCAACTACAACTACTCTAAGCCAGTGTCTCACCACCCTTAGACTAAAGAATTTCTACTTAATATCTAATCTACACCTGCCCTCTGTTTGAAGCCATTCTCTCTTGTCCTGTCACTACATGCCCTTGTAAATAGTCTCTCTCCATTTTTCTTGTAGGCCCCCTTCAGGTACTTGAATGCTGCAATTAGATCACTCTGAAGACTTCTGTTTTCCAGGCTGAGCAATCCCAGTTCTCTCAAGCCTTTCCTCATAGGAGAGGTGCTCCATTCCTCTAGTCATGTTGGTGGCCTACTCTGGACTTGGTCCAACAGATCAATGTCCTTCCTGTGCTGTGGACCCCAGAGCTGGATGCAGCACTCCAGGTAGGGTCTCAGGAGACCCAAGCAGAGGAGCAGAGAAGGAGAGGGGCAGAATCACCTCCCTTGCTCTGCTGGCCACACTGCTTTTGATGCAGTCCAGGATATGGTTGGCTTTCTGGGCAGCAGGCACACATTGCCAGCTCACATCCAACTGAAGCCAAAGGAATGCATCAGTTTATACTGCTGCTGATAGCAGCTTCCTCTTCACAACTTCTGTAAAGAACATGGGAGAGGATTAATGTCCCTATCCCTTTATACTGATCCAATAAGCAGGTCAGATAGTTTGCAGCTGACAAACATTTCTTGAGGGCAGGGAAGATTGCTTTTGTTTCCACACACAGCCCAGGGTGCTGGCTTCTGACCAGACCTCCCTCCTGTGACATCTTGAGCCAGCAGACTCCTTGCTTACCTAGATGTGATTCAGAGGCCAGCAGAACTCAACTAGAGATCAGTATTTTTTTATTCTTAGGTTTTCTGGGACAAATTGTTCAACAGCTTATATATTAGGCTCTGTAGATGTATCAGCATGCTGCTGTTTTTACACAACATGCAATGATAAATCACTGATCCCAAATTAGCTTCTGTCCTTCACAGAAATTTCCTGTCCTGAAAGCCCTCCTGTGCCTGATAAGTTCATCAGCTGCTGGAGAGATTGTGAATAAACTGTTCTTTATTTATGATGTGCTGTTCATTTCTCTAGACATGTGTTCTGCTTAGTTTTACAGCTGTAGAAATCCTTCAGTAAACAGATTGCTGTTTAATCATAGCATAGGACAAGAGAGTCAGAAAATGTCGTGACTCCAGGAGCAGAGAAGTGACTCATACAGGGGCTAAATCCTGAGGTCTACATACTGTACACTACTCCTAACAATGCTCATGTATTTCACACCAAATACTGCCTTTCACACACTTACATGCAATGAACAAACCACTTCGCAAATTTTTGCATTACTAAATACAACAGCAGGAATAACACCGTAAGGTCCCTGCTCACATAGCTAGTGGCTAGACATTATGAAGGGAGTTATTCAGATAAGTAAGAGCCTTCAGCTAATCTCTTCCTGAAACCACACAGATGGCAGTAACCTTGTACAAGCCTCAGCATGCTGTCCCTTCCACTAACATCTTCAACTTGCCTGACAGTAAATTTATTTTTCCTTTAATCAAAGAAACCTTAACTGACCATTTCATAGGGTCTGATCCAGCTACCAGTAAAGCAAATGGAAATTGAATTTGGGCTCCAAAATACATAGAGAAGAAAATTAAAATGAATAACTGAAACCCCCATGTAGGCACAAAACATTGCAGTGAGTACATACATTAAGCAAGGTAACAGGCGCATATAACAGTATATGTAATTTCTAAAGGACAGAGAGACAAGTTCAGAAATTGTTCTGATTCCATATGATAGCTCAAACCAAAGGTACATTTACTTTCATCTCTGTTAAAAAACACAGAGGAAAATCCCTTCTTAATCAAAAGTGAATAATTACAAGACGCTGTCAGTGACAAACATGTTAAATTTCAAATACTTTCTTAAAAGTTAATTTCACAAGAAGAATATGTGTCAATGTCTAACCTAGCTCACTTTTGAACTTGATTTCTTATGAATGCAATGACCCTTAACCTTCCTTGGGAGTCGGCAGGTGTGTTCGCAACAAAAGTAAACCTGGAGAAGCTGAAGAAGCCACAAAAATCACGCTGCGTGGAAACGCAGCGTGAATAAACACCGGAGGAGTCCTTTACACTCTTAGACCACATGCATGAGCAAGAGCAACTATTATGACCATTTCTATTATGTATTTATTATATTTTCAGGAAAGACTAATCTGATGAGGACTCCAGGAGTGCCAGACTGCATATTAAAAAGAGAAAGAGAACAAGGGAGAAGACAGTTCCTGCTTCATGTGTCTTCTAGTCCATGTGTCATAGACTGACAACAAGTAGATGGGGGACAAGAAGGACACAACAGGCAGTATAAGTACTTTACACTGGCATGAGTTATACAGAAGGATCTGAAAATGTGGAAAACCCTAATAGAGACAGACTCTGAAAAGATCCCTATATACATATAGGTATGTGGGATGAAGGAGAATTGAGCTCCTCTAATGATCTAGAAAGTATGTGGTGCAAGCTGGTGTGAGCGATAAACCAAAGGCAGGGTGACAGACAGAAAGGAGATAGATCATGAAATACCTTTAAAATTATTCTAAGTGCCATATGCTCAATATGATGGCAAAAGAGAAGCATGCAAAGAGAATGACGAAACATCAAAGCTGTGGGCTTGGAAACTTGAAAATAGAAACAAATATTTCAATGAATTAAGACAGGGTGAAATTGTTGCATTTAACATCAGATAAAATAATGTTGTAATAACTGAAATTTTGATGGTAACAGCCTAAACAAGTCTTAATGTTAATTAATAACTATAATGAATATGGTTTGATTGAAGTGAAAACAAAATACTAGAGATTTAAGGCTGGATTTTCATTTGGGATAAATCAGTAGTTCCACTGACTAAATGATGTAACAGCAGTTTACACAAGGTAAATACCTTCATCTTCACAATTCAAAAAATAAAAACATTGCTAAAAAGGTATTAAGTTTTTGAAGAGGTTACTCCATCTTGCTTGGAAATAGATAGGTTGAGTATGCTTTTAACATCATGGAAGAGAAGTCATATGAGTTTCTGTCCTGTTACTCAGTTTTGCAGTATTGCAGTATTATATTCCATACTATAAAAACATGTCCTTTAAAGATTAAAAATTTTTGCATCCCATGTCCATAAATCATGTTACAAATGTTTACAATTACAGCTGTGTTTACTTTTCCTACTTTTTTCCCCCTTATGGGTGAAACTGATTTATTTTAGCACTGTCAATAAGAAGTAGAAAGAAAAATAAAATTTTCATAATTTTTAGTTTATTCAGTTTGTGATGACTATTACTAGAACAGACAAAAACATGAAAGAATCACCCATGGATTCTTCATAATGACTTAGATTTTAGTAGGAAATGGCACAGGTACTCTCTAGTAACTTGGAAGCTCAATTGGAAAAGATTTGGAGCTACTCTAAATAAGATGTGAAACATCTTCTTCATGGGTTGCGCTTTGTCTCAGGTTAACTACAGCCTTTAAAATCATCTGTACTTGTGCCTCAGGATAATATATTCCCTAAGAAAGACTAGGTTTAATGCATGACACTGAATTAGTCTTTAAAGGCATGTTTTAACAAATATTTGTGTCCGCATGCAAGCAGGTGTTTTAAGAAGTATCTATTTTACATTAAAGGTGACAAAATGTATAAGTTTAGTACTTAGAAAACCCCAGTAATCAAACTCAATTAATTGAGAGAGCTCCACAGATGAAATAGCCACTGAGAAAACCTACACATGATGCTTCTGAAATGTAGAACAAACAGCATCCATCCAAACTTTACAAAAAAGCAAGTATGTTAGGAAGACTCATGCATCCCATAATTCTATTTTCAATTCTATAACACACTTCTTATTCCACATACTAAAATGTTTAACAAAAACATCCTGAGATGTTGCATATCTTAATTTTATATGTATTAATATGTATTACATATGTTAAACATATATTAAGAAATCTACACTTCCAAATTTGCACAGCTCATGCTTTTGGGAAATTATTTAGTCTTCACACTTCTGAGGACACTGAAGGATTCATCCATCAAGTAAAAATGTGGTGGATTCTACTTGGTACAGTATGAATTTGTTCTGAATCTGGTACAATTCAGCACCTCTGGAATAGCACTGTATCAATTACCTAGAATACTGGCAAAGGTGTATGAACAAGAGTGAATGATTTGCCAAGACCAAATTGGAGAATAACTGACTTCTGAATGATCCAACTTTCAAGAATGGAAAGCTCTGCCATCAGTAAATGCAAATTTAACTAAAAAAGTTAAAATTCTCACTTACAATACTAGCTATGCAAATTCGTGTGTGGTGGACCTTGTTTGAAAATGGAGAGTACCTTGAAGTAACCTCTGTTCCTCTTATGTGATTGTATTTCCAGCCACATCAGCTACTATTGTTCACATGAAAAATTAACACTAGAACAGTAGGTGCAGCTTTGAAACACTGAATGACTAAGTATATGGTAAGACCACCAGTGGGAAACAAGCATAGTTAGAATAGGCTACTTTGTGTGTCTTATGCAACAATAGTTAGCTGTTCATATGGAAAATTCACATAGTTATGTACCATGTCAACCAAGAAATACAACCTACAGACAGTTTGTCTTTCTTTCCCTTTTTCACCTGAAAGAAATTGATTGTGATGCAACCTTCCAATTCCTACTGTAAAATTAGGACTTAACACTGTAAAATCTCACAGATTTTTACACCAGTGACTCTAAAGGAGCCTTCGGAGCTGAGCAACACAGAGATTTCTTGAATTTAGGTCTCAGCTCTTAACTATACCACATCTCAACAGTTTCCCAGATTCTGAGAGAGTTCAAATCTAAGTTTGGCTTGTCACCAATTCATCCTTTAAAAGAAACACTTATTAAAATCATTGAAGATCTCTCTTTTGACTTCAATGGATGTTGAGTCAGACTCATAATCCATCAATCTCTGGTCTTCCCTCTAGTGACAAAATTACCTGCAGGAATAAATTTTTGCATTACATATCTCTGTTTAGCAGAACACTAAACACTGGCATGGCTCCACAAAACTCATCTTAAAACTGATACAAGTTTTTACCTCTTTCCATCCTTTTATGTTAGAAGAGAAACACTGAGTTCATGGCCCCCAGATTAAGAGCTATGACATGCATAAACCAACACTGGTATTGTAGACACTTTGAACATCAGACTGTGAGAGAAACTGGGGGTGGGAGAAGGGAAGGGAAACAAAAACCCCCAGTGGCCTGAAATACATGAAGAAACACAACTTTAAGAGTGGATGCTGAAAGTTAGTGTCTACTCATTGTAGAAGAATATAAAGGTTATGTATTTATAGGGATTTTTAAAAAATGAGTTTCCTTTTCATGCTTTTTTTTTATTTTTGGAATCTGCAGAGAGCTGGATTTGGCAATCCATCAATCAATACAAGTGAACTGAGTTTCTAATGTCAAATAGCTTCTGTCAGTACTGCATCATCTTCATGCAATAAACCACTACCAAATCCGACACATTAGATGTCTCATACCAAAAGCCAAAGCAAACCCTTGGATAACACTGACTTTCCTTCAATCATGGTTTGTGCCAAACTTCTCCTTTCTTGGAATGTCAGTTAAGCCTTATAAACATACCAGAGCAGAAAGAGTTGCAATTAATTACTGGGAAATTTGGATCTGCATCAGTAATTATTTTAATGGGAAAACCATACCAAATACTTTCCTATGCCTCATATGACTATGTAACAACAGTCAATTACACCACAACAGACAGGCACTATAATTTATTTTGGAATATCTCATTCCTGTTTATCTGTCTCTCCAGATTCCTGCTTTGGGGCTGGAAAACAGTGTTATGATAACTTTACATTACTTAACAGTTTACTTTTCATTTCACCTGTTTCCTCCTGGAGTTACAGCTGCAGGCTCACAAAATTGCCTGAGCATGGAGAGATAAAAATCAAAATAAAACCCAAAACAAACAACTCCCCCATATTTGCCTCATTCTGGAATATCTCAGTTTGATAATAATGCTAATCAAAGGAGATAAATCTCTCCCATGAATAAATTTTCTCTTTCCTCTCTGTGCAAATAATGGCAGTAGTAGTAGGTTTCATTAAACTATGTCTTGAATGAGTCAGTGACGAAAGTGACTAGGTCATCATTACACCTCAAGGTTTTGACTATTTTCGTAGAATCATAGAATCCTTAAGGTTTGAAAAGGCCTCTAAGATCATTGAATACAACCTTTGAACATCACTGTATCAACTAAACCACAACACTAAGTGCCACATCCAGTCATTTCTTGAACATTTCTAGGGATGGTGACTCCATCACCATTCTGGGAAGCCTGTTCCAGTGCTTGACAATCCTTTCAGTGAAGAAATACAGTTATTAAGCCTGCTTTCCTCCAGGCAAGAAGGAAAAGATGCAAAATCCACTTTCTGAAGAAATGACAGATCCAAGCTAGGAAATGAGCTCAGTTCTGCACTGGCACACTCCACGTCACTTCAGACACTAGTCTCCTTTGTGAGTGCAACCCCTGACCTCGAAGTTTAATTTCAACCGTAGTAGCCATTCCAGTTGTCATAAAATTCAGGGCACTGACTCATTCAAGCAACCGATGGAAGTTCCATGTGGCAATATAAAGCTCTTAGTTTTGGAAAGGAAATTTTAACATTATGACCCTCATGAGGGAAATCAGTCTGGCAGTCAGGAGTACCGTTTCCTATCATTATGGGGTTAAGGACATACTAAGTAGGTCTCATGATCTATAGAAAACTCATTAAGTGGACATAGACATAAACATAGTAGTAATGAAATACTTCTGGTGGAAATGTGACAGCTCCAAGCTACCCTATGTTTCTGCACTGATTATGATCTTGGAAAGAAACACCTGTGTGTCAAAGAAACCTCTTCTAAGAAAAGTGGAATAAAAACATGGAAATAATTTAGTAATTCAGTGGCTTGATTAACACAACAAGGATCATCACCAGTTATTTCCTCATCTAGTATGTCAGACAAAAGCTCAAACATGGTAGTTTCATGACTAAATGTAGACTTACCATGTTCAATTTGTTTCAGTTATTTGGATGACATAATTTCCGACAAATAATGGGGAATTACTAAAGAGAAGCCAAGAACAATTTGACCTATGGTAGGGTATATTTTAAAATTTCTAGTGTAAAGAATTAATCAAATTCATAAGATCTCAGAATATTTCATCCTGACAGAATTACAAGCTGGAGCAGCAGTGCATATTTGCTTGCTGCTTGCATTCCCTGCCCAGCTGGAGGAAACCCTTTCTCCAGTAGTGTCCTGGGTGGTGCAGAAAGTCAGCATAGCTGATTATATCACTATAGGGTATTGCTGTGTGGAGGAAACACAATCAAAAGCTAACGACTGTTTGTGGAGTGAACATCTCCTTAGCTGCTGCTGCAGCTGAGCCTTAGAGGAAGCTGCCTGGTGTCTGCTCCATGTGATGCCCAATCTCTAGGGCACAATGCACCTGTATACAGCTGCCTTCCCACACCTGCAGTCAGATCAGATGAAGTACCAGACCCAAAGGAGAAGTGATTATGCTGGTTAAACGTAACAACGTGTGTTACAGAAGATGTTTAAAAGTACCAGTGTACCAATTACTAGAGGACACACAAAGACAATAAGAAATTAAGTTGCTTTCAAAAGGAGTTGAGCAGCAAATGATTTCTTTATCTGTTCAGAACAGAAATTTTTTATTTTTATCTTTCCACTGAGATCAACCTTGCACATCTGTGAGCATAAAGCCCCAGAGAAAATATCAATTGCTTTCTCCCTCAGACAGCAGAGTCTAGTGGTATGAAAGTTATCAAGAAGTGGGAAAGCCAGGTCCCCAACTGTGTTCTGTGCAGTTCTAAGAAAGAACCAACCTTTTTGCACTCCAGGTGATGACTCCAGCCACCATGACATGACTGAATACCACAACCTCCTCTTTATGCAAAACTTCTGCTGGAGCACAGATTTCAACCACAGCCTCCTCTAGGGCATGTGAACACTACTGGCTCCTCTAGAAGAGGTGAGAAGAGAAGGTCACTTGCTTTCTGTTTTTCCAGGAATTCCAACCCGGCCCCCTGAATCATCTTCCCAGTAAAGCTTTGTTAAAACTGGCATGGTCTTGACAATTTTTTTCCCTCCTTATTTTCAGTTTTTACTAATTTGACACTCTCTGAGGAAGAAAAATCAACAACATGTTGCTGGAAAATTTTTAAATAGCTCTTGTTACAAAGCATAGCAGTGCCAAACTCAAAAGCAGAATGTAGGGTGTCTAGTGAATGGTCACAGCTCTAATCACTCAGCTGTGTGCTTTCATACTTCTAATTTGTCATAGGAAAACAGATGGTGATGATGGTGAGCGGGGCCAAATTCGTACACCTCTTTTAACATTTATGATTTGTGTTGCAACAGCATCTTTGAGACTTCAGGAAGCCTGGGGCCCTGTTATGTTAGCACTGTACAAATAGAGAGTAAGACAGAGTCTCTGCTTTTAGAGAGAGACTAAATAGACAAGACAGATAGAGGGAGGAAAAGCAGGAAAGTGATTCGCCCAAGGTCACATAGATGAGCTTGCAGAGCTTGGAGTAGGTCTCAGAACATAGGTCAGCATATTTCCACTTGTCCAAATCCTTTCAGCAAACAAACAGCTGTGACCATTAAATCACTTTCTGAGCCTCCAAGAACTTTAACACAACTCACCGCTCTATAACTACCCTGTGTGTTTACTCCTACAAAGACAGCCGGAGTTCACCAGCATGGCACAGATGGGTGTCATTGTTGCTGTACTTCCCAAGGGTACACAATGAATACCAGAACACTGGGTGGGCAGCAGCAAAGTACTGTGCAAAGTGTTTTTCAGAGTGGCTTTATACAGAAAGTTACATTAAAATAAACTGACACTGAGTACTAGAAAAAATGCCTGCTTTCAGTAGACCCCAAATACCACATACACTCATCTGGCCAAGGACTGAGACACCCTTCGCCTTCCACTGGTTTGCCCATACACCAGGTTCACTGGAAAGGCCAAGTGCACTTTAATCTAATCTATATTGTGTTCATAAAAATACTCAGCAGATGTAGGAGCATAAAGTTTCCATCTTTTAAAGGTTAAAGAACTACTTTACAATTAGCGCCTTATTTTTCCTGTGGAAAACTGAACTGTAATCTGATGGCAAGTCACAAATACCAGACTGCAAGGACATTCACTGTATTCCATGATACATGCTTTCTACTCAGGCTCACAAAAATGATTATTCTACATCAGAATTTTAGTGGGGGTCAATTAACATTTCCTCCTCCAGAACCTCACAAAAAATTGCGTATGTTCTAGTGAGTTTGAATGTTTTACTGTAGGCTTGCTCTGTTCCATGCTGCTCACTGCTGCAGGCAGGACAGTCAGCTGGTTGGATTTCCTTTCTGATCAATATATACCCTCTCATGTCTCAGGATAAATAGGGACTTGAGTCATGAAGGCACCAAGGCACGGACTCATCCTTCCTGGAAGTGCTTTATGTCAGAAGTGGAATTGGTTTAGATTTCCAGTGTGGTCAACAACCTGACAAAACAAGACACAGATATACACACCCTCTCCCTCTTACCCTCCAGAATGAGCATTCCCATTTGGTGCAGAATAAAAGGTAAGGGGAGAGAATTTTCTGAAATTGGGAACCAGCCGCTGTCTCTGCATCAGCAAGTGAGGCAATGCAGTTGAGGGAGATCTCTGCAGCAGAGTCGTTGGTGTGGCAGAGCCCCCATCACCGCCTCTGGAGGTGGGTTTGCTCCACATCAGATCTACTCTGGGGCCAGGGAGGGAATGCCACTTAGGGGCAGAAGTGTGCTAAGTGTACATCTACAGCATGTATGTAAGGTTTGATTTCATTCATAGCTATCTCATGTTCTGAAACTTCTGTTAAAAAACCCTAACACTGTAATAAATGAGGATTGTCAGATGATTTTTTCAAAAGTGCATTCCTGCTCTGAACTAAAGCACCAAGGCAATCAGTGAGACCTACACTGCAGTATTACCATTAATTTTCAAAAACCAAACAGTATCAAGTAATTTAGCACTCAAACTGACAGTAGGTTTTTGTTAAAAGCAAAAAGCAAACAAAATCCAAATTCTTAATGTCCTTAGGAGTGTTTTTGTTGCTCATTTAATTGACTTTTTCCCTAGAGTTTTTGCAATCCTACTGCATTAAGTTGTGAAGCAAGAAAGAGGATCTTCACTGACAAGTTAAATTCTCCCAAATTGAGCAAGCAGAACAAAGTTAAACAAGACTTAGAACAACTGTATTAACCCAGGATATGATAAGCCAAAAAAAATCCCAGTTATGGGTACTGGTAGCACAACTTGTTGAGAAGTTTATGTCTGTGTGTCACTCTACATTGGACTGCCCGCCCTAACCTTCCACTGAGTGTGGCAAAAGCAACAGCAAGAGTTTACCAAAGATCTTTGGCTCCCAATTAACAATATTTTATTTCTAATACTCTTTGCCAGTTAGTGTTGCAATCCTTGCAGCATATTAGGCTATCACTAGACATTCTTGAATTCTTTTAAAAAGGACTGTTCTTGGCACTTGCTAGAAGACAGCAAGACCCTTCTCTTCATGTGAGGACACAGCCACATATATAGTGCAACTGCTGCACTTTCAGGCTGGGCATTTACCCTGTGCTTCACTTTGGAGGTACTTTTAAAGCACCTGGATACCTCTAGTAATCCACAAAATGAGTGGCCATGTGTTGAGCAGTATTTCACAGAGTGAAACACTAAAGATACAGATTTTAATCTATACATTGCTATGCAGCTAGGAGAAAAAAGGAACAACCATATTCCATAATTGCCTGCAGCCCAAAAGACAGATGGGATCTGAGTCCTAGTGAGAAATCTTGAGCTGATTGTGGGTGCTGGCTATGGGGAGAATTTTTTTGCTGGCATGGGAGCTGGATGTTGATTCAGTGCTTGCAAAAGCCTTTCTCTGTACCTATAGAAGTTAAATCCTCTATCACCTCTCAACAACTACATTATGATGGCAGAAGGATTTTTTCCCCCCTAGCTGATGACAAGAAAGCCTGTGAGGCTTTTTGAGGATCAGAGTTAAAAAAACACAACCTGATAATGCCTTCTATTTCTCTAAGGTGATCCTCAACTTCATTTAATCTTGTTTGGGGAGTAGCCAAGATACCATGATGAGCTAGCAGGAGCTGTGCAGAGCTCCTCTGAATGGGATCAGAGAGAGGATGAGTGGGCAGGATGTCAGATGGGAGGCATCACTCACAGATCATGTCCAAATGACTCCAATTCCATCCTGTGCCACTGAAACAAGGAAAGTGCCAGTATGGGTTTTATATTTTCAGAATTTATGACATGCATTTTAAATTTAAGGAGGCAACAAAGAGATGAAGTACAACCATACTCTGTGATAAAGCATGGCAAGTCTCTTCAACAGCAGTCACCTACTGCTGGCTTAGAGAGTACCTGGTAGAGAAGCTGATGTTTACATTAGAACATATAAGAAGTGACTGTAGGGTTGTATTTGTTACATGCACACAGACCACTCCAGGAGCTGTGCTTCGTGTCCACTGCTGTACTACTTTCTACAGTGCATGGTTAAATGCAACAACCAAAAAGACAGACCTTGCAGGGCAGAGCGGGGCCCAAGAGAAAGATAATATGGCAAAATGGTGCCTTAAGTAACAAATTAGCTAGCAGAGGATGAGATTAGTTTTAGATTCTGCTGCTAGAGTTTAACATTTTCACCATATGTCTTTGGATGATGTAAGAGATTAACGGCATTTCAGGTGCAAAATTTCAGTATAATATTCTGACCAAAATATCAATAATCAGATTTTTATAATAAAAAATTGAGGCTTAGAGGGAAAAATTAGTGACCTGTCAAATTCAGGACTGTGGGATACAGCCTTTGTGTAAATCTTCTGCTTTGGTTGGGTTTGTGAGCTGAGGGTTGGATGTCCCTTGCTTTCAGTTTGAGGTTTTGACCCACAAACTATGTGGGAGCTGGATTTTCCTCATGCTGCCACGTGACTCCAGGAATCATCTCCAGTCTGAGTGCAACAGGGCCAGTTTTGCCGAGCAATCTGGAGAACAGTCACAAAATTTTCCACACACCTGGACTGAGCTTTGAGTCTGTAACAAAGCTGAAAGCTGGCCAAGTTTCTCCTGGCTTTGTTACCAGGCTTTTTGCACAATCTATTATTCACTGCATTTTTTTCCCCCTTAAACTAAACCACTGGGGAAAAAAAGTTTGTGGAGGGGAAGGAGAGAATGTAAAAGAAACAAGAGCATGTGTTTGACTGCAACGGGGAGATGCAATGCTGCAGCAACTGGTATCACTGCATGCACTAGCAGCTACAAACAGGCTGAAAGCATCAAATGTAGGACAATTCAAGGGAATGGGGGAAAAAGAAAGAAAAGAAAAATAGAAGACAGCATGAGCACTGTTTGTCTTGGCTGGTTAGCATTCAATCCCCACCTGCATTTGATTCTGCTCAGTCTCAGAACTCCTCCCTCACTTTGGAGTCATGGCAATACAGGAAGGCAGGAGGCAAAGGGAGACAGAACACTTTGTACTAGCAGCCAGACCACTGTTTAACTTCTTCAGCCAAAAACCAAATATGAATATGGAAAGACTTTATGGTGAGATACATCAAGAGACTGAAGCAGTTCTGAAAATCCTTCCACAGTTGCTCATTCAAGGTTTTCAACCTGCACTTTTCTGCTGATTAATCCCAGTGTTTGTTTTGTAGTAGTAGTTCTAAGTATTTACCAAGTGATGTGACCCATCAGTTCTGCCACACAGAGCTCTGTCTGCTGGGAGTATTTTCTGGTCTTCATAATTTTCACTCATATCCAGCCCCCACGGATTTTTCAGTTTCACTATGGTTTGAAAATGAAGCCCAGAAAATAATCCCTGTGCTTACCAGAAAAGAAGCCTGGGTGTTGAGCACTGGGAATACTGCAGCCTTGAGCATTTCAAAATGCACAAAGCAAGCAAAAATTCTGTTGCGAACTATATTTTCATATGCACAGTAAAAACATCAGACTGCTTTTGCAGATATTCTTCCTCTAAAAGCAGGGAAAATTTTAGCAGCACAAATGCTGCACACAGGATTTAAGTATGTTGAATCTGGCAATATCCCTCCAAATGATGCCATGCAGACCAGACAGAACAACAGGCATCTTCCTCCCTTATGCCACAAGAGATCTCAGAAATAAAAGTTCATTTTATAATTGGAGATGCCTCACATAAAGACACAAAAGAGAAATTGGAAATAAAACTTGAAGGGCACCTGATGGTGCTGTGGCAAGCACTTCCTGTGAACCAGAAAGTATCAGAAACCAACAGCTAGACAGTAATAGCGAGAAAAAACCAAAGTGTTGCTGCATGCACAGGCAACACATCAGTGAAATATCCTGATCACTCCTAAAGACTTATGGATGGTAAACTAGTAACAACTTTTCATCTCACACAGAAGAAATAAAGTTTCTAAATGCTTGAGAAAAAAAGAATTAGAAATGTAAAATGCACTATTTTAATTTTTGTACAAAAGCCTGTCACAATAAAATCATCATACCTAAGAGCAATTGCTTAAAAAACTGTTTAAAGTGAATATCCAAATAGATATTCTAGTACAACTTTACAGCTATACTGTGCATTATATGGAGATTATTAATTTTTCATTAGTTTACTTAGAATTGAGGGAGGGAATGGCACTCCTCATTGGAAGCTGCGATGTTATATTCTAAACATTTGAAAATGGGGAAACATGACAATAAGGTAAGAGTTAAATGAAAGCGAAGAGTTAGAAACAAAGGAAGAGGCATAAAGACCAATTCAACGTGCCTTACTCCTTCTCATCTCCTCCTGCTTACCAGCACCGGGGAACGTGCAAATGGAGGGGTTAGGAACCACAAACAGACAATCCTGATCTCTGAGTCACTCCTGAGTCTCACAAAGAGGAATGTTGCAGAATATCATGATAGGTACTGTATTGTTGCCCATGAGGTGAAAACACTGATAAGGTGACTTTCCACCCAAATACTGTGGTGAGATTTTTTTTCCATGTCATTTCAGTCCTCTGCAGCAAATGATCTTTCTGTAAGTGTCAACACAGATGGGAGTTTCGGAGCTAGTCATACTGATGCTTTTTACAGTCAGCGGAGAGAAATGGGCGCTAGATTGTAGTGCACGCAATTTATTTTAGATGTCTATTTTAGGATGAGATGCATCATGCTGTAGGTATGCCTTTTCCCCTCCCCTGACTATTGAGTCTAGACTTGTAGATCAGAGATCAAGACTTAGAGTAAAATACCCAGAGTCAAGATGAATCACCTTTCCTCTGGGTTGAGTCCTTTGCCCTGCTGAAGTAAGTAAGATTCTGCTATTGACTCTGATGAAACCAGTATTGCACTTATCATTGCTCTATCTCCATTTCAGCCACACTGCCATACTGTGCCATATCACAGTCAACTGGCCAAGAGTCAACAACCTTTTGAGGCTGTGCTTTTCCAGTTTAGAAGCTAAGCATGTTGTCTCAACCCTGATGAGAACAGGAGTAGGCTGCTAGCAATAGTAACTTGCCTCAGCTAAGGCAGTGGTTCCTACAGACCTGGAGCTCAAAGAGAGGCAAGAACAGGAAGTCAATGCCAAGGTTAAAACATCAAGGCTGTCAAAAACAATAATCCAAACGTTTACATTTCAGGTGAAACTGCACATCCAAGAAGCTTTTTCTTCCCCAATACAGGAACATACACTAATACAGCTTTCTAATACCTCCAAGAATCTCGCTTTTAGTAGTTCTTTAGCTGGAGCAGCTTGAACTCAGTAGTGAAAACAACCAAAGGGAGAGACATTTTTGTAACAGTCTTTCGAAAAACTATGAAGACATACTTATATTTCTCAAATAAAAAATACCTATTCTTATCCTCCCCAAAATTCACTATCAAAGCCTATGTAGATAGGGTTGAACACAAGAAATTTCTGAAGACCGGTGTCTGAGGGAAAAACCTAAAGAAAGTTAGAAGAAATAAAAATGGCTTTCTAATGAAAAAGTTTGACATGCTATTCAGAAAAGAAAAGCTGTGGAATCACAGTAAGACACCATTTTCAGTCAAAATTTCATTGCCTTTAAATGGAAATTATGCTTCAAATTGCCATAGATGGTGCCAGAAACAATCTTAGAAGGTCTATAAAGGATGACAATGACACCAGTTTGGTTTTGTGGAGCCTCCATAGCTGGGTGGCACCTAAATAAAAGAATCTAAAGTGCCAGAAGCCAATTTGTGGTTTGGTTTTGGATTCATTTACAATTTGGTTTGGCTTTCAAACAGATTTAAGCATGATTGGGGTAAGGTATGAGAATACAGAATCCTCTTATTTCTGTGGGGTGGGCAAGGTTTATATTTCACCATCACTGCTTTGTGGTAAGCCTATTCTTTGGCTATTAAATTTAATCAAGATTATAGAACTGCTGCTTGCTCAAGGCACTGCTACAGTCAAAGACGCTCTGCATATGTATACATCTAGGCTTGTGCAGATGTGACTGCAGAATCAGACTCAGAATTTGGATAGCCTTTAAGTATATACAGAATAGAATATAGTGACATTTACTAAAATACAAGACTGGTATCTTCAACTAGTGCTGACTGCCTTAGCAAGGTGACCCAGAAGAAGTCATCCAAAATACCCTTTTAAGTCTTGCACAACACAGTAGTTTCAGTGCACAGCTGTTTATCAAGAGTTTGCAGGTAATGAAATCAGGGGAAAGTACTGACAGCTATATGAGCATTTAAGCCATATGAATTTATAAGAGGCTTAAATAAGGAAAATTAAAATTAGAACAGCAAAACAGAGTTAGGTGTTTTTGACAATGTTAGAATATGAATCAGATCCTTCTGATTTATGAAATCCCCTAAGATGACAGGAGTATGAAAAGTGATGTGATAACAACATGCCTGGTTCTAAGGTTTCTTTATGCTGGAAGCCATACATGTAGGGGCACATATCAACTTTCTAAAAACATACCTAGGTCAGGGTACACAATACTCAGAAGAGAAAGTAGCGATTTTTTAATGTATTTAGATCTGCTTTGATTGTCTTTGTGCTGTACTTTCTATTTTGCTACTTAAACTAAGAAGGGCTCCAAGACATCCAGCCCAAGCAAAAGGGTAGGAGCTTGGCAGGATCCTGAAACTTGAAACTTTTGTTTTAAAATACATGTGTAGAGATACATGTGAGAGTGCATCATTTATAGGTTTTAATACATGCACACAGGCAACTTACTGAATGTTCAAGTCTCAAGTTTCCCAGATACCTTTTTTTCTAAATACCTTAAGGACAACCATAGCATTTTAGAAGAAACTCTGTTTCAAAGAAGGATCACAGAGATTATTGAGAGAGAAGGCATCCTGTGATAGGAAAATCGAAGTTGACTTGTTCAGCTTCATAAAGCAAAGGCAGAGGAGAAGTATCATGGCCCTGCATACCTGTGACCAAAGAGCATAAGATCAAATTGCAATAAACTGGTCATGAATAAATGTAGCTAAAAGTTAGAAAAAGGTTTTTAGCTGTTTGAAGAGTGAAATTCTGTAAGCTGCTTACACATGAGGCTCATGGTGACAGGTTGCGTAAATGGCTTTCAGATGGATTTTGAGGAGATTAAGAAAGGGAGTGTTTAATTTATAGAGAGAAATTCTCAAAAAGTATGTTTCTGATACACATCTGTAGGTATCCAGTGTATTAGTAAATACAAGGGAGTTTGAGAGGGGACTGTATCTCTGTTTGTAGTGTAGCTACTATATCAAATTAACTTCAAATGGTCATGCCTTGTGAAGAACTAGTCACCCTGGTGCCCTTGTTTCTGGTATTTTCTTCCCTCTGCTGAACAACGGATACTGGCAGGAAAATGTAGACACACTCGCACTTCATGCCATTACATTCCCTTCAGCATCTAGTTGGCACATCCCACTGGCACTTAAGAAACAGCACAGATTTTTTCCTTCAGGTTACACTGGCAGGTTCATTACTGGATTTCCCTCTTTCCTCAGAAGTAAAGGTTATTAGTCAGCTCTTTTTGCACCTGGGAGTTGTATTTCACGCACAATCTTGTTTTGCAACACACTTGATCTCTCCTACTATGCTCCTATGGCACACTACAGAATGGCTTTTGGCCTTCCACTATAAAAATGTATTTTTTTAAGGCTAACAAGTACTTTTTCGTGTGCTGTGATTACCAGAACAGAAGGTCTGTGCACTCCTGAACAGGGCCTCTGTCTCATGGGTGCAGCTGTGGGAGATCTGCCTCAAAGGTAGTTCCTTCTGGCCTGATGTTTCTGAATACAAACTATTACAAAAGACCTGCATATCAATGAACACAGGGACTGGAAAAAAAAGTCAACAGTCAAGTCTTTTTGGCTTGGGTAGCATTTGACAATTGCATTTGAGAAAACATTTAAAAACAGGTTTAGCACAGATTCATATGAATTAAAGAGAACATTCAGTTCCTTCCTCACTTTGGCCCCTTTGAAGGCAATTTTCATCCCAGACATTTCAGAGCCTCAGCTTTGAAATGCACATAAGGGGAGATAAAACAGACAGCTATCTGGCAATACAAGTGGAATATTGATAAGAAGTAGAAAAGGAGGAGAGAAGTCTGGTTTGGGAAGTGAAGACAATGAGGTTGGAAACACAGTTCCCCGAGGAATGGAAAGGCCAGGAGGGCCCTGGCATTTTGTGACATGTCTCTATAACAAAAATACATCTTTTGAATCTTCAAAGAACCAGACAAGCCGAACCTAGTTTATAGTCAGAGATACGCTTTGAAACAGGTATGTATCATTTTAGTGTCAGGAGAAAGCAACAGGGAGATTTTCCTGCCAAGACATGAAAAATCACCCAAACCAAAGGCCAGAACTCAGGACCTTCTTCTCTCCATCCCCTATTTACTCCTTTGGTGGACACTGTTGAATAAGGATAGAGACACAGTAAATGCTAAAAAAACACCTTTTTTTTTTCTTTCTTTTCAGGCAAGACCCACGAATATCTGGTATTCCAGGAAAGTATCACTCCTGAACAATTTCTACAGCATGCATATATGTTTCTTGGGATGAGAACTTGCTGAAGCTCTGGGTAGGCACTATGAGGGTTTCCCTCTCTGTGACAGCACACTGCCATTGCCATCACTAAATCATCCATGGAGCTGCCATACATAAAGTGTCTTCTACCTTCAGAGCACCACCTTGTCACTTCTAGTCTTTGGGTGAGGGGGATTGTGTTGGGTGCAAAGGTCAGTCAATGCTTCCCTTTCTAATTTAAAACCCAGCACAATGACCACCTAACTGCACCATGGAAAGAAATGTATAGAACTTACCAATGGGGAAGGAAAAATGAAAGAAAAAGCTTGCAGCTTCCTAAGGTATTAGGGTAGAAATGGTGTAGATGCTAACTTGGGTACAGTTCTTTCATGACTGAATAAATGGCAATAATGAGGTAGTTCCAAAATTTATCAGATGGCTGTATTCATTTGCTCTAAATATCATATTTAGAGATTTGTGCTGATTCTTCAGTTTGTGGGATTAGTTACAGTTCATTGTAAGTTCTAACTGTATTTCCATGTATTGTGTTAAGACCTGATTCAAGAGTAGTTTTATTTGATAAAAACCAGATGTTCTTAAAAGAGACTCTCTCCTTCACAGTACAAAACATTATTCTTAGCAATTGTATGTACCTTACAAAATTAATAAGCACAGCATCTCCCTGTGTGACATATGAAATTATTATATTTTTCCCTGTTGAGGGACTTTTAAGCTGCTGGGGTCATGACCTCTGTGCCTTATGAGAAATGGAGAAGCACATGGTTCCAATTTTATCTTCAACCCTGCCCTGCTGCTGACATGTATGTTTACAATATGGTTCATCTGTTGACCCTTCACTCATATTTAAAATATTAGCTAACATTTTTTGGTCCCAATCTCAACAGTGCATGGCGATTAGCTTTTAAGACCAGTTGTTTTCTTTATTGCCTTTTGACATGCACATCTTATCCAAAAGCCCTTGACTGTTTTTCTAATTTGAAAACAGCATCAGCCACAAAACCAACTCCGGTTTGTCTGGATGCTTCTGCCCTCATTATGATGCCAGGCACTTCAGATCTTTAAATACACAGTATCGCCCCACTTGCAGAGGAGACGGGAAACATCCTGCAGTGGTTAGAGATATCCCCAAAGAGCTGCCTGGCTCTAATCCCACTCTTGGCCGCCCTTCAGTCCTGAGCTGAGGTGGGTCAGGGTGAGCTCACCCTGACGCATGTCCCAGGGGACACAGTCCGTTCCCCAAGTCTCCCTGCACAGGACTCCCTAGAGACAGCAGATGGATCACACTACAGGCAAGCCAAGAATAAAGCTGTTTCAGAGAAACCATGCCTTTTCCCAGTCAGGGTTGGGTGCTGAAAGAACACACGCTCACTTTTCAGTATGAAGTAAAAGAAAGTGTGACCAGGCAAGGCAGACTTTTTGAAGGTGAGGCCCTAAAACCTGAGAGAGGTGCGTATTCTCCACTCCATTTTCCCTTACATCAGAAAGAGGATGAAGGAAAAAGGAAAGAAGAGCGGAAGAGATATCTCAGTTTTCCTTTTAAGTTAAAATAACATAGACAATTTGGGAAGACACCTTTAGCACTTCAATTTCTTCAAGATTTTTTCCCTTTTAAATTATATTTTAAAATTTGAATCAGCTACATAAAATGTGCTCTGATAGCATGATTGCAAAAAGAAAAAAGAGCACTTTCACTTATATAAAGGAAAATTATTTACTTGCTTGTTTTAAATGATTATTAAATGATACCATGTTAAATGAGGTCATATAAATGTATGTCTTAGCTTAAACTTCATAATAGGGCACCACTTTCATCATTTGCTCAGTTCAAAGTATATTCATAATTCTAAAGCTTAGCACTCTCAGTTACCCTATAATCCACTGTCCCAGTAGATATTTTCAATGCACTTATTTATATATTTGGCTTCCCATAAAAATTCCGTAAATAACTTCCACGCCTGAAATGTACCAAGCTTATTACACTGCTAAAGAGACTTTCAGAAGTATTAATGCCTTATTTTCAGGGATTGAGAGCAGGATCTCTTTTTAATGGTTGTTATGGGAAGATATTTCAATGAAAACTAGGCAGATTCAGGATCATCCTGTTTCTTGAAGGCAGGGATATGGATATCGAGTTGTAAATCAGGCTCTGCAAATACCTAGTTCCTCTAAGTTTCAGCCATCACATATATGTCCTCATAAACCTTGAGAAGGTTGAATGCAGACAGAAAGAAAAAGGCTTCTGACAGATGTAGGCTAGCGCCATTCCTTTATACTGTGAAATAACCAGGAGAGAAAGCTAAAGAGAGATGCTATCTTTCCCCCCATGAGCACAGAATTACACCTAGACACTACAGAGACATTGTTGTGTACAGCTATAACCTCATGATAACTGCAGATAGATATCCTGTTTTATGTATTTTGGTAATCCCATGCACCTCCAGGTAATTGGGCTACATATACATACAGATATCCACATGCATATTTGTTTAATAGCAAACCGATGTATTCCCAAACCATCTTGTAAGAGTCCAATCTATAAATAATCCTATTGAAATGCTGAAGTCTTTGCTTCTCACAGGCAGTTGATATTAACTGGAGAACCAGACCCTAAAATTGTCTTCCTTTGTCACTACTATAATTACATTAATCTTTTTTTTCTTTTCATTTTTCTTGATGGCTCCAGTTGCCAGAACAGCAGATACTGGCCAAGAGTCTTGGCAATCCTGTGTCTCAGGAGCCGATGCCAATGGCAGTTTGGGGACCAGCACTGGTGTTTAGCACAATTGGCTTTTTTCCTTTAGGTAATGAAGACATCATACTGCTTGTGCCCTCCCATCCCCCTAGCTTCTGATCCTGGATGTGGAGTTTCTGGGCATGAAACACAGAGCCTCTCACTGCTGCATAAAATCAATCAAAGCCAATGCCACCAGGGAGGCTGTTACTTGCCACGTTGGAAATTCACTAATCACTTCCATTATCACTCTGGCAAGGAGGACAGATGGATGTAACATTCCTGAGTCATCTGCAAACTGTGATCCATTTCCACATACAACTCTTTAAAAAACCTTCTAGCATAACCCATCTTTTCTTATTTGCATCTTTGACTTACTCAGAATTGAAAACTGTATCATTAACATGTTGGATCTGTACCAGTTAGGGATGACAAAGCTATGTTTTCCACTTCAATAGTTGGGTGCAACTCAGCTTTTGAAGAGAGAAATACAATCCATAAATTCACCACCTCAAAATTATAGGAGATGTAGGCTTTCCTGCCTTCATTTCCACTGACACATAGCAGTGCAAGTGGAGTACTTGCAGCTCTCTTAATGCCTGCTTGCTTACAATTCCTATAATCTCATGACAGTAAAGAGCTGATAGATATGTTTCATAATGCTATTAATAATGGTTAAATAATTAAAACATGGCCATAAAAGTATTCTTTGTGTGCGTAAAGAAGAGGCTCAGCAGCAGTAAGGCGGTCATCAAAGAGCACTTTACCTCAAAGCCTTTCATATTGTATCTTTTCCACAACTTCTGACCTCACTATGGAAATCATCCTATTTTATCAATAAGGAAAAGGCACAGAAACTTTTTCAATGTGACAACTTTTGCAACATGCCAATGAATGACTTAGTACAAGAAAGAAAAATCTATTATGTCTCAGCTCTCAGTTTTTTGCTATTTGATGGGATCATACAACTTTAAGCTATGGAAAACGACACTACCACTAACTACTTCTCCTAAGGCCTTTCTCTGTGTTAGAAGAGGTCTTTGCTCTGGTTCTGATACAAATCTTTATTTTTGGTACTTAGAAGAATAGGTTTTTAACCTTCTCATGCCTACAGGAGCATCAAGCTACCACATAGGACCCTGCAAGATGATCGAGAGCCTTCATGGGTGAGTAAGATGTACAAGGAGAGGCTGATGTACATGAAAGCAATCACTTGTCTTCTATGATCAAGTCTACCACTATGCCTTGTAGCCCAGGGCAGTTTGCAAACTGACTATGCATAAAATGAGTAAAAACATTACACAATATAACTCCACATTAAGTCAATATTTAAAGGATCAAGACCCATCCTTTTGTTTTTCATGCACTCTTGACAGCTTCTCATTGCTACAAACCCTCTCTCTGCTACCACTGACAGTGAAGAAGAGGATGTACACGACTCTTAAAAGCTGCTGTCCTAGTTAATTTCTTCTTGGCCATGGCTGAAAAGTATCTCAGCCTGAGATACTGAGCTGAGATCAGTACAAGTACCAGAGGTTCAGACACATTGCTCCAACATGTGCAAGAGCATTGAAATGTATTTGACCGTCCAAATCAATTAAACTTGATTATTTCTGGTTCCTCTGATATGTGGCATCATCACCATCACTTCAGCTCTTCTTCTGACCTGCTGCAACTCACTGTTCCTCCTTCCCATGACTGATTTTTAACTAACTGATCTTTTGTCTGGGAAGGGACCCTCTCTTTATTTTGTAGAAACTTCGTGAGAAGAGGGCTGGGCCTTGAGGTATGACCATAATTCAAATATTATGCTTACTACTAATAATAACAAGAGCAACAAGAATAGGCATATATGTCACATTAATATTAGAAGCACTGTTGACAACTTTTATGCAGAGGTAAACATTGATGTTTAAAACCATAAAAAGCAAGGGAGCATTAAGTGTACACTAACTCAAAAGAAGCGTTAATTGTTACAGCACTGTGGAAGACATAACAAGAAATGCTTCAGATACTACTTACACATAGATCTATGCATACATATACTTTATCCATATTTGTGTGATGGATTCTCACACAAATTCTTCGCTGAAATTTAGAAAACCTTCAAGTTTTCCATGTACTCAGACAAAACAGTTACAAAACATTAACTCTACTGAGGACGATTTGAGCAGACAAAAGAACTCTATGAAATAAAAAAGCACTTTCAAATTCAAACTATAGCAGATGTTGTTTTGGTCATTTCTAGCTGGCTGTGAAGTTAGAGCCTCAGAACTGTGGTTTCATATGTGGCTTAAGCATTGGCTGCACTTATTCTGGGAAAAAAATGATTGTTGCATGCAGGATCTGGCATGCATTGTTTAAAAAACAAAACAAAACAAAACCCCAAACCATGCCTGGCTTCAATTATTTTCCATTACAGCATTGCCTGCATATAATCACTCCATGTTTTCCATTAAGGAATGCCAAACAAATGAGAATATAGGGTGCAAAAATTCCACTGGTGATGCTGCCCTGTATCAGTAAACAACATGAAACACAATCCCCCTTGACCTCTATGACGTTTTCATACAGTTAATCTGTGTTTTTCAAGTGTCCAACATTATTTACTGTATCTTCCATCAACAGCTGAGACTGGAGATTCAGAGAAAATCCAGACAACATGAAGTTAGACAGTGATTTCAAAGAAGTCCTAACTGAGGCTAAATGGTTAAATGCCTTGTAGAATGGGCTGTTGCCAGAACACACAGGGTTTTGGGGTTTTTCTTTTTGGTTTTTTTGGTCTTGTTTCCAAAATTTGAGAGGAGTATACATCACACAGGTATTTTTTGTGCCTGAAAGTAAAGGACTTTCATAGGTTTCTACAGATTTGAAAATCAGGCCCCACATGGCATTTTGTTTGCTGCCCCAAATCATCCTTTTTAACATTAGCTGTTCTGCAAAAGGCTTTGTCTGCTTCTATATCCTGCCTATGTGGATCAGACTCATTAGTCTGGGGGCAAGAGGAGACTCCAGGAGTTGGCACTTACAGATCACTAGAAGCCTCCCATCTGAGCAGGACTTAGGTGTACCTTCCCAAAAGCACAATGGATTTGGTAGCAGTGCACACCAGGAAAAATACTGTGCCAAACAAGGTGCAGGGTAATTTCTATAACAGAAGAATCCAGGAGACATATTGTCATTTGCCAGCTGTTAATGTCCTCCTGCACAGAGTTGATGCTGGGCTCAGCTCCAGTGACATTTTGTCTCTTAATATCAATACTTACTAACACCTATAATCAGAAAAAATAGTATGGGGCCCAGAATAATTACATTGTGCAGAAGAAGTTAATACACCTGACCTATAAGACACTTGTGACAACTTCTGCCAAAGGGGTCTCAGTAATCAAATTGGTCAGGTTTGGCGGTTCATAAATAAGCTGTGCTGCAAGATGGGAAATCTGAGCACATGCACACTGCAAATTGAAACTCAAATAACAGCAGAGAAAACAAAACAAAGCTGCTTGTGTAAAAGAAGAAACAGTCACACTCTTTTACATTAATGAGCAAATGATGCCCAAGTGGAATCTGACCCTCCGTCACAGAAACATCTGCAGCAGAAGTTTTGAAAAGGTCAAGAAGTTATGATTTGCAATGGAAAAATATTCAACCACTATCTGAGCTTTTCTTAATTGAACTTGACAGAAGACGTGTGCACTGACACTACTCGGATATTCAGAAACTGAAGCTGGATCAGCTCCCTAATGGAACAAGAGAGAAATATATCAACTGTTAAAGAGGCAGAACTTCACTGGAATGGTTGTTTTCATAAAAAAAAAAAACTTGATGAGGAACAAAAGTAATTACAGCACACATTGAACAGAATACATTTTAAGTACAGCTGCTAATTCTTACTTATTATGAGCGGGAAAGCTACTTGTTTTGAGGGGACAAAAATAAAAAATAAACAGAGTTTTTAACCTAGTTGTATGACTGTAGCTGAGTATTTGGTTGAAAAAAGTAATTGGTTATTTGTTCAGACTACATTCAAAAGTCAAGTGATTATTCTGAAAACAAAAAGCAATCGTGCAGAGAGCAGACTTTTTCTCCTATCAGTACAACAGCTTTCTGTGTGCTTTGGGTTTTGAGCCTCTTCAGGTAGGATAACTGCCTTCTATGCCTTTAACTCCTTTTTAGACAGCTAGCTTTGAAATAGGCCAGCTAGCCCTACTTTTTGAGATGTGAGTCATTAGATTCTCTACTCAGAAGTGCATGCATAAACCCAGAACTTTTCACACGGAGGGCAACAGTGAAAGCTGTTATATGGTGGGACACTGGAACACGTGGTGAGGCCCTGGAACAGGTTGTTTAGCGAAGTTCTGAATGCCCCATCCTTGGAAGTGTTCAAGGCCACATTGGATGGGAGTTTTAACAATCTGCTCTAGTGGAAGCTGTCTCTGTCCATGGCAGAGAGGTTGGAACTAGATGATTTTTAAGGTCCCTTCCAACTCAAACCATTCTATGATTCTGTGTGCTCAGTTGGGCGGCAAGAAGAAGACTCACTGTAACTCTTTGGGAATGTCACTGTTTGCCATGTGCTTTTTAACATTGGTCTTTTGGTGGTAAGTACTTACACTTGCAACATCTCATCATAATTTCTTTAGAGAAAGGGATAAGAGCAAACTCCCAGTCTAACTGAAGTTAAAGAAAGTTAACTTAATTTACTTACATTTGGATCTTGCAATCACAAAATGGGAGTAAGAGAAATCAAAGGATGGAAGTGTGACCAGAACATTTTGTAGAACAGTGCATGGAAATGAGTCCAACTGAAATGCAGAAGTGGTTCCATGAGCAGCATTCCCTGAAATGTCTGAGCTCAAACCTTATCTTCAGAATACATGATTGTAAAACAAGAAGTAAGGAAATATGCAATCTATAGTGACCTAAAGAAGAATAAAAATAAAAGCCCTGCAGGAGGTGGAAAAGAAGAGAAGTAAAACATGTGCTTTGTTTTACCCCTAAGTCTACCAGTGCCTTTCCATGTCTCTTCTACTTGTAGGATCTGCATGTGTAACCAGGAAGTAATAATTTTCTACTGTATGCCTTTTCAACAGCTGTTAGGACATAGAAATCCATCTGGTGCTTAGAATAGCAAACACCACCATAAACTGTCAGAGTCCCCTTCTTTTTGCACAGTTGCATGAACATGAAACAACAACAGGGCTCTGAAGTAAATTTTGCTTTCAGGATGGAAGGTGGGGAGCTGTGAAAAGAAGGAAGATTTTTCAACATGAAGCTTCATGAAAATTCTGATTCCCTTCAGAGTCTCAGGACAAACTTCTGACTAGGCACTCGCTCCACCTCAGGTCCTCCCCAAAGGCAACAGCATCTCCAAAGTACTGTAGAGAGTTTGATTTAATTTCATCCTATCCTTTCCTGGGTATTCTTCCATTAGGGTTTTGCACAGTTTCTTAAGGATTAGGGAAGAGCCAGACCTGAGTCTGTCAAGTTTTGGTTCTGCTTTCAGGGGTTATATATCCTGTGCTCTGTGTTGAATTAAAACAAAAATAAAAGTCCTCTCACTTGTTACCGTATTTGTGTAATGCTCAAATTAGATGGGAACAATTATTTGAGAGAAACTAATCCAATGCACATCCAAAGCTACATCAGGTTTTAATACAGAAGCTATCTACTAACACATTGTATGGTCAAGTGGGGAAATTCAACCAGATCTTTATTACTCAAAGACCAGCAGAACTATCCCTTCTGCCCAAGACAACAACATAAACTCATAAAAATGCACAGTGGAAAATCTAGGCAGAGTGATATCTTAACATGATTTGGTGCTTCAAGCAATCTGTTTGCTGCCTTCATGTTCATGATGGAAGTCCTGGCACCTCAGAGGTGAAGTGATAGGAGGTGACTGGGCTACACAAGAGGTACAGGTGTGCGTTACTAGATGAAGGAGGATCCCATTTCAGGTTCCTGAGTTCTGAAAGAGCCATGGTTATATGATATGCATAGGAGTTTATAGGCTCCTTGAAATATTTTGGCCCTTCTTTTTGTCTGCATATATGTAGCCTGGCCTATACAATTTGCCTCGGGTGCAGAGTCGCACCTAGCTGGTTGCTACAAGGGATGCTTCTAACATGAGATCTGTTAATTTAACATTTTAAGGTGAAAAGAAGATTTGCTACATTTTTTGAAGAGCAATGTAGATTGCCTTGTGTACACACCCTGGATTTTCACTGCACTCACAGAAGTCAGGTATGTGGTGTTAAAAAATTATCCTTCATATTTACACAATACCTATTACAACAGTTTTTTGTTTCAATTGGTACTAAATCAACTTTCATCTTTCATGAGGAAGTGGAATGGAAAATCCACCTCTAGAGGCATGGATACATGAGTTGCAAGGAGAAACAGTCGCAAAAGGGAAAATTGCAAGTGCCAGTGGTCATTTCCCCAGATGGAGTAGAATGGCTGATCTTATTCCTGATTTGGATGAAGGCACTTCTGATTTGTATCTACATGAAGAGAGTAGTGATACTATGACTGGGACTAGACAGACCCTGCCTCCAGCCAGGTGGACGAGAGGAACAACTGGGTTACTGAACTGTGTGGATTCAATGACCTGGCATATCAGAGTCACAAGGAGTATAAGGCTGGAGTAGACACCAGTGCAGAGTCTACCCTAATGCCATCAAGTTATGCAGGCACAGAACCCATCTGTATTTCTGAAGTGGTGGGTGATCCCACCAGTTAGCTGTATTGGAGGCCAAAGTGGACCTGATTGGGAATTAGTGGCAAAAGTACCCCATTGTGACTGGCCCAGCTGCTCTGTGAATTCTTGTCATAGACTGCCTAAGGGGAGAGTATTTCCAGGACCCAAAAGGGTACTGGTAGTCTTTTGATATAGCTGCCTTGGAGACAAAGAAAATTAAGAAGCTATCTACATTGCCCAGTTTCTTGGAAGACCATTGTGGGGTTGATGAAAGTGTAAGAACAACAGATGTCATTTGCCCCCACAATGGTGCAGTGATGGCAATACCACACCAGTTGAGACTTTGGGATACCCATCCATAAGCTGACTAATCAAACAGAGAGCCAGAAAGGGATCAGCAAGACTCATTTACCCTTTAAGAGTCCTGTATGGCCAGGATGAAGGTCTAATGGAAAGTGGAGACTGACAGGACTGACAGACTATCTTGGCCTGAATGAAGTCATGCTGCTGCTGAGTACTGCCATGCTGGAACTTTGATAGGAATTGAAGTCAAAGGAAGACAAGTACTGTGTTGATATTGCTAATGTGTTTTTCTCAATTACTTTGGCAGCAGAGTACAGACCACAGTTTGCTTCCACTTGGAGGGGTGTCCAAATACACCTAGAATCGACTGCCTCAGCCATGGAATCACAGCCCTACCATCTGCCATGGGGTGATTCAGACTGCACTGGAACAGGGCGAAGCTCCGGAACACCTGCAATACATTGATGATACCATGTGCAGGGTAATACAGCAGAAACTTGCCCGGATTAATGAAGAATGAAATTTAATGAAACTGGGCAAAGTCCAGCAATGACAGAACCAGACAAGCACAACAGTGATGGAACCAGAACTGGCATTGCTGTGCAACAATCCAATACCAAAGACCATCTCTCCTGCCCTTTGGACTGCTATTAGAGATGGATACTGCCTTGGTTTCAGTTGGGATAGAGTTAATTTTCTAGTAGCAGGTAGAGTGCTGTGTTTTGGATTTAGGACCAGAATAATGTTGACACATGTTTTAGTTGTTGCTAAGCAGTCTTTACACTAAGTCAAGCACTTTTCAGTTTCCCACACCACTTCACCAGCAAGTAGGCTGGGAGGCACAAGAAGCTGACAGAAGACACAGGCAGGACAGCTAATTCAGCTGGTCAAAGGAATATTCCATACCACAGAATGCCATGCCTAGCATATGAACTGGGAGAAGTTGGCTGGGATGAGCCAATCACTGCTTGGGAACTGGTTGGACAGCAGTTGGCAGGTGGTGAGCAATTGCAATATGCATCACTTTTTCTGTATATTCTATTATTATTTCCCCTTTCATTTCAACTATCTCTATCTCAACTCGGGAACTTTACTTTTTTTCTCCCAATGCTTTCCCCCAGTCCACTGGGGAAAGGGGGCAAGGTATGAGCAAGTGTTTGTATGGTGTTTAGGTGCCTGCTGGAATAAAGCACAACTCTGGCCTATAGAATTTGTGGGAGGGAGTATCTATAGTCCCAGATACCTGGCTGCTACAAGGCATGCTTCTAACATGGGATCTGTTAATCTGGTTTTGAATTCAGCTACAACAAACTACTTATTTCTTTAAGCTACAAAGTATTTGCTACTTTATGTCACAAGCAACATGGATTCCCTGTGTATACACGCTGGATTTGCACTATACTCATAGAAGTCAGGGATGCAATTTAAAAAAAAATTATCCTTCATGTCTATTTCAACAGTTTTGAATGTTTAAATTGGTACCTTTCATTAACAAGATGTTCACTACAAGTAGTAAAGAACAGAAATAATAATTGCATTTGAAACTTACAGATTATATCGGAAAAGCCCATAAAGTTTAAAACTAAAATTGAACTGCAAAATTTAAGAACATATATGAACTGGAGCTTTGGTTCAGCTGGGAGAACTGATAAAGATTGAGGGGTATTTGCATTGGCAGTTACAAGTTGAGGACTTCTAGGGACTGGTACACTTGTAAAAGTTGGATCAGAACTTCAGTACATTAATGACACATATATATATATTCAGCCTAAACAGTAACATCTCCAACCTGAACAAGCCTTTTGGCAGATCAACACTGGGAGAATTTTGTTTTCAGAGCGAGACAATTAAAACAAGGGCTGCCCAGGACTACATTCTGCCTTGAAGCTCCAGCTGAATTAATTTCTCATGTTATGTAGTTTATCAGGATCTTATCCATGGAATAGTTTGTTAAATTAACAGCTCAAACAGAATATATTGCATTAAATGTTTCAGGCCAGGGGAAAATTAATTCCAAAGTATTAAACTCTCAAGCCCAAATCCTGCACTTATATTACTGTGGATTTACGCCAGTGTAAATGAGAGAAGAATTTGGCCCCTGACCTTTTCCAAGCAGGTCATTATAGTTGAAATAGTAACTGATCTTAGAAAAACATTTTTGCTGCAAGGTATTTATTTCTGTATAAAGGTTTATGGAACATCATATTCTTTGCCCTTTAAGACTGATACTCACATATGTAAACACCACTGGGCCATAGCTTAATCCAGCCTCTCTAAATCTGGCTAAAACAATGGAAATATCTTCTGAAACCATTGTGGGTTATATCCAATATAGTTAAAAACATCTGACTACAACCGCAAATATGCTGGTATTTGGTTGTGCTATAAAAACATTTTTATGTCAAATACAACTGGGACTAATACAGTAAACTACAAGTATGGTTAACCCTTGGAACCACATTTAGACACTTGAAAGTTAAGGAAGCCTGCATTGATTACATTTTCTTATGAAGAGTACAAAACGAATGTAGGGTATAAAAAGTAATTACTAGTACTAATAAAGTAATTGGTATTTATAAAGCACCTTCCATGCTATATTATAAAAACAGCAGCAATGTGATATACTCCTGTAGCTACTAGCTATGGACCTGATCATCTCCTGACTGCTTGAGATAAAACTGAGCCCAAGTGCTGCTTCTGTTAAGGGAATAAACTTGTGCCCCTTTTCCCTGCTACACCTACATGTACTCAAGTGCACATGCACACAAGGACCTCAGTGCTCACCAAACCTGGGTGTTGTCAGAGGGCTGATTGATGCTTAGAAGAGCACAAACCAGGAGGGAAAGGGAAAGCAGAGTTAGGTGATGTAGCAAGGGCAGTGTTTAACAGTATTACACAGGAAGCAGGTAGGACACTAGGGGCTCTTGGTTACAACCATAGAAAAAAAAAAAGAGATTAAAATAGAAGTAATTGAGAGACTGCATTGAGAGAAAAAAATGTTTTTCAAGTAAGAGCTGTTTCAGGACAAGATGGGACAATACTGAGTACAGAGATCTCAGTTTGCTGCCCTGTTATAACAAGGCCCTGGGCAGTGCCAGGCTGGGCACTGGCTCAGCAAGGTAATTTCTTGTTACAGTTCACTCCCTCATCATCTGTTCAATACATAAATAATGAAAATGTTTGTGGTGCATGTGTAAAATGTGTTTGTAAGATAATGTATATTTTTAAATAAAACTGGTATCTGAGAGTTAAACATATAAATGCATAATGTAAAATAACAAGTTAAAACATTCTCAGAAACCTCCGTATCATTAACTAAATGGACTCAAGCACTGCAAATTCTACAGTTCATGAAAACTCTTTTGGACAGAGGCTGCTGACAAGTCTTGCCATGATGATAAAAGAAGATACTACACCAAACTGCTCCTCTGCTGAAGCTGCTGGACTTACAGCAAAGTAGGCAGAAGCAAGCATTGTGTCACCGCAAGGTCATTTGCCTGTCAGTACCAAAATCATGGCTCAAAGGCCTGATTTGTCTCTAGGAGAGATACTCAAACAGTTGATAAAGTTGAGCTTCCACCCTTGAACCATGTCACTGCTTTGGAAATCGACATTTGCTCTGTATTATATTAACACAATATTTATTTTTTATAAAACGTTTGTTTCATTCTTTGTGCTGTTCCTAATTCTTCTCTATCCACCATGTGGGGAGTGAATAGAAGCTTTCCTCTGCAAGGACTCCTCATCTCTTCCCTGAGTGTAACACCTAATTCAGTGCAAGCCTTCTACAGGACAAGATGTTTCTGTCCATATTTGTTACTTTGTATTTACTTACATTGAATTTCATGGGCCAGTCATTCACTATCATGCACACCATCCATTTTAAATACAATTAGCTACAAACAATCTTGGATCACTATCAAATACTGTCAGCACACTGTTGTGCAGATCACTTAGTGAACAGCTGAAGTTCCAGGCCAGATCCCTGTGGGAATACACCACTATCTCCTAGGCATTTACTCACAGCCATTGCTTCCCATCTTTCAAATCTGTGGGGAATCTATGAGACCATTCTGATATGATTTAAGAGTCCTTTAGCAGAGATCTTGTGAAACACCTCTGGCAATCCATACACAGCATTTCAAATAGTAACCCTTGTCCATGTGAGTGGTGGCTTCTGTATGCCCAGTAATTACACTATTCCCTGACTGGGAAGTCATTACAATATTGTTTCCTACTGTAATATAAATGTCAGTTTTACACTTCTAAAATAAATAAACAGGGCTGCTATGGATTTCAGCAGTAGTTATTTTACAGTTATGTGTAGAAACAGTGCAAGTAAGATAACCTTCTCCAGCTGCTGGATAATCCAAACCTGCCTGTTTCCTTGACCTTCACTGCTAAGTCATCAGCAACTTATTTCAATTAATTTACAAATATTAGTGCCATCTGGTTTTGCAGGAAGCAGCCAGTGGTTTTTAATTGTACATTCACTGCAAACCTCGTTATCCTCACAGTCTAACTACTTCCAGAATTTTAATAAGACCATATATGTGGGGTTGAACACACTAAATACTGACAGTAGTTCATCAAAACAGGTACACAAGCAGGTTTCTCACTTAACTGCTATCACCATCCAGCCACACACCAGGTCTCACTGACCATCTCACACATCTCTGTCTGGGAAGAATGTAGACAACACCTGGACCTGATCCTATTCCATTCAACTCAAGAGTAGTTTTTTCAGAAATGCTATAGAAGTATAGATGCAGTACTATGAAAGTTGTCAGCTGCTCAGCTAAAGCTCTCAATACCTTCCAGAGTTAAGGCAACATCGTAATAGTCATGCAATGAACCCGGATGCTAGTAATTCAAATAGTCATGCCTGTAAAGATTAAAAGGAAACACAGTTAATTGCTACTTAGCTTAACTCAACATTCAGCCTTCTCCTTCCATAACAACATTGTAGCCAGATGGTGAGCGCTAAGCTCCTATCTTAAGAATGATGGACAATATTCACCACAGCAAGATAAAAAAACAACAGCCCTTAGCATACTTCATCATTTAGCAGCCTTTTACAATGGGCTGCCAGCATTGTTAAACTCTTCAACTCTTTGATACCAGATTGGTTGATCCTTTTTTTCCCAGGTGGATAAAGCTGAACAGACACAAATGACAAAGATTCTGCTTATCAATTCATTTTTTGGTTTATAAATAGCTTCAAGTACATTTTGCTTGTCAACAATATGAACCTCTGGTCTAATACCCAATACTGAAGAACCAAGGTTATGCTCTACAAAATGAACATTAGTAGCTTATCACAGTGATGTCTTTAGTTGCTTCACATTTTGATTTGAGTATTTAAACTTACAATTATATATTCCAGTATGGAAACCATTCATGAACTAGCTAAGAAAACATAATGCCTATTTTACGTCTAGATATCAATGAAATAGAGGAGCAGGATTGTGTAACTCCTCTGATCTTCATAATTGAGACCATCCCATTTGTAATGTATCTCATATGTAACTGATGAAAGAAAATGTGTGGGAGCAAATGTGTGGGAGATGAATTTATTTGATTTCAGAGCTACCACAGCAGCTGGTCAGCAGGATTACTCCAGTCCTCTCTAGTCAAAGTAGCTCAGGACCAGTGAGGTTCAGCTTTTAGAAGAGGTTTTGGAGGAAATGCAAATTACTATTCAACAGCAGACAGCTGGAGGGCAGGAAAAGTTGTGAGCAGCCATGAACCATTAATATGTACTTGCCAGTCTGATTAGTTTACCAATGAAAAAAGAGTGGGGTATGTTGTGTCTTTTACTCTCTACCTATATATATTTTAACCAAGGCAGTTAAATGCCTCCCTGATGTCCGATCCCGTCAGATCTCAGAAGCTAAGCAGGGTCAGCCCTGGATTAGTACTTGGATGGGAGACCTCCTGGGAAATGCCGGGTGCTGTAGGTTCTAGTCCTGAGGACTTCACTGTCACTGTCCAAGCTCGCTCGGCCGTGGCAGATGAACCTCAGGACTTAAACGGTGGGGGCCAGTTCTGCGCACGCTGAGCCTCACCTAAAAATCCACTGCGCAGGCTGGAAGGGCCACACCCACGTGGGGACAGCCCTTCCCAAATCTTCGTTCACGAAGCTGAGCCACACACACACATATATATTTTTGTATATATTTATATATATCCTACTATACTATATATCTCTTGTTTGTTTAAAGCAAGGGCCAAATTATACCAAAATAAAAATCCTGCCAAGTTCTGATGAGAAGTCCATCCCTTTCCTGCTTCTCATCCTTCCTTTGAATGGTTACTGCCAGCACATTAGTGCTGAGCAACAGCTGAGAGACGGACAAAGGAAGCACAAAACCTTAGTGTAACAGCAGCCAAGCACTTGGATAGAGGAGTGACCCCCTCCCAAATAAATATCCTTCTGGCTCCCAGAGAAGAATTTAGGAGGATGAGTTAGCACAGCTGAGCTTGTGTATGTGGAGGACAACACCACATATCCCCGTAGAAAAAGAAAAAGCACAGCAAATAGCTCTTTCTGCATTATTTGAATGTCAAATGTCTCAGTTGTGTGTGGGCACCTTCAGTTTTTTCCCCAGGTAGGGGGTAGGAAGCCCACAGCTTTCTGCTGCAACTGAAGAGAACTTAAAAGCAGAATGTGATTTTCAAAGTTGAAGGTAATTTATCCTGTATTATCTGTAGCCTGCCTTCTTGGAGAACACATATAGAAAATAAACTGCACAGTAGAGGAATACTTTTCATGCCTTCCATACTGGAGCACACAAAGACTCCAAAGATTTTATTAATTCAGTACATCCGCATGCTCAAACCTTTAGGCAGTGGGGAGTGAGCTATTTATCTTTTGGTTTCTTGTAAGGAATTCACACTAGACTTGCTGCTAAATCATTTTCCCTGTACTACTAGTACAGGAAATTAACTATAAATGAATTATGAAAACAAATCATTCTGCTGCAATTTTCCACTGATATTACTTTACAGTTTCAGTACATTTAGGAAAAGCAATATAGATTCAAAAAAGAGTTACAACTTATTTATATAGTGATCCTTAAATTATGCCCTTTCCTCTTTAAACATGTCCTACTTATAAGGTATTTCTTGCTTATTCTCCACTGCTATACTGAAGCTGGAACCATCCTTATGACTACAGCATCATAGCATGGTTTCACAGTTAAAGCTGAAGATAATTTCACTCTGAGAATACTATTTATTAAAATCTGCGCAGGAGGAGATAAAAGTCAGTTTCTTGTATTCTTTACTATAAAACAAAGAGCTTCTGATGTTTATATAAATGGTGACATTGAGATATGCTGCATTTTTTCAGCAGTTACTGATTTTTTCATAATTTCCTCCCTGCAAAACACTACTGCATTTCTTTAGAAATATTAACATCAAGGATTTATGCCTTCATTAGAGGTCTATGTTTTTCACCTGTTTCAAAAAATGACAGTGTGCTTTAAATATGGAACATGCAGTTTGCTCCAAAAATGTTTTTTAAGCAACAGACAGGGATAATTGTGGAGATGTTCTTAGTTCTGCAGGGGGATCTACTCCATACTGTTTGAAACTCCCTTGACAAAGGCTTACACGAAGAGATTGTCAAATTATTTAACACAGAAAATTTGATGAGAGATATTTATTGAAATTTAATGCTAACTAAGAATATGTATGCTATGAGTTAGTTTTTTCAATACATATTTAGAAGACAAAGAAATCAGAAATTACAATGCTGTGAGCTGAACACAAACAGCAAAACGTAAATTCTGCCTCACTGTAATATGGTTATTTTAAGAAATATAAATCGTTTAGGGTATATTCTCACCAGAGCTGTCTCTGAAGCACTGAGTTCTAGCTCAAGTGGGCAGCGAACTGAGTGCCTTTGAGTTGATGGCAAGGGTAAGTCTCCTGTGCTTCAAAAAGTAGGCAGTTAACATCTTGTTCTCCGCACTTTATAGTATGGAAAGCCATGTGTAAATAAGGTTTTCCACCACTACAGATTGCAGGCTGGGACTGGTTGCTACAGTCTTGTCCATTCATTTTAATGCAGTTTACTTTTAAATAGCTAGGGTAAAATTCTACAGTAAGGATTGGAGTTGAGATCTTTACAGGGTGAGTGGGAGTAAAATGTGTTACTTTTTTTTTTTTTTGTAGCAGTACAGTGGTAGGTGCTAGAAGTGGTGGAGAAATGAATTTTTTGTCATGAAAAAAAATGTACATTTACAAATTGAAATCTGCAATTCAAAAGAAGTTTTCTGTGAGAAATCATGAACCAGATGATTTTGTGTGAAATACCACCTTGAGACAACGAAGTGAATAAAACCACACTATCTTCACTAGGCACACCATTTCACTTTTTGTTGGAATTTCTTTCAAATTACCATTTCTCTACTGAAAATGTTTAAATGAACTTTCTTTTCTCCCTTTTTTTTTTTAGATTTCCCCCCCTTATCGTTTTACCAGAAGCTTTTTGGTCAGATCTACAAAGGAGCTACAGACAGAAGCCATGAACAGATGTCCTCTTCAGGACCCTGCTGTGAGTTGGAAGGGGTTACCACTCTCAGCTGCTCAGCACCATTCCCTGCTCTCCTCATTAAGGATCACCCCCACTGATGTGCTCATTGAACAGTTTGTATGAACACTTCCTACATGGCGCAGCTACAGGCTGAGCCTGTTGCCTTGGTACAGACCAGCGATGAGCAAAACAAATGGAGTTGATTTTGCTTAAAACAAATGAGGGAGCTCCTACACAAGTTGTTGTGCAAGTAGATGGAGAAGGCAGCAGCCTTTGACAGGGGAAGTACAGTGAGTAGCTGAAGACTGTAACTTATTCTGGTGAGAGAGATGGATTTCGAGAAGTCTGTCTGCTCAGAAACTAGCAGTTCCTCCAGTATGTAATGCATGTAAGAGTTACTTAGACATCAGAAGGAATGTGGCTCCAAGACTAAAAGAGCATTTGTCCTGAACGTGGTGGGACAGACATTGAAAGCTACTAAGGAATTGCAGAAAACAGCAACCCAACCTATAGTTCAACAAGAATCAGAAGTAAACTAAACAACAGTGTAATTTCTTTTCAAAAGACATGCTTTTGTAGATTCCTGAGCATCAGCATCCTCTGATGACTTTACAGCTCTTGAGTGTATTTCGGCCCATGAAATCTGCCCCCTGTAAACCCTGTGCTGGAACCCAACTGCCCTCGACAGACAAGCAAACAAGCAAACTTCCATAGCCATGCAATTCTGTCAGGAATTAAGAAACATTCATTGGGGTTCTCACAGCTCCCTAACCACAACAAACAGTCAAGTTATCTTTGTTAAGCAAACTAATTTTCACTGCTTTCATTCAAATGGCCTTAAAATAGAATTCTTGCCTGCTTTATTTTGTCAGATGCAAAGAAAACTGAGAAACTGTATCCATTGTTCCTTAAAAGAGCTTATTAGTGAAACAAAGACCTTTTTTTTCCACTGAGTGCTGTTTGTGCAGTTACTTCATGACATTTATTTGGATTCTGTCCCAGGGGAAAAAGGCCAAATTCAGTTTCAGCATTTGCCTACTACAGCATAAACAGTCCTTAGTTAACAGATCGTTTTTGGCGGTCTCTATGTAGCCTCCAACATCAAAGCACGTGATATCCACGAAATAATCAAAGCAACATATGTAGGCTGAGGCTCTGTACGTACATTACTTTTCAGTAGCCTAGCAATCCTCAGAAATTTGAAGAGGTTCTCCTAGGCCTTGAGCCAAAGCCCTTGGAAGCTGATGCCTTTTTGACTTCAATAGATGCCGAGTCTGGTTGTCAGATAATCACTGCCACGTTAATGGCAAACTACTTTCCATTTCTGTATTAATTTCCTTCTTGAGGAAGATACAGGGCTGAAAGCACTGGGGAATGAAATAACTTGCCCTGCTTCTACACAGGGCAGAGAACGCCTGGGCAACGGCAGCCAGATTCCCCCTTAGAGCTTCACTGATTCCGCCTAACCATGGTACGCAACAGTGAGTGGATATTTCCTTTGCCACAGCCTTTTTTTTTCTGTTTGTGGGGTTTTTTGTTTTTGTTTTGTTATGAAGGACAGCATCAGCAGTACAAAACCTTCATAAATCACAGTAGTTTTTGTGCTGTGTCCACTGGAATTGGGAACAAGGCCAATTTACTTTCTCCTCTAATGCCAAACTGCTGGCAATCATTTCTCCTCTAGGTGCAAGTTCTTAGGGAAATGCTGGCTATCTAATACCTGACTTTGCCTCCCATTTTAACACTTCCTACCACAGTAGTGGCACTGCCTGTACTTTCAGGTCTTGTGTAACATCACAGGTCTTCTTCAGGTCCTTCAAAGCAAAAAACCAAATCAAACCAAAACAATCCAAACACAACTTACAAAGTAATGCATTTGCCAGCTCCTCCTAACACGAACAAGTGACATTATCTGACATGAGTCACAAAAGGGGAATAACCTTTCCCTAGTGTTAGCATCAGACGATGCATCTGTCCCTCTGCTCTTTTTCTTCATCTGGTCTTGGGGACTGCTGAGGTCTGACTTTTGAACAACACAGAACTATATCTATAAAAGAGCATGGCCAGCAGGTCAAGGGAGATGATCCTGTCCCTCTACTTCTCTCTGGGGAAACTCCATTTGGACTGCGGCATCCAGCTCTGGGGTCCCCAACACAGGAAGGACATTGACCTGTTGGAGTCAGTCCAGAGGTCAGCCACCAAAATGATTAGAAGGATGAAATACCTCTCACATGAGGAACTAAGAAAATTGGGATTGCTTAGCCTGGAAAAGAGAAGGCATTGGGGTGATCTAATTGCAGCCTTTGAAGGGAGCCTAGAAGGATTATGGAGAGAGATTTTTACAAGAGCATACAGTAGCAGGACAAGCAGGAATGGCTTCAAACTGAGCACAGGTTTAAATGAGATATTAAGGAAGAAATTCTGTACTGCGAGGGTTGTGAGACACTGGAACAGGTTGTTCCAGGAAAGTTGTGAATGCCTCATCCCTGGAAGTGTTCAAGGCCACAATGGATGGAACTTTTAACATTCTGGTCTAGTGGAAGGTGTCTCTGCCCATGGCAGGAGGGTCAGAACTAGACGATTTTTAAGGTCCCTTCCAACCAAGGCCCTTCTGTGATTCTTTTAAAAGGTCACTGTCCGAAATGGACGTGAACACATTACCTTAAATGCAATATATTTTAATATATGAAATTTGCAATGTTTATGGGCAAAGAGGCAGAGCAGACAAGTTTTACTGAAGTTGAAGGAGGTGATGAAGTTGGCTGGAGGAACATATACACTCCTGAAAAGTGAAACCTAAAATTAAACCCCCATAAGAACTGATGGTAAGTAGTTTGTTGCTAGCTGAGTATAAACAGAATTCTAAAAAGAAGTATGAGAGAGCATGAGTGTAAGCGCACAGGTAAAGGACTTGCAACAAGGTGTGAATTTTACAAGATGGAATATAAAAACAGTATTTAAAATACGTAAAATCCATGAAGGTCAAGCAGCAAAATGTAATTAATTTTAAAATAAAATAAATTTGAGACATACTTGAAGGTTGCAAATCAAATGAGTTTAGTGGAACTATTAAAGCCAACATCCAGATCCGATTGAAGGTGGTGGAAAGACAATCACCGATTCCTACAGTGTTGGACCAGGACCAAAGAGAACAACAAAGAAATTTCCAAAGACTAAAAAAGTATCAAGAAAATCTCAGTGGTTTCTTCACATCTGTGTTTGATAAGAAATAACACTGGCGTCATTCATGAAGGATGCATTTGAGGATACTAATGAGGACAAAGTAAAGGGATCTGTGAAATAACCAAGTACAGGAACAACATAAAGACAGCTAATAAGTAGTAATGGATTATACCCACAGATGAAGCACAGCATTTTGTGTGTTTACCTGTGCACTGTAATACTTGTCCTGCCATGTTGAGGAAAGTCTTAGAAGTAGGTACTATAGGGAACATGTCTGAGCACACTGGGTACCTAATAACTGAATGCCAGCTGTTACAAATCAAATACAAGGCTAATATTTTTAATGACTTTCTGTTTTTAACAGATTTTTGTGTATTTTGGCCAAATATTAGTAAATGAAATCAACATTTTTAGCTCTTACTTTCAGAAACACTTACTTCACACAAAAACAAGCTATGACATGACTTGTGATGAAACAGAAAGTATTTGGACTGAAAGTCTGGACTCCCCATTGTTTCTGGTTATTTTTATAAAAAAACCAAAGAAAATCATACCAACAATGAGCAACTTAAAACATTTCTGAATATGAAATACCATGTCTGATATGCACATAGAGCAGACTCACTAGATTTAAATATGTCATTATCAGTGTGAGCTTAGTCATGTCGGGACAAAATACTCCGTGTCTCTGTGTACGAACATGCCCACTGGCAATCCATGGTTCTTTGTCTCAACACATCTTTAGGAATTGCACTGAATTGGAGAAGTGTAATTTGCCAGGCTATCATCTTAATAATCCTTTCCTTCATGCTAGGCTATTTCTTTGTTCTGACAGGACACCATCACAGCTGAATGCAAAAGTCTGGACTGATGAATACAGAGGGTTAACAGCAAATTGCTTAAGGTGCTTTGTACACTACTTTGCTGTTGATTGTCCTTTACCTGCTATGCCTGTTCCAGCTGGAGAAGTTCAGAAGACAGGAAAGACACCAGTAAATCATGTGCATGCACTACAGTGGAATAAATAAAGTGGCATTTACAAGGTCAGATACTAAGACTATCTAGGAGAAAACCTAAGTATGTTCTTCCTTTGAATAAAACAGAATAGACCATAAACATGCAGTCCTACTACATGAGCTCAAAGTGGCTGCAATTTCTCCGTCAGACCCTATGAAATTGTTACAATCTCATAAGCCAGCTATGAACTGTTCCCCGAAAAAGCAATTCCCCTGTGCATTTGGGTTTCTGATTATCCAAGAGCTGGATGCAAACAGAAGACCTGCACCACATATTTCAGGTACTACTGAAATGCAAATACAGTATAAGGTAAATTCTTTCTATTTCTCCTGGAGACACATATTTCAAGTTGTTTTTTTGCAATGCAAATTTATTATGGCCAAATATTGTTCTCTAAAGTTGGAAAGAGGTCACTTACTCTTAAAGGTCTACAGACTATCCTGATTTTTCCCCTTCAAGAACCAGGAAGACTTTGGACTTCTGTGGTTACGTAGATACCACCCTGCAGTATAAGCTTCTACACTTCCGTCTGAGCAGCTTTAAATGTCCCAAAAGATGTAGCCTTTGGCTTTCCATCGTTTCCTCTGGGAGACAAGTTCTATTATGTCAGAGCTTTTATTCCTGTTCTGTAATACACAGCCCCTATTGACACCTAATGATACAAACCACAACAGATGGTTGACAGAGCACTGTGGTAAATTAATAGCAACTCTTTTAGGCATTTAGAAGCTTGAAAAATCTTGGAAGAACTCTCCAGCGTGAATTGTAACTAACAAAAAAGGGAGCCACAGAGGTAACGTTAGAGATTTTTTTTCCCCCTTGAAATGTAGGACCTGTCACTGTTACCAAACAACTGAGAAAGATTTTATTAATAAACTGAAAGAGATTAAAGAAAAAATACTCCCAACACATAAACTTTTGGCCTTTCACAAAAAAGCTCCCACAACCCACAATATTTTGTACATGCTGCTCTTTTAAGGAAAGGCAAAGTAGCAGGTATTTCATGGTGTCACATGCCCTGTCTGCAAATTCCAGAGGGAACCTCCCAGTTTGGTATTCCAAAAGGGAACACCAGCCCAGTGCCCATTGCTGGCTAGCTGACTGTGCAGATTTGGAAAGTGCCAGGTGCAGGTGTGGAGCTGGATGCCTGAGTGAAGAGGCACATCACTCAATCTGACCTTGAGACAAAAGCTTTCAACACATTTGCTCTAAAAAGGTGAAGCTTAGTGTCTCTGAAATCCTTCTGTTGAACTCTACCTCTGAAAGGTACTTAAGTGTTCCACACCCATTGACTTCGACAGCATTTGGGTACCTAAGTACCTCTCAGTAGCTGTCTGACAAGAACAAGTTGCTTGGTTGAATAAGTGCCATTTATGTCTCTTTATCCTCCCAGTGATTCCAAAATTCAGGAATTTCACTTTCTTTAGACCAGAGCTGTCAAAAAATCAAGTACAGCTTTTGAAAAATCCTTTCCCTTTTGCTCCTGACTTTCTGCTGGCTGTGGAAAAGGACAATGATGTATGATGTGTCTTGGCCAATGATGCTCCAGCCTGTGCTGCTGTGGTGCTGCACAGCTCTGCCAATAACCCGCCACTGTCACCCCGGCTCAACCCGTTTCATGAAATACTACAGTATTTTCTTACATGGAAAACAAACAATGCTGTGCCCTGATCCCCAGCATTGCTGCTGGGAGAACTCATAATGCCAAAGCTCAACCTACAGGAGCTTGAGGCTGAGTTTTTGTCATAACTTGCATAGTATAACAGGGTCTGGAGAGCTGCTGATTTCTGAGCAAGAGTGTATTAAATACAATTTTATAGCTTAAGGGCCAGGGGACAATGACCTCTGTGAGACTTTAATGAATAGACATTGAGGCTCAGACTATAAATAAGTCCATTGGAAGACTGGTATGTACACACACTTGTGTAACATTCCTACTAATTTTATTTCCTGCAATTACGGCCTCAGAGTGAAATGACAGCTCCCATTTATGAGACAGGGGCCAGCTTGGCTAAGCACCCTCTTCAAGGTGGCAGCTCTCTTCCACACAGTCTCAGCACACAAAGGGATGGGCTAAACTCAAGCATACAGAAGTTTTAAGAAGAAACACTTCAATATTTCAGTACCTCAAAACTTCACAGGGTTTATAAGAAGAAATACAAAATTCTTGTCTATATTTAGGTGACTTATGTAGGTCTGCATTTACTTCATAGATCCATCACCTCTCTTTCCTCCCCCCCCTCCCCCCCCCCCCCCCATACTCTCCATTCAAGCCAGGTGCCTTTTATTTATCCTTTACAGAGTTAAAGCACTGGGTTGATGTCTGGCGTAGTCTTCTGGCACTTCATACTACTTTAAGCTTTTGGTAGGGGAAGCTGGAAGAATTTCCAGGTAAAAGTGAGAAGGTTCCTTTCTATAAAAATCTCTTTTAAAATTCAAAATTTTAGAAAAGTAGCAAAACTTCTTACATATGGGTTTAGATCCCAGGTCCACACCAGAGGCTGGAGGACCACTGGGTCTGAGCCTTCTCCTTGGAGTCTTTTCTTCCCCAAGTTACCAGCTGGGCTGGAAGAACATTCTAGAGATGAGTGGGTAGAGCTGGTGTACCTTTATACTTTGATAGCATTTTCCTCCTTTTTAGTGTTTGTTGAATCCAAAAATCTAGATCATGGAGAAATACCCAAACCAAATAGCAAAATGCCTTGGCAAGGAAATAAACAAATGACCACGCGAGGGAAAAAAAGTGCAACTTTAACATACTTAGCAGTTAGTTTATGACTTTTCTTGTACTTGGGGACACCAAAGTGTGGATAAAACAGGAACAGAGAGATTTGAAAGAGAAACAGTCATAGATCAGTAAATACAGAATACTTTATATTATGTACATTACAGTGCTTTTCCAAAATATGACTGAAATTTTGTGTTCAGCTTTGAGATCTATTTTAATCCAGTAGCTGAATTAAACAGGAATTTAGCCAGTGATGCCTGATTAACTAGGACTTGACCATAGCTTTGTCACACAGTACTAAAGTCCATGTTTCTAAAGCATGGTTCCTTGTGAATTTCAACATCCATGTAGGCTAAAGGAGTTTCTTTATACTGTCACTGTATTTTCTTTTTGCCACTGACTTTTAACACCTACCTGTTTATCTAAAAATTTTTGGAGAACATGCACTGAGTACCTCTGAATCTTCCTAGAGCTCTGACTGATGAATCTTCAGAGAAGTCTAGAACCAGCCTGGACTCCATGAGAGTAACACACCAGCTGGAAGTTTCTTTGTGGCTTGCTATTGCCACATGTAGGTGCAGTGCTACAAAACATTTAGTCTCTTTCATTTTTATGTTCTCAGTAAACACTAACAGCTGTTGGCACCCATCATCTAAAAATAAAACTCATTCACAGACTACAAAAATACTCCTCACTATTATCACGATGTAAAACGTCCTTGCCTTCAGAAACCCTGTACTGCTGATGAATGTAGTGGTATAGTTTTAAAGCTAGATTTAAAACAATGAACTGCAGCAAGTACTTAGCTTTACTTTAGCTTTAGCAGGAAAGTGTCATTTTCTTGGCTGCAGTCAGGTAAAAAGAGGAAAAGGGAGGTCTGCAGTCCTCCTGCAAAGCCAGCACTGGAATACAAGTTCATGAACATCACCCAGTCTGATGCCCTGCCCATTTCAAGCAGGCCTCGGGACGATAAATGGTACCTCACCTGCCTGTTAACACAACAAACATTTGCCTAGGTCTGTCGCACCTGTCTATGAGAACTTAAACCAGTGACTCATGATCCCAAGTTACCAATGGAACTAACTTGCCTTGCTTCTGCTGATTTTAGTAGAATCTGAAGACCCCTCAAGACATGCTTGGCATGCTGCACAGCAGGGCTTTTCTTTAAGAATGCTAAAGGTACAGAATAATGTTCATTTTTTCCATTTTAAATAAGATTGCAAACTATACCAAGCTAGGATATAAGCGAATAAAAATAACTTTTTTCAGTAAAGTGCAAAAATCACTCAGCAAAATTAAAAATCTCCCATAACTCTAAAAATCTAGAAGATTGTCCTAGTCAGGGAAACTGTGAGACAGGGGAGCCTCACTGGAGCAGACCCAGAATTGCCATCTGAAGGCAGATTTAACAGAAGCACAACCTCTCCATGGGATAGGTAGGGTTAGCCTTAATTTCTTGAACGGTGTCTTTGATGTTACTAATTGTGTACTATATTTAAGAACTCATAATAAAATGGTGGCCAGTTGGCTCTTTGATGAGGTATTATTCATAACTGAATGGGGAGGTTACTGTGAGGACATGCTGCCTATGGCTGAGGTTAAACACATCAAAACAACTGTTCTGGTTTCTAATTTGAGCAACACACAACTATCCCTCTGACCTACCTGGAAACCAAACAGAAGAGTTCATACCCTTCTTTTATTGACCAGACAAGTTTAGTCACACATTTTGCTTATCCTATCATCACCACATAATTGCTTACAAATCTTCAAAATTAGCCTGATTATTTTCCTTAAAATGGAAATGGTAACTAAAATATTAAAGAGTTGCTGTCTTCTTCCAAACTAAATGAAACCTAACCTCACTTTAGAGTATTCATATTCCCTTAATGTTAATGCAAAATTGCTTTCCCAATCATACTTTTCCTTAATTGACTGCTATATTGTTTGAACGCAGGATAAGCAGAAAGAACCCAGGAGGCAGGTAATCCTACATTCAGAACCTGATCTAGGGGCTGGTAACTCTATGCTGCAGATAGGCAGGACATCAAAGAAACTACAGGGGGAACAATTTACTTATTCCAGAGCCCTGAAAAAATCACATTTTCTAATGAAAGGCAAGACTTTGAAAACTATGGGTTAACACAGCGGGCAAAGAGAGCAGAAATCAAAGAACCAAAGCATACTCTTGGGTGAGAAGATCACAACAACCTCTGCCTGTTCACTGGGTCTTGCTCATTCATTTAGTGGTATCTGGGTCAGTCAACCCCTACTACCTCTGGTCTTACCTCTGGACATTATGATAAATGCTGAGCTTATTATTGTGAATGGTTTTGCGAATGACAGACATATGTTGGCAATGCATTCACAAAACCCTATACTTCTTTTTGAGAATGCATTGACCACAGGCACATGTATAGGTTTCGTTCCACTTTACAGTATTTGCAGCTAAATGCAGAAGAGGTGTCAGCTTAACTCAGTTTCTAGCATAGATCATTACTTGTCTATTCCTGAAGTAGACAATGCTGATGTCAAGATACAGAACTGTGCTGTCCTACGCCTGGAGCTTCAAAAGGACTCAGAGATACTGAAGAACATCTTCTTGAGCTACTCTTCCCTCAGAAAGCAGGCTGACACTGTTTCTAGCATTCCTATGACACAAGTAATTTCAAGTCCTAACCCTTCTACAAGCAACATCACTCCAGAAAGCAAGCAGCAGACTAACCCAATACACCAAATGGTCCCCATGACACTGGCGCTGGAACAAATGCAACCTCTTGGAGCTGCAGTTATCAGCTTGCTGGGGCTCCCCTGAGCAAAGAGCTTTCTCTTCTGCAACCTGCCCAGACTTGCCCAATGGGATGTGTACCAGAGAAGGTGGTGCTCAGATCCCCATCCCTTCTACACACTTCCTTCAGTGGCCATTAAGAAGATGAGCCCTTCAGACTTGTTTGGAAATTCAAGCCATAATGAACAGGAATAATATTTATTGCCTATTTCTGACCTGACATATTTTCGCCATTCCAGACTAACAGTACCTGTGTTAAAATCCTGTCTGCCCCAAAGTTCACACACTGTATGTGTGTGGCTGTTGTCCAAAGGTCTTCCTATAAAACACACTCACCACAGTGTGTCACACTGGTAAAACTGTGAACTGTGTTACCATGTGACCAACTGCTGATGTGCATACTTGATTTTCCTGTTAAGTGAATTTAAGCATTCTGGGAACAGCATCAACATTCTGGCAATTTTCTTATACTTTGGCTTTCCCAGGAACAAAGGTAAAGGAACATAGAAACTGTTTTATGGGCAGAGTCACTTCAGATTCAATTCTGTAAGTTCAGTTGGTATTAACACAATGAATAAAACAGGAAAACTTTTCATATCAGTATTTCAAAATATGCTTTTCTTTTTTGTAATGTTATTTTCATTCTCTATCATGAATATTTACTGCAATTTTGAAATGCTGAAAGTATTTTCAGAGGATGTGATTAAACAGAATAAAGAAAACAAACAAAAGAAAATCCACACAAAGATAAATAATACAGCATTCCTCATGGTCGACTTGGCAGTGCTGGGTTAATAATTGGACTTGATGATATTAAATGTCTTTTCCAACCTAAATGATCCTGTGATTCTATAAAGCAAAAGCCCTGTTTGCCTAGACTGCAGAACGGAAGCTTTACAAACTAAGGGCATGTCTGCATGTTTTAATGCCTCTCCTACAAACACCCTTTTCTAATACTATCAAAACACAAAACGGACTCCAATTTTTTAATTAATTGTTGGTGTTTGTGAGTTGCTAAGCTAAAGAGAAAAATATGAAACTGTATGTGGCCACAAACACAGATTTTGTATATTCATGTTTTCTTTTGCTATATTGACAACCTCAGTCCTTCGCTCCCAGTAACCACAAGAGAGATGCATCTGTAGCAACTCAGAGCCCGGAAATCAAGTGTTTAAAAATCAACTTCAATTAGTGTGCCTCTGTGTCACTTGATGTACCTTGGAGGTGAAAAAAGTGGATATGAAAGTGTGTTTGTTTTCCTTTGCCATGCCTTGCAATAAGAAATTTCATTCAATATTTACCTAAGGATTTCAGTAGTAAGTAGAGAGTTTGTGGCAGTTAAGTGAATGTTTTCACAGTGTTGTTGTTACTGCAGTTGTAAAGTTTCACTTATGATTGAATGTTCAGGGCTGGTAAAACCCTGTATCTCTTTACTGCTCACAGAAGTGTCAGAAAAAAATTTACTAAATGCCTGGTTTTTATTACCGCTCTGCTGATCCCTTTTCTGTGGACATTCCAAAATGCAAGTTAAATCTGATGGTAAATGTATCTTCCAGATATTCCCATTAAAGGATGTAATTCATGTAACGTAAAACATACCACCATAACAAAGCTGTAAGATTTAAAAACAGATTTTTTGGAAGCAGGATCTAATTTCATCACTCACAAATGTTCTCTAATTCAATTACTGAAATAAATACATACATATATATATATTTTTAAATATATTAAGTTTATAAAAATATATGCAGAAAAATGCAGCTATCTGCAAAAGGTACTGACAGGGTCTACCAGTTGGATGCAGATGTTACTGTCTGACTCTGAGGGAGTGTGTTACAAATTCTACATAGTCATTGAAGTCTACTTTGGCCTTTTGTTTATTTATTCAATCTGAATCATTTACATAGTAACTCCTGCTATTTCTTGGTATCACAGGCAAATCTCAGAATGCATCATACATCCAGCATAAGCAGTCCTTTGGTTGTACAAAGCTGCCAGGAATTCTCTGCAAGTCAAAGGTCAAACATACACTGACCGTTCAGGGTCCTGTTTTTATAAACATTAATGACTAGTGAATACTGTGAATTTCTTTTCCTCTTTTAGGCTGATAACACACCTTTTAAGATAATAAGTTTTAGAATGTTGTCAGCAGCCTGCCATTCCCTCCTGAATGGTATGAGTGTCTATTCCACCAGTGACATTATGATACCAGAGGCTATCATATTGGTTCATGTGAGCTGGGTATTTTAGTCTCAGTACAACTTGTGTGGGCAACTGCATAGAACAGATACAATTAGATATTTTTATATTTTTTCTGTAAACGGATTAGTCAGGAAATTAAAAAAAGTCTTTGATAATTGGAGAGAAAAACTCATTGGATCTTGCAAGACTGATTAATGTACCATACTTACCTATCACATATATACTGGTAGAAAAATGGTCTAAACAACCAATACAACTCTACAGGCTCTTAATTTTTTATGTAATTGAGATGATGTACTTTGTACAAAAAATTGTAATGTGTTTCATCTAATGAAATGCAGGTAAGACTGAAAATAAAACATGCCAATACCTCAATTCAGACTGGAAAGCATGTTAGATATACCAGAGTATTGCTACAACCAACACCTTGATTTTACAACTTTACTCTTCTTTTGTGAGCATGCAATCAGTTATTCAAGTTACCAAAATGGATTTTCCTATGACAGATGACTAATAAACACTGACACTTAAGCACCTGCAAAAAAGACATTGCTGCTTTGTAGTCTCTGCCATGAACATTTCACCTTCTATCATCTGAAACGATCTCAAATTCTTCTCATCAAAGTATACGTTACTGAGGCAAGGAGCCTACTTTAGTACATCAAACAAATGTAACATCCACTCTATTTAATCTTTCTGCCTTTTCCCTCTGAAAAGGATGCTGTCATGCATGAATAGACTGTTCTTTTTGCAGCTTCTGCCACAAAGCCAACCATGTCTTCCATGCAAGCTTTTGCCTTTGTTGTGGTTCAATGTCTTCTAAAATTATCTTTTCAGCTGCGAGGGAATTAGTCATCATCCATCATGCCACTAACCCAAATGACAGATTTAATGAAAACAAAGTCTAATTTTATAGATTTTGTATGATGGAAACAAATCTCTTTTTGGGCCATGCTGTTGATAATCAGATGATAATGCAGATAGTAAACATCTACTGAGATGCCAGAGGGGGACAGAAGTACCATCTACTTCCAGCACTCAAGGAGATGTTCTGTGTTGGGGTTATGGAAAGAAAGTAATACTAACCATACTGAGGTAAATGCCATTTGTACAGTGATAGCATAAGACAGAGTTGTTTTATCATATTGAGTCTGTGATGGAGTACCTGCTTCTTTTGCTGATAAGGCACTGACTGTTCTGCAATGAAACCTGTTGTGAAATACATCAACTGTTAAGAGATGAGATCCTGCATATACAAAAAATTATGCAGCAGTTCAGTATTAACTAGCTTTGACACAAATTACATGTGGCATGCACCATCTGGCTTCCTCAAAAGAAAAAAAGCAGACAAGGCAAGGAATAGGCAGGGAGACTCCACTGCCTTTCATGACTATGATCAGAGAAAAGCAAGCTCAAGCAGCAGAGATTTGCTGCAGGTAATGGTATCAGGGTATAAAAAATGGCAGCTGTCAGAGAAATCCTGAACTTATTTCAAAAGCTGCAGAAACAGAAGGACCTTTGCTAATTAAATACTCTATAAAGCAAAGAAAAAATACAGGACAAACAATAAATCACATAGCTCCTTAGAAGTCATTTCACTTTGAAAAAAACCCCCAAACCCAAACCCCAAAAAACCCTAGTGATTTTTATGTAAGGAAAATATTTCAAAGTGAGTATTCCGTGCAAAGCCATATGCAGAAAGTGTTTCTGTGTCATGTAAGCTTCATAGAGTTCTTCTGTTCTTTGCTCTGTGCCTCTGGGACTCAGTCTGGCACTGTTTGACCTCCAAGAAGCTTTAATGAAAAGCACATCAAGCCCAAGTGAGAGACTTTTTGATGTTAGCACTGCATATCACTAAAGAAACCAATACTTTTCAAGTGGTGTTGTACCTCCTCTAGTAAAAGCAGCTTGTACTCAAGACAGCAGTGTAAGAGTTTGAAAATGCAGAATCTAACTCTTGCAGCACCCATGCTTGCACAGAAATACTCATGAGTACACTCTCAACAATTCTCATGGGAAAAGAGACTATCATTGCATTTATTTTGCAGGCAAAGCACACATCAGTCCAAAACAAAGTGCCCCAATGTTGTATGTGAATACAAACTCCTTTCTGAATGAGTAAAATAGACACTGTCAAAGTACTATTTCTGGAATTGGCAAGACATTACACAATGTCCACCTGGAGCATCACAGCTGTCCTGTGGCAAAAGCAGTTCAGATGCCCTTCTTTTCCCATCAACCCAGATGGACATTGCTCTTTAGCTGAAATATATTTGCCTTAACTCACCTGACCAACCAGTTCTACAGCACACAAATCCGTAAGCACAAAACTTTAGAGGGTCATCACGCACTAGGGAACCTGATGGGGTGGGAGAATGAAAATGTGTCTTCTTAACTGCAATTAGATAAGGCAGCAGCTCACCTGTACATGCCAGCACAAACTTAGCTGACCTCTGGAGATATTCTAAATGGCACTTTAGCAGCAGGCAGAGTTGCCTCGTCATCAGAATTCTAGACTGATTCCTCAAATGAAGTTTAAGTGCTTCAACCAAAATGTACTTTTATATATATAAATACATTGCAAAACGGGTTTTTACAATTATTTTTTCCTGACAGGAAAAGTACCATACTAAAATTCTCTTGTACAACACTCTTGAATAGCTTTTGAAAAAAAAAGTAAAAATAGTTTAATTGATGAAAAACGTAATGAGATTTTTCACAAGCATAATTACACATTTAAAATCAGTGATCAGTTCCCCTCAGAGCTGAATATAGGCCACTGAAATTTACTGGCTTTATGGGTGCTACTATCGTGAAGTGTAACAATGCCTAACTTGCTACTTGTGATCCTACTTCTGATCTGAGAAGCAAGGTCATGATCCTACAACCTTAAAGTTAATTGGCAGTTTTTCTACACACTTTGATGTGAAGTAGGGCTCAAAGCAATCATGGATATACTTAAGCTCCTTTAAATCAACATGACTGCAGGAAGGGGAAGACTTCAGAAGCACTCCCCTTGGATCCATCCTGTAAAAATGGGAATTCTCCGTTCCTGAAGCAACTCCCATTCTCTGCATATCTGGAGACTTTGTCAGCAGTTAGTAACTTAGCTATACTTTTTCTCTCATCTCTCTCTTTTGACTCTAAGCTATAAAATATCAGAGGTTGCACTATGAGAATGTACATGTAACAATATTCAGTGGAAAATATTCAGTGTCATAGCTCCTCCTCAGATGTATTTAACAAAACTATTTTTGATGGACAAGTAATTACTACAATTATAAAAAAATCCCAACATGTTATCGAGAGAACAGATGGGAGAAGTGCCAGATTATGTACAAGCAACAGACGAGTGCTTTCATTGGAAAACAATGGAAAGAGATGTCATGTTTGGCTTAGGAAGAAGTGATAGCTATTGATATAATCACATTAAATGCAGAATTTCCCGTTTCATATCTGGAATTATTATTGTTTTCAATTTCTAGACTTTCAAGGCTTTGTGGATTTTATCTTTTGGAAGAAGCTGCCAAAGGAACTTCATATTTCCAGTAAAACTAGGATTTCATTTTAAATTAGTGAATTTTGGTGTTCAAATGTAAAGTTCACAATAAATTAGCTCATGGGGTTTTTTCCCCCATAGTTTCTGTAAACTTCCATTGATTGTACATAAGCAAACAACTTAATTCTGCAAGAGTTCCATGAGTTTGATGCACCTAGGTTGGGACAATCCCAAGTACAAATACAGGCTGGACCAAGAATGGATTGAGAGCAGCCCTGGGGAGAAAAACGGGGGCATTTGGGGATGAAAAGCTCAATATGACACATCAATCCACACTTGCAGGCTAGAAGGCCAATTGTATCCTGGACTACATTAAAAGAATTGTGGTCAGCAGCTTGAAGGAGGTGATTCTGCCCCTCTAGTCTGCTCTGGTGAGACCCCACCTGGAGTCTCACATCCAGCTCTGGAGCACCCAGCAAAGGAAAGAAGTGGACCTGTTGGAGTGTGTCCAGAGGAAGGCCACTAAGCTGACCAGGGCCGGAGCACCTCCCCTATGAGGACAGGCTGAGAGAGTTGACATTGTTCAGCCTGGAGAAGAAAGCTTTGGGAAGACCTTATAGCACCTTCCAGTACCTAAAGGGGGCTATAAGAAAGCGGGAGAGGGACTTTTTACAAGGGCATACAGTGATTTTCCATTACTGGAGGTGTGAAAGACCAGATTGGATAGCACTCTGAGTAACCTGGTCTGCTGGAAGCAGTGGTGGAGCTAGATGATCTTTACGGTTCATTCCAAAGCCAACTATTCTATAATAGAGTTGTGACTCTCATGGGTGCACCATGAGCCAGGGTGTCTCTTTAAGCAAGCAGCATTTAATTCAGAGACCAGTGGGCAGCAAAGATGAACTGAGACAATAAACCAGAAACAAAAACACCAAATTCCCCAAATGGACATAGTCTGGAGAATATGAAACCTTGGTTGGTTACAAATCCATTCAGCTCACTGAATGGTCAGGGTATGGAAACCACTCATTTAGATCTTCAGCCTCCCCAAGTTTTATCTGTGTCGTCAGCTATGCTGACAGTAGAACAAAGAGGGTTATCAGCCATCATCTGCCTGTTGAGCCACCTACAAGGAACTTTTTGGTTTAAAATAAACAAAGCAAGCAATAAGCAGAAGGAAGGAAACATCTGATCCCTACTACATAGGTAAGGATTTGAGGCTCCCATACGATAAAGACTGGGCCTGCAAGTAGACTTGGGCCTTGCCAAACCCAGTGTCAGAATCACCAACCTCGGCATATGCAGCCTGTGCTTTGAGTTTGGTATGCGAGCTCCCTACATAATGAGTGGTGAGAGACGGGTGGCTCAGGCTGAGAATGCTACAGCCCATGTTTTGCGCTGTTGTAAGCAGCCAAAAGTAGCAGTGCTGAGAGGATTGCCAGCCACATCTTACCCCCCTGCAGCCATAGCCATCTAGCAGGCTGCTGGGAAATATCCAGCTAATCTCAATGTTTGCTGCTGTGACACATCAGGACATGCCTACTTTTAGCTCTGAACTGACTTACTATGAAAAATACCACGGGGAAGGAGCTCCCATTCAAGTCTACTGATGCTTTCCTGATGCCTAAAACTCAACTTTCCTCCTTAGGCACCCCAAAAGCAGCAACTTTCTTATTTTTGTCATTGATTCCGTTTAAGCAGACTTCACAGTTATTTTCACTATGAAGTATATGGCCCTATGACCAATATGTGACAAGTCTTTTCTCTGCATAAAATAAAAATTACATGTGGGCCTACTTTGCAGACACCTCCAAAGCACTTCCAGCTTTGATAATACCCTGTTTCCACTAATATGTACTGCCATCTGAGATTTATCAGTGACTTTCTAAGTCCTATACGAGAGTGCTGATTGGTGAAAAGGAATAATGAATTGGAAGGAAATCCCATGAGTCCAGCATAAATGAATGGGACACACGGGACTGCTGCTTTTCAGCAGTCAATACTGTTAAGATGTAACTTACTGGCACATTAAAATGAGCTTCTGAAGTTGTTTAGCCCCGATTTCATTGCATTGATCTGATTTTTGGGAATATGAAGATTTTGTTCTGGCTAATTATCTGGTACCTATCAAAGGAGATAAGGAAGTTAAACATTTCTAGACATACATGGATTTTAGGGCATGTGTTTAGGGTCCTCTGCTTTCACAGATTAAGCAGGATTTATACATACAGAGACAAAAAGCCACAGCAGTTGTGATTCAACTCTTCCTGTAAAAATGGAAAGCTTTTTAAAAACAGTACAGTCACAGTTGTTTTTATAGATAAAAAAGAAACCTAACTAGAAATGAGGACCTTTGTTCAACAAGATACTTAAGCAGAATATAAATCTGAAGCAGTAGTACTTTCAACTGAAGTGGACAGTAATCATTTATACTTATTCATGGCACATACTTAAGTACCTTGATGAATTAAAGCCAAGTATGCAACATTAAATTTGGGAATAGTCTTTTTCAAACAAATTGTTTTACAATGAGCAAATAATCTTGAAACATACTGCAGCTTAAACTAGCACTTCCAGGGAAAACAACCTGCTACACCAAAGGTCAGTGGAGTCCAGAAGGTTAAAGCAGCATAAATAAACCAGTGTAATTGTTCACTTGCAGTTCAGGCAGACTTGCAAGCAAAAGCCAAGAAATTCTGTATTATCCTAATGTCCACTCTCTGTTTTGCTGTTCATGTATATTTTTCTTTCATGTTTTAGAGAAGTATGTAAAGAAGAGCATTACATTAAGCGTTAAATGCAGCTATTGCTGTTCAGCTCGTGGTGCTTTTCAGAGCCAGCTCTAAAAACTTACTGCCATTTTCTTGACCCTGCTCCTAGTTCTATTGAGATTAATGAGTCTTACATAAAGCAATGTAGATTGAAAACAATCTTGAAAACAGCTGGCTGGTTCTTAAGTGCCAGTATATTGCAACATCATAGTTTCAGAGGGTCTTAATAAGTGGCACAGGGTCCAGTTGGAGGCCTGTCACTAGTGGTGGCCTCTAAGGTTCAACACTGGGCCCAGTATTGTTTATGAGTTGGGTGAAGGGGCAGATGCCTCTTCAGCAAGTTTGCTATTGACACAAAGCTGGCTGGACTGGCTGATACCCCAGAGTGTTGTGCAGCCCTTCAGAAGGACCTTAACAGGTTGGAGATTACTAATTTTTGCACTTTCCTGGAATTATATCCCTATTTACCCAGTGCAGAAAATTGCTGGTTCACCAATATATAATACCACCTCACCAATGTTGTTTTTTTTGGCAGAAGAAATTATTACAGACTTTAGAAAACTGACAAGAAAACTCACTTTCTACACTCACAAAATCAAATCTTTAAGAGGGCATTGCATTTCCTCATTCAGTTAGCATTTGACATGTGTTTGTAAAAGGTTTTATAATCATCATCAAAATGTATATTTAAATTTGCAAAATGGGTCAGATGTTCACTCAGGTAATAATGAGAGCTGTAACTAATGGAGTTGTATAGTCTGTCCCATGCTTCCTGTGAGATGATAACTCGAGGAATTCTGACAAAGTACAACCTTTGGGGCTGATTTCTTCAATGCTGAATATCTGCCTCAAAGGTTTTTTGAAAACTCAGACAAAGTAGTTGCCTTTTCTAAGAGCAATGTCAAAGAACAATGAATTTATGCAAAAATAATAAATAAATTAACTTTTTAGGAAAGCTCTGGCTCTCCATCTTCTTAAGCAGAAAACTTAATTCTGATAATACAAGATTTTGGACAAAGGATGTGATATCTTGCTAATCATGTGAAACTCACAGTATTACTGTCTGGAAAATGACAAGTTTTACTTTCCCAGTACAGAGATGCCAGCAGCAAATATCCCTTAGCAGTCATTTAGCCCGTGCTCCCAAGCAGCTAAACCCCAGGACTTTGACTTTGTCTGGTATTCAGGTCTGGTGGGGGTCATGCCAAGACTGAGATCAACACAAGTGAGTGAGGGAGACTTTCCCAGCACTGCCAATTAATCCTGTCTGAGCCAAGATAACGCAAAAAAGAACTGCTCATTCAAATGCAAACAAGAGAAAAAACACATATAAGGATAGAGCGGGAAGCACCTGGAAAAAAGTTTTGGCTGAGGTGAGCTTGGGAACTGCGGGTAAATCAGATGATAAACATGAGTAAAGACTGGAGAGAGTAAAGGAAATCAGCTTCCAGGCAGCAGAAAAAGAAATCTGGGAAAAAAATCATTGAAGAGTATAGAGTGGAAGACAAGAAATCTGCAAAAATTTTACTTGTCAGATCTTGATTTATCCACTGCAAAAACTGTAGGTGCAAATTTAGTTGTCTTTGTTTATTTTCCTTTTTCTTTTTGTTTTTTTTCTACCCTGAATAAGGATATAGCCATACTATCTTGAAAACACATCACTTCTGTAAATGAGATAGTTCAGTTCCTAACACAGCTTTTACTGGAGAAATTTTCTCAATCCCCTGTAGTCCCTACAGTTTACAACTGCTCCTGTTGTATTCCAAGTGAGGTACATCACAAATTTACGTAAGAATGTTACTGTATTCTCTTTACTGAAGCTGTGAAGTTGCATTTAATGCATTGTGATGAAGAGTACTTCCACAACATGAAAGAACTCAGCATTTTCCCAAATGCTACTGTGTCAAGCAAGTTATTCAAAGTAACACCTTATCCAAATAGAAAGGCAGAATGAAAATCAATCTATTAAATACTTTCCTTATCCAACAAAACGATTTTGTTAGTCATTCATAGATTACCAAGAATTTCTTTAGGAAAAACAGAGAATGCCAAATCCAAGCATGTCTAGATATTAACTGCCATAATCTTTGCAAAATTAAGAAAGAAATGTTTCTTCAATGGATGGTATTATTTCCTTGAAAAGTCTATTAAGATGCTGGAGAACATCATGGAAGAGAGGGACGTAATAAAAGGTCAGCCTTGTGGTGCGTGTACATGATATGCTGTGGGCCCTGAAGCCAAAGGAAAATTTGGAGCGAAACATGGTGTAGCTGGCTATACGCTGATTATTCCCACACATCTCTGTCAATAGCAGGAATGCCTCACCAATGCTTTCTATCCCACTTGTGATCATGTGCATTTACCCCTCCTGTTGGTCACCATTTATCATTAACCTTGTTTTTCTGCACCAACTACTTACAAGATGCAATAAAATACCAATATAATAATAAAAAAGTGGTTTATGTACTTGGACTTCTTTTTAGTAATGCATTCATGAACTAGAAAAAAGGAGTAAAAGCCTGAACTATGTAATTGTTCCAGACCTCAACTGGACCCGAGCACATAGTCCACAGGCTGTCTTCTAGAAATTCTTATAATACAGTATGTATCTCAATATTGGCAAAACATTTAAGACTCAGGGGCTAGGACTGCATGATGTTACTGCCTCAGAATAGACAAAACTGTAGCTTGTTCTAGACAAACAAAAGAGTGGGGGACCTACCAAAATTAGGAAAAAACCCTGAACAGCAAAATCCTTCAGATAGAGGTTGAAGATACAAATCTCATGAGTTCCACATTTGTGTAGTTTCTGTCTGGATTTCTGCCCAACAAGAGAACAGGAATAAGAAACAGATGAAGCACAAACTATATACAAGTCAAGGCAGGACAGAGCTTCTTTAATTCCAGGGGAACAGGCGGAAAGGCAGAAAAAGGGTATCAAGAATGATACTACAGGATACCAACATTTTAATGCAAATTCTTCTGTATGCAGATGAAAGGCACTTTTTTCCTCTCTTCAATTTGAAAAAGTCTTATCTTTCTAATGTAGCAAAAACTCTGTTCTGATGACAAATTATATTTTTAATTGTATTATAATTATTGCATATGTGAATTCAGAGCTGCTACTCTGTAATTTTTTATGTGCTTAATTGACACAAGCTGTATCATTGCAGAACCTGAATTACTTACCTCCTCCCTTCCCAGGGAATTCCTCCCAGCAAAGCACTAGCAACACAAGATCAATATAATTAATTTCATTCATGTCCCAGGGCTGTCCTGACTAGAACAGTTTTGTAATTTGTATAGACACTAAATTTGCAACCAGAGGCATAGGTAGATACATTACTGCTGAACAAACATCAGTTAAGTGCAAAGAAAAACAAGATGAATGCAAGAATTGGACCAGAATTCTCTGCTACAAGTATGTATGTTAAGTGTGTATATATATCTCTGTCTCTAAGAAACTGCTGACACAGCACTGTAGAAAGCACTGCTAGAGAGCTTTCTGCTGTTGCCAACAATGTCATCATAAATCAGAAGGATTCTCAGGAGCAACTCTGTGGTTAACCTGTGCAAGGATACTAAACAACAGCCCATTGTTGCCAGAAAAGGACTATTTGACACTGCTTGGCATCATCTCACACACTTAGTGAACCAGACTTTATTTCTTTCTTAGCTTAAGCAGAGAGTAAAAAGGATAATATTCCATAAAATTAAAACAAAGCAGGCACCAGTTAGCATCAGGAAAACCCAATACTCTCTCCCCTATGCTGAGCTCTTCTCCAGCCCATTTGTTTAAAGATAAATATTTGAACAGCTTTGTATCAGATGTACCTTTAGAAAACCAGAAATTGAAAGGAAAAAGAGCACAAGAAATGCTTACTTCTGAAAAAGTTTCATTGCATGACCTACCTCCCAACTATGGATACGCCTGCAAAAATCCAGCTCACAATGGACCCACATGTAATATGAGCAAAAGTAGAATGACAGGACCTCACAAAGACACCTGGCAATTGCCACTCAGCACTGCCCACTGCAGCAGCCTTGGGTTCACCACACTCTCTGCAGAAGCTGTCCTGAGGATAAAGACTTTCTCAGCTGTGTCTAAGATTATATGAAATCAGTTCAGGCTTTAGCCTCATGGTTTTACCAAAACCAAGGTCCCACAAATACTCCAAAAATACTGAGGCTTTCATAAATTTTCTAAATAAACTATCATTGATTTGGTGATGTTTTCTGAGAAGAGATGTATGGTGCTCAGGTACAGTGGAATATCAAGTTTTCTAATGTTTTAAAGATACATACTGGAAGTGGAAATGTTAGACAACTGCGCTGATGGAGTTAATTTGATGATAATCAAGGATGAACTTACACGCATCCAGACAATTTGCAAACTTCCCCAAACCATGTGGAAAGATGGTCAAAAATCAGCCTCCTAACATTTTCTTTTCTCCATGACGGAATTTATTCTGTAAATTACTGCAAAAAACCCAGATAGCATGCAACTGGAAAGGCCACAGTGCACCAACAGATAAATAAGCAAACCAAACAGGAGATGCATTTCCTCTAATTAGATGAAATCTGGAAAACAAGGTTATAGAAACACAAATCTTCAGTACAGCACCTCTCACAACACAATGCTGTCAAGTCTGCCCTTACTTGAACACAATGTTTTTTGTTGTTTTGTTGTGGTTTTTTTGTGCTTGAGACAAACCTTCTATATCCTGGAGTAATGTATGAATACGATTTACTAAATGTAGAGTGACCCCCTCGGCTTCAGAGATGGGATCAAGGTGAGTCCTTTATTTGCAGGAATGACTATTTAAGATCCTTAACCCTCAGACTAAAGGTGCATTGGTGCATTTGCTCCCAGAACAACAGTGCGCCAACATATTTTGCAAGAGATATCAGCCCCCATGTGTAGGTATGTGAACAGCCAAAGCACACAGGACTCACTGGGAAGGAAATGAAGATGTGAGTAGCTCTCACCTCCTCTGATTCCCTGAGAGCCAAAGAACTTCATAAGGATTATGAGATTTGTGGGCAGTTTTTTGCTGTTTAGTATTTTCTGAAGTTTTGTTTTGTTTTGTTCAAGGGGGGTTATTTTGGCCCCTTGATGGTTTAGGAATTTTGCCTCCTCAACACTATCATGAGACAACACACTGCTGGGATCTTAAAGACCCCAAAGTGATTTCATTGTTGAAAGAGCCATTCACCCTGCAGCCTTCATGTACCTTGCCTGGTTACCTTCTGACCAAAACTTGAGACTCCATGGCACTATTCCAAAGGCTAAACAAAAAGAGGTTGTAAACTTTAACCAATCTGCCTCCCTACAACTAGCTATAGAGACTAATTTTCTGAAATCAAACTCTTGTCTGAAAACAGAACATACACTGCAAAGGGCTCTAGGTCTACTGACTACCATGAACCAAACCCAAGCTATTCTCTTCTTGCCTCTGGTAACCAAGGGCAGCATCAGAAAGTCTTTGATAGAAGCAGGCAACTCTGAAAACTTAGGTAAAGCATCAGTACCAGCAGTCACAGGGAATAAACAAATCTGAGGTAAAAAGGAAGATGAGGGAAAAATGGATGCAACAAACCATGGTAGGGAAAAGCCATTTTTCTCAGAGCTGAGAAACAAAAAATATCACTGAGAAAACATGGAAACTTTTGATCACAGCAATCTTTCAATGTTTAAGACTAGTCAATTATCAATGCATAGGAAATAGCTAGGGATGGCCAAAAAAATGAATGCGCAAAAAGTTCTCATTTGTAATTGTTGAAAACTACTGTGATGGATCTCTATGGGAAAAAAAAAGCCAGTAAAAGCTCACTCACTCTCTTTTTAACTTTCTATTCAGACTTTTCCTATATAGGAGAAGCAAAGATTATTAGCAGGAGATATCCTTCCTCAGCCTCATCCCTAATAGCATTTACCGATTTCATACAATGAATAAAAACAGGAAGAGAAAGGTTCCTCTTAGTTACTTTCCAATTGAAGTTGGGTCTTCTGTACTTAAATGGAAACCGAAGCAGCTATCCATGTTTATCCATTTCATGCTATTGTCATGAGGTTAATTACCCCATTATCACAAATTAGATTCTTTGAGAACCTTCTTGAACTCTTCCTGTTTTCATAGAGATTAGCAAGGGTAGGTTTAGCTTTTTGGATGCTCAGTGTCCTCACTGTGAAAAGCAGATGTCTCTCCAACCATGTGCAGGCAATACACCATTTGATTCCTTTCCAGGAAAGAGATAGGGGTTAACTTTTCAGTGATGCTGAACATGCACAGTGTCTGTCATCATCTCCAAAAACCAGGACCAGGCTATTGGGTGATAAAATGGGGAGTAACAAAACCAGACCCTCCTATCAGGACATTACTTCCCTGAACAGCACGAAAAATGGAAATCAACACAGAAAAAAATCTCTGACCATTAGACAATTTTTTTAGACTAAGTCAGTTCATCATAGCACATGCATGGCTTTTCAGGTATTTAATGGAAGGTCATCGCTTATTTCTCACTATCCTGAGTAATCCAGTCACTGAAGCACACTAGCAGAGAACCAAAATCATGGTAGAAAAAAAAATCACTAAAAACCCACCAAGAAAATCACTAATAAAACACTAAAAAACCCTAAAAAAATCACTGTCAAAGCACTAGCACAGTGTTGCAAAAATCCTTCAACATATCCCCCACAATCATAAAGTTTTCTTTTCCTTTTTTTCTCCTGATAACTTTCTTTGTTCTTAAACATCTATAGCTGTTAGAAGGAATATTATCAATCTAAAAACAAAGAACGTGTTTGTTGTTGTGTTTTTCTTTTTTAAAAAACTCTTATATAGTCAATCGAGCCTTTTAATTCTATGCCCAGATGCCAACATTACAAAACATAAGACAAAATTATAGGTACACAGTGTGCCAAGAAAATCAACTCAGCGTGGCTTGCCGAGGCTCTTTGAAAGAGCGCATGCATACTGTGTCACTATTATGATTTAAAATAGTTGGGCCTCCAAAGCCATAACACTACTGTACCATAGCACAAGGTGCCTGCAGATGCCTGTAGCAGCAAGCCAAGTGATTAGCTTTAGGACTGCGATGAAAGCACCACTTTGATTTCTGTTCAATGTGTATCTCGCAGCTTCATTTCAATACAAAACAAACCTACGATGAAATGAAAGAAAGCTTAGGAGGAGGGCAGAAATAAATCAAATCTTTTACAATGAACCTCATTATTATTTAATACGAAGTGCAAATTTCTCAGTTTCAATGCAGAGGGGGATTTACTACAGTAAAGGAAAAGAAAATGGGGTTTTGTATCGTAAAAGGACTTCAGTTTCGTTTAGGTATAAAACCGGTCAAAGAAGCTTACAATTGTCTGAGCTCAGGGCTTGCTAGAGGTAAACAGGAGTCTGTATGTACATGAACATGCACTGCTATGCCAGAGAGCGCCCTCTCAAATGCTTCTGACATTACCTTCTACCTTCCGCATCACAGAGAATCAGGAAAACACCCAAGCAGATTTTGGATGTGCCCTGACATTTCCCCAAACAATTTTATTTTGAAACTGAAAAGGAATTTTTATTTGTTGGTACCAGTTGTTGGGTTTGGTTTTTATTTTTACAATGCCCTCCAGCTGCTCTTGGATCTAGGCTGGAATCAAGGTTCAAGCTGCTGCAAGTTCATAGATGTTACAGGGTTCTACACATGTATTCACTCGCACAGAGAGGAGATACACTCTGGCCTCAGTTCCTTCAGCCTTATGTGAGGCTGATGAAGGACAGAGGATCACCATTCCATAAGTTATTGCTTGATAATTGCCAGCTGAGCTAATACAATTCGATCCTTAATTAAATCTCTAATTAAACCAGTCTCTGCCCTTACCTTCATACCACCTTCAATTTGTGTTAACGTTTTTAGATACTTCAAAAAGATATCGAGTTGTTTCTTGAACTGATGTGAACTCTATTCTTCCAAGGGCTTCCTGGATGCTTTGCCTACTAAACTATTGGTACTGTTCCTACACTTTCCCACCCATGTCCTAAAAAGAAAGCATTTCTAAGTATGAACAGTATGTACCTACTCTGCAGACATCAGTTTACTCTGAAGACATACTTGTATGTCATTAAAGAAGTAATCGAAATTACTTAAAAAACTCATTTCTATTGTGATTTAATAACAGATTTGTTAGAGTTTTTTTACCAGAAGGAATGAAAATTTAACCTGCCTGCCTTTCCCAAGGTTGGCAATAAATTCCTCTAGAAAAAAAAACTGTGATCAAAACCTCACACGAAATTTTTGAAGTAGTACTATATAGGTAAAAATTATATTCTTCTGGACTTACATTTAACTCAATTTACCTCTAATAATTCATCTTGGTAATTGGTTTCTTGACCCTATCCTACTCTCCCCCCCCTTCTACTACAAAAATGGATGAATCCAACATTTTTCTGTGACAATTTCTGAAGTTCATTAGTGTTTTGTAGAGTTCTACTATCTATTTGCTAATTATTTATCTAGCATAGAAAATATTTGTATTTTGTTACTGCTGTATTTACATTGGTTTTATTTTAGGTTTAAAAGCCTAGATATCTATAACACACAAATCTTCTGGTCTAGAATACTGTTTTACTGTTTCTCATTGATAATATCCAAATCCCAGCACCCCTAGAAATCAGAAAATCCCACCTAAACACATGACACGGCTGGAGCTCTCAGAGCTTACAGCTCAGATGAGCACACCAGGCTCTGCTCAGGAGCTGAAGCCAAGAAGACTGAAGATGCCCATTCAAGGTTACAATACGGGTTGTAGCTGGCGGAAATGCAGGGCAGCTGGAGACAAAAATTAGTTTGCACTATTATAAAGTGAGGGCTGGACTAATTCCATTATAATGCTTCTACACTGTAAAGAGGCCAAAGACCCCAAAGGTTTCAGCACTGAGCGCATCTCTGTGCGTCTGAAGACAGAACAATTCATTTTTTTCCTAAGTTTTTCTGCTGCACTTAAGAGTTTAACATTTCTTTGCTTTGCAATTATTAATGAGCACAAGCCTCTCTAAGGCAGGGTGTGGGGAGGGTACAGATGGGGAAATTCACAGCATCAGAATTCAGGTCAATTGCTTTTAGTGCTTTCTTTCACAGTATTCATGATTTATACTCATCTAATGTAGTTCTTTGAATAATATTATAAATGTAGCAATCACTGATACATCTAATGAATTTGCTTGTATCCTAATTTATTTATACCTTCAGATATGCCACACAGTAATACTGAAGGTCTAAGAGCTGTTGCTTTCATTCTCTTGCCTTGCAGCCCTTTCACCAGCAGTGGAAAGAAATGATGCCAATCCTGTTGCCATCAAAATCAGTGAAGCACTACACTTGGTCAGTTTTTTATTACAGCAGCCCTCTCAGGACTGAATAGGAAAAAAAAAAACAGGAGAAAAAAGGAAACTATTCATTTGGACCTGGCATGAAAGTATATGCATCAAGTTGGGCTCTCTAGATTTATCACAACTACTCATGACTAAAAACACCACTCCAAACCAACAACATAAAAAAGCTCTCATTATTTTCAGGTCTGATAAAATGGTGTTTAACCATTTTTTCACTGAAATTGTACAGCCAGTGTGCAGAAAACAAAATATGGGTGACCTTGTTTGTAGGAATCAGTGTCCTTTCTGTTCTCAAGTGTAGCACCATTAATTGATCATCCTTTCTCTGTGCAAAGGAAGTTACTGTCCACTGATTTTTTTTCTAGCTGTCATGAAATTCATAAATTCCTTTGCACAGAGATTCAAAGGACTTGGATTCAAAACCAGTTTTGCCAACTTCCATCTTGGAGAAGCCTCTGAATGACCCATTTATTGTGAGCATTGTGTCAAGTCTGTTACAGTCAAGAGTGTGGTGCAAAGACAGCTGGACCAGTGCTGCACATGCTAAATCCAGAAATAGCTGGACCTTTGCAAAGTAACATGCCCAAGCCAATAAGCCATGTGAAGTAGCAGAGCCACCCAAATGCTGCTAGATGGATCTCTGGGGCCTAGGCCAATGTGCCTGCAGAGCACTGTGTTAAGAAGTTTGTGCTATAGCAGAAACCACGACCCCTTTGCATCAGTGAAAAGGCACTATGTTCCTCCCCGGTCACTTTTGCTACCAAAATTCTGCTGGGAGATCATGGTGGCATCTCTGTGTGACCGTCTGGTTGACCTCAAAGCTTGCCCAAAATTCCTTTTATGTAATGTGAAGCAAACACAGAGGTAGAGGATCCGTGATTATGGCTCAGCCAGACAATTTCAGTTATGATGAAGCAAGGATCCCTTCAAGTTGACATTTTGAATATATTTTCCTCTTGGGGTTTTTGTTTTGACTGCTTCATTTGGAGGATTATCTTACGTGATAGTCAAGCCATGTTTGATGTCTCTGTTGCCAACATTAACTAGAGTGGCACAACTAATGCTCACATATCCAACTACCCCAGGAGAGATAAGCTATGGCAACCAGAGACAAACAATTGTCAACATAATCTTCACAAAGCACAAGCAAACAGGAGGAAAATCATACTCAAATGGTGGCTGCATCACGAAATGGTAAAGCAGAAAAAGGACAGCTCACACAGGGCAAAAAGCCAATGTACACTGGGATTGGCAGACATGTACAAACACAGAAAGAGATGTAGATGTAACTTCTATTATCTATATATATATGAATAATTTTAGAATACTTACAAGGGTGTACACTTTTTCAGTTTAATACAATGTGTTTGTTCACTTTTTCTCTATGGCTGGACAAAGGGCAGTACTTATTAGGTGAAATGTCTGACAAAGCCTTTAGAGCTGTTAATCGCACCAGCTTACTTGATATATTAAGGCTGTTAGGGCTTAACAAGATAAAGATGCACATGTTACTAAGTGAATCACCTTCTATCTGTCTAATGGAAACCAAGTGTTGATTTAAGTGGAGTCATCAGTTTAAAAAAGAGAGAGAAAGAAATTGAAATAAACCCAAGATTAACAGATGTCACAGAAGGGCCAATGGTGAGCAATGTTGAATGCAAGACTTTCAAAATAGGAACTTAGATGAATATTTGAACTCACTTGAATATTTCTCTGTTTGACTGTGCAAATATATAATTTAATGTAATTTTCTCAGCTTTCAATATTACTTGCATAATTATCTACATGTAGGACAGTTTTTGTGTCATGCAAGCATGTTCCATCCTCTCCACTCTAGGCTCCTAGGCTACAAAATGATGGTAATAGATTAATTTCTAGATGACTTAAACTGTACTGTCTAAAATAGTCCAAGTACATTTATATTGGCTGGGTTGGTGTGGCTTGTGTGTTTATATATGCTGTTCTCAAGTGCTGGATGGTTTTAGTATTAATGGGCTATATGTTGAACCCTGCACTGGCCAAAACTAGAGGGACATTTAAATACAATAACAAAAAGGAATGCTGATTTGTGGTTAAGTCCCAGACATGGCTTGACCTAAATTCCTGGCTGTGCTACAGATGCCACTGTGATACCTCAGGCAAGTCACTTCCTGCACCTTAGCTGTAAAAGAGGAAAACGAGAATTTTCTTTCTCTCTTCACTGTTTTGTGTGTTTAACCTGTTAGAGCAGGAGCTTTCATGCTATGATTAAAATAATGAAGCTACTACAAAAGTCCATCTAACGGGAGGCAGCTCACCAGACTATGATGCTGATGGCATATGAAGTCAACCATACTGTGCCAGGAGAGGCTGCTGGATGGACCTACCTCATGTAGCATCACAGTTAGTTTGGGACAGAAAGAGAATCTGTGACATGGGTGCACAGTCCTGTGCTAACTGATGATACAGTGAGATATGTTAAAGGCCTGTAAAAAGTTGTAATCAAAATTTGGAAGTCACAATTTTTTGTCTTAATTTTCCTGTTGAAAAGTGAATTGCAGTTTTATGACAATTCCAGTGGGTGGAATGCAGGAACAGAGAAGGATCTGGGGAAACTCTATTTGCCATCTTGGTTTCCTGAGCTCTAGGTATATTCTGAACCTGGTGTTCATATTCTACTTTCATTGACTGTCTATTTTTCTTATCTTCCCTCTGTCTCCCACAGCTCTAAGTAGGAGTTAGACAGCAAAGGCTCCTTCTTCTATTTCTCTTCCTGCAATCTAAGCAGCACTGGACCATTTCTGGTTTGCAGTTGAGAGTGGGGAGTGGTGAAGGGGGGAACAGGAGGAGCAGATGGGGTGTCAGGAGGTATGGTCATTGTGTAAGAAAGGGAGTATACCTTCCTTTACTCTGAATCTTTTCCAAGAGCTGAACAGATTCCAACCCTGAAAAGATTGCAGCCTGAACAGAGTCCTTTCAACTCTGTGCACTTCCTCTCTGATACTCAACTGCAAATGAAAATAAAGAATTTTAATTCCAGCAAGATCACTGTAAAAACACATCTTTGACAAGAACAATTCCAACTTTGATTCATCTAACTTCAGTAAAGGTTCATCCTAGTATATCAAATGCAGAATTTGCCATTTCGACAGTTTATTGGTCACTCATCTGCAACCTCCCCCTCCCCTCAAAAAAAATAAAAGAAAATGCAGAGATGATCTTATGGTCATTTCTTTTCCTTTAACCTATAAGAAGGACAAATAAAAGTCTTCTGTGTAGCATGCTGTGCACATGTGTTGTTCCCTTAAATCCTTTTTCTCTGATCAGCTCTACAGGGTATTGAGTCCATACAACTGGTCCTCATTCTCTCTCTGCATATTCACCATGCATTTCCATTTCACATCAAATGTAAACAGTCTCAGCACAAGAGTGATGGAGACTACATTTCAAATCTTGCTTGGGTTTATCCTTGAATGCCAGACAAAACAGGCTTTATGTGGTTTGATAAAAGATCAAGTAATCTCCATTTGCAGATCTTACATCCCCTTGCATACCTACTCAAATATAAACACCACCGCCAGATTCCCAAACCAGCAATTAATCTGAAGATTGTTTAAAATATTATTAACGGTAGAGCATTATTTCATCCTTCCATTCCCCCCTACTCCTCCCAAATTCCTAGATTTTATAGGATATATTGTGTGTTACCTAAAATTTCTCTGGGATTTTTGCTCTTATTAAATAAGTAGACAGCTGTGCAGATAACAAGCATGCAGCCACTGCCAGTGTTAAGAATTCAAAATGTATATCTATATATATATATGTGTAACACTCTGAATTCATAAAGGTTTACACTGTCCTCAGCATTGGGCTTCCCAACTACTGTCTGCATCTAGAAGTGCTAGAAATTTATGGTAAAATCTATCACAACTCAAACAGGAATTCTTCTCTTTAGGAGTATTTCACTTTTGCCTTTTTACTCTTTGTAAAATCTGTAGAGAAGCATCACAGATAACTGCATGCAAAGGAATTACCCCAGCTTAAATAGTCCTTGCATTTGAATACTAGCATAGCCACTGTGCTAGTTTGAACTACCTTCAGGGAATCCTATTGAGAATAGAGATAACATATTGTCTTGCTTAACTTCATTTTTCACTGCCGAACAAGTGCATACTCTCATTTCCTGCAAATAAGCTAATGAGCTACAATATTCTCACCATCTGCAGAGATTTGTGCTCAGTGGTAGGGGGTTTTTTTTAATATAATCACATTTACTCTGATCCAAGAGCTGACCCTTCAGAAACAGACCACAAAACATCACAGCAGCCTGTAACACTGCTCTGTAGGCCAGGTCTGTAACTATATCCAAGCTACTGCACCTACATACTATCCTACAGGTTATACATAGCACTTAACACAGTTTATGTTAAACCATTTCAAAAATAATGCAAAATTTGATTGTTTTGCATTGTGCTGATATCCAATCTACTGATCTTCAAACAGATGAAATTAGTGCCAACAAATGGATGCAAGTGAAGTCTACTCCAAAGATCTCAGAGTCTTCAAGGTACAGCTCTGCAAACACCCATGTGAATGTCCCCTGCACAGGCACAGAGGTCTGCTCACAGAGAACTCGTAAACAGATCAGGGTTAAGGCACTGCACAGCAATGTCCTGTGAGGCTGTGTGGGTGACCAAATCCAGTAGCAAGCAGCTGTGTATGCAGCCTAGCGTAAAAAGGACTACACTGACCAAGACAAAACTTTCTCTGTCCCAGTTACCTTGTTTCTACTGCAAGGCTTGTAACTGAGTCTTAAAGAAACCCTGAGTGTAAGAAAGCACAAATACATAAAATCATGGCTTTCCTTTTTTTTTTTTTATATTCATCACTTACTACTGTTTAAAGTACTTGCTAAACTGAAGTTTACATACAGAGATCCTGTTTAATAGTCCTCAAGTGAGCTCTTCTCCGTGACTTCACCTAATCTCTCAGTTTGTTTCTATTCTGGCTACTGAAGCTTCTGGCAGTAGTGAACAAACAAATAATTCTTTTTGTTTTCATTTTTTTTACCAAGTATGCCTGATAATTTTATTTTACTGTAGCTGTCAGGATGGGAAGTATAGGACACTGGAAATGGAAATCTGTAGTTTTTCATGGTTTATCTACTGAAATATTATCAGATACGTGAAAGAAAAACTAGTAAAACTGTAAGGCTGCCTAATAGCACAGATTGTTGAAGGATGTGCTTAGTTGTAGTCCAATTTATAGAAAATGGGCATACTCCATCACAAAGTTCAGCATTGAAATTGCTTCCGTATGCTTGTACTTCAGCATCTGGAAAAAGACTAAGGATTAAATTAATAGGGATACTTAATCGTCTATATGACTCAATATTCTTCCACATCCACAGGTTATTACTTCTGCATTATTGCAAGAACTACATACAAGATGAGTAACTGCTTGGTGGTGTTTCTTTTGATTTTTAGTGAATTCACATTTCTTTTAAAATTTCCAGCCAAACCCACGCCTTTTAGTTCTGGTTTTCGGTGTCTGGAAGGCAAATCCTCACATACCTCTTGCAGAAGCTGCCAATATTCAATACCTGAACTGCCTAGTGCATGTTCATCCTGCAAAGTGTGAATATTTCCATGACAGAAGATACTTCCTGAAGACATCTCTCCAACTGATGACTCATGCTTCTAACCTCAATTTCCAGCACTGATCAGAAAGTCAGGTTCTTTGTCAGTCTTCTACCATCAATATTTCAACATTTCTATTCAATTAAAAATAAAGCCAAAATGTTTCTGTCCATTGCATACTAATGTACAAGATGGACATCATCAATCAAGGCTTTTTTGAAGTTTGCACTAATTGTTATGCTACCCTAGGAAGTATGAGAACAGTTCCCAGGCTACAGAATGCCATTGAAAATAAAAGGGAAAAACCCACCATGGTTTGACCGGATGTTAGATAATGCAGTTGTTTCACACAGAATTGGAAAACCAGACACACATGAGGAATTCTTTTAGGTAAACAAACTGTCAACATGAAACCTGGTATTTTTGAACTCAGGAAGATGTAGATGAGATAATACTCTTCTAAGTAAAATGTTAAGCTATCTAATGTGTGCTCTTAGGACTGTAAATATGGAGCATCATATAATGAGACACATATAGGTACAGATCTGTATTTCCATTTATGATAGAAATGCTATCATATAAGTAACACATCCATGTTACTGAGCAAAACTATGTCACGCCAACCAAAAGAAGGCCCCTCAAAGGCATACAACTTCAATAAATCTTAATGCTTCTGCCTAACCTGATGAAGGAAAACCAAAATGTTGATTCCTCAAGGCTTCCATCAAAGTCAGGTCAAAGGAAAGACCTACCACCCTTAATGGTCTCTGAAGCATGTCCTAAACCTTTCTGCATTGAATGGGTTGGGAGTTCATTATTAGAAATGAAATTATTATAATTACCTTATGATACAATAAAAGAGCAAATTTATTAATATTACAGTGAAATTCCTCTGCAATATATAACACAAGTTCATGTATTTTTGAACAAATCAACAAGACAAATGTTAGACATGAAACCTTTTGCAATGGGGAACTGTTAGTTGATTAGGAAGTGGAAAAGAACAACAAATCAGAAAGTCAGAAGCTGGATCCAGCCTCATCAATCTCTTCATCTGAACTGTGTTCAACATGGTTCCAGACAAACTGGTTTGTAATACATGTATGGATAGAAACAACGCTCTGGTGAAACAATTTCAGAAGATTATTTAGCTAGAAGAATATGTCATACCACATATATAAATGTTGCAACATAAAGTCTCTAACACTTTTTGAAAGCCACCTTAAACAAAGCCTTTGCACTTATTTCTCTTTAAATGTTCCGTATTTGGTACTCACAGTGAAAAATGTATCAAATACATATCCTATCCTTAGAATTTGACTGAACATGGGCTCTATACATTTAATAATCAATCAAAGACACTGTAGATGGAGGACAGAAAACCAAATCAGCATAACCAGAACTGAAAAGGTTTTGGTTTCCAAGATGCTATCTGCTTTTCAAGTAAATCTGAAAAAGTGCAATGATCTGTATGATGCTCTTTGGGTTAGTGCTCGTTAGAATACAAGGGTTCAACCTGTCAGCTGTAAGCTTGCAAAATGTGCATATGCCTGGAATTAATATTGTTTTGCAGATTGTTGGATTCACGTTAAAAATTGTCACATCTCAGTACTACATACTTTTTGTACAAATAGAAATCTTTGTTTAAATATCTACAAGTTAAAATTTAGCGACAGATAGCGTATACCCCTAATGTTCCATATAACTGAAAAAGAATATTGTAAGATTTTAGCTATGACTTTGGCAATACTGATATTAACACTGTACTTACTGTCAGATACAGGAATAATTCTGAGTATATAGAAGGGATGCCCAGAAAATTGCTTTGGATTGCTGTAACTATTTTTAAAAGGCAAACTTCAAAGTGTTCAAATCTTTGCAGTATGTTAAGTCCTATTTTTAAAACCACTTAAGAAAAAGAGCATAATGTCTACTGCTCAGAATAGTTTTTAACATTTTTTTTGTAAATCTGGGTTCTGTTATTCTACTCTGGGAGGTCTGCAGGCAGGACCTACAGACATCTGGGGCACTCTGGTCTGTAGGCACAACAGAGAGAGACCAGGGACTGCCACTTTTAGCCTTCAGTGCACATTCTAGATGATTTTGTGCAGCGACCATATTTAAGACTGAATTTCCCCAGGGCAGCCAAGCAACAGGCCTGGCTGATTACCTGAAAAGTGCAAACTTCGCCTGTTTAGCTAAGCTAATGCTTGGCAAAAGGCTGAAAAAGAACAGATTAATTTGAAAATTAAAAAAGCTAGCATAACAGTAATTTACAGACAACTTGAAATTAGTGCAGTGAAAAGAAAATAGGAGATGTAGGACACAGACTTCCCCAAGTGGACTGTGGGTTTGCTCCTGGCTGGAGCTGCTGGGCACACCCAGCTCTAAGCCCCTGCCAGGCAGTGTTTGCGGCATGAGGATGATGAGTGCTGCATGAGGATGAAGAGCACTGTACACACACAGCTGCACCCATCTGGAAAAAGCTGTTTTTGATTTTGAGCTTGGTAGCAAGCCAGCTGTGGCCAGGTTCCTTGAAGGTAGGCTGAATAGTCATTCACAGATGTTTCAGGATAATAAGAGAAGGCTAGTCACTGCAAATAAATTGATTTGCTGCTAATCCTGCTCAACAACATTCCCTGAGGGACTGGATCAATGTATCTACATGCACACACTTGGACGACTGGTACTTGGCAGGGTTTGTGGGCTCAGCCTGGGCGCTGCACTGCTGCCTTTACATGCCTGCTGGGCCACAGCTGGCTGATGTCCTGACAGATCGGGCTGTGGGCACAGCAGGGGCTGCAGCTGCCTGCACCAAGCCCCAAAGATACACCTTGAGGAGAGCACAGCATTTGCTACCCTCAGTTTTGTAAGCACCAGAGAACAATGGCAAAGTCAAAATACGCTGTGATTACATGTTGGATCGTGATTTCTTCTCACGAAGGCCCATTAGGCTGTGGAGTTTCTAGTTACATTCACAAAACCACCTTTTCAGTGTCTTGCCAAAATTCAATGGGAAGGAATATGCAGGAAGGTTTTCACAAGTGTGATTCATCCCTTTGGCTTTTGTGTATTAGTGAAACAATCTTTAAGTCCATAATCACAAACTGCAAATATCACAAGGTTGAAGTTTCTCTCAGTGCACAAGATGAACAGCCTACAGGACTCAGACCCTTAAATGAAAATGTTCCTAAATTCAAGAAAGAAAACACAACTTTTTGCTCATTTCAATACTTGAAAATTCAGATGTGTTGTAAGAATCTTAATTTCTGTCAATACACTGCTGTTTAAGCATTTCATTTTAAAATGGTCCTTTCACATGCCATGCCTCTGTACTGCCAGCAGTACACATGCCTCTTCTGACTTGAAGGAGATTTTTCAAATCCACAAGAGGTGATTAGATGCTGACACTAGCCTGCAGCACTTAAAATCTCTTCTTCTGAAGTCCAAGATTGAAAATTAATTAATGAACCAAATGGGATGAAACTGTTTAAAATACTTAGTCACCTTGAAAAACAGCTGATATAGATACTCTTTCTATAGTCCTCAGCTCAGGAAGGATTTAATTGTATATTGAAAGCATACCATGTACCATGTACTTTATAGGAAAGAGAAGGTCAGTTTCTGAGGGTAAAAATATGAAAAAATTAGCTTTGGCCACCATCTACAGCTGCAGCAAAAATGTGATTTCAGCATTGCCAATGTGTTTTTATGTTAACCACTGTTTGCTGAGTCCAACTGAAATTCTCTATTTTTAGCCTTTCAGCTGCTTTCAGATAAAATTCCAGCAGATAGGACTAGCTGTATAGGGCAGATAACATACAGCTCTGAAACCACAGATGACCTCATGCAACTGCAAAGAAAGAAGGGTCTGTTACTTAAAACAAGGCTAAAATGCAACCCAGCTAAACTAAAATTATACAGGGAGTGTTTTACAGTCCCATTACAAGACATAAAACAACAGTCACTATAAATTCATGGTGTACTTATTTGTAAGGATGTAAAAAAGAGTAATTAATAACCCCCAAACAGCTTATCTCTGAGCCAGTACAACCCCAAAGCTTTCCCAGGCTCACTGGAGAATCTAAAAATAGCACTGAGAAGCTGCTTTAGGTGCCATTTGAAAATTATTTGTTCAAACTGAAAAGTCATTGCTCTCTGTCATAAGTCACAAGACATTTTCTAGTGTTCCACACTCCTAGTTGACATTATGGAGAGAAAATAAATAAATGTAATGCAAACTTTCTGGAAAGGGCTTCCATGTGTAAGAACACATACAAATCACAGATCTGGGGGAGCACTGCACAGTGGTTCTTCCTTGTGCTAAATGCACTGTACCTTCCTGTCTTATGCTTCACCCTTTCTGCGTCCCCCCCTGTATAACGGAACCTGTTTCCTTTAAAATGCCATTTCCAGAACAAATCCTTCATGAGATTATCACAATTCCAGTTGTGGAAGAAACACTGCGAAAGCTCTTTTCCTTAAGAAAAAGTTTCAGCCTTCATAATGAATGAACAGTTCAGACATATGAGTGAAATAATCCTAAGGTTAAGAAATGCTTTCGCTTCCTCACCAAATCACTATAAAAGATCAGTAATGCATTCAAACTATTTCTCTTAACTCTTCCTTTATTTTCTTAATACTGACGTAGGCAAACCTATAGTTTTTAAAAACTTCATAGCCTCTACCTGTCACCTAATTTTTCAAGGACAGCCAGCATTGAAATAAAGGGTTACGAAGCACTTAACTGTTAATTTGTGATTATAGAACAAGTCTGATTCATCTGGATTCACATCTCTTGAAAGGAGAAATTTCATTTGTCATAAGGAATGAAAACCAGGACGGAACAAGGTCTCTCTCTAAGGAATTGTAGGTGGACTTTATATAAACAAGAGAGCAACGATCAAAGGGAAATCTTAGGGATCATAGTATACTGAGGTATTAAAGGAAGAGAGCCTTTTATCTACCGTGGAGGAAGGAAGTAAAGCATTGAGATATATGTAATACATGCAATTAAAAATAAAAAAAACCAAACCCAAGCAAGACCCAAAACAATCTGAAATCAATTAAAGCCTGTTTTGGTCTTACTCTGTTAAAATGACGAGTAAGAACCAAAAATGCAATCTGCCACAAAAATTACTCTCCATCACCTGGAAAAGCCATGCTTTCAATTCTATTTTAAGCGAAATTTTCCTCCACATCCTATGAAACAAGCACTGTTTGATCACAAACCATGTCCTCATTCACTGCCAGTTCAACTGAGGCTTACCTTGTCCTCCACTCTGTTCAGCCTGGCACCAATCGTGTTATTTCCTCGATCTTTGCTTTTCTCTGTGGAACAAGAAACATTTTCAAATTAATATATGGTGGTATAACAAAATAGCAGCACGCCACAACAGGGTGTGTTTAACTAGGCCACCAACACTGTGCAGCTGAACACCTTTGCCAGGCTGACAGATCTATTCCTTAAAAGTATTTTTTATTTATTTTTATAGCAGTGGCCCACGCCATGGCATTTAATAGTCCTTAAGTTTACGGTACTTTCAACCTTAGTTTTATGCTTTAACTACGGAGAACAAAAATTTTCCTAATGTAGTTAATATTTTAATTTTCAGTTTAAAACAATCTGTCACTACACAGAGGACTCTACAGCCAACTTGAAATAACACATTTGATAACATTGTATCTTCCCCCCTCCCCAAAACAAGTTTTCAAATTACATTAACAGAGTTTTCATTACCCAGACTTGTCACAAACAAGTAACAAGGTGCTCCTTTTTCAGCCTCTTTTCAAAGCTATCAAAGAGCTTTGTAAATGTTAACTAATTTCGTCTAAGAGACTGCAGCAAACATTTCAAAACCTTCAGTGAAAGTAGGTGCATTAAATAGCTAAATAAGAACAACCCTAATTTAAGGTGTTGATGACTAAATATTATTCTTCAGATCACAACTGGTTGTCACTCTTTAAAAACTTGGCAATAAAATGAAAAGTATTTTAACAAGTACTTTTCACTAATTATTTCTTCATCAGATTAATTTTAGACATGTCCTTTGTAACAACTTACCTGAGACGGAGATAAAAAGAGATGGCTTTCCTATGGACTGGTCCAACCTATAAACCAAAAAGAATAAATTTTTTTTTATTAGTTGAACCATCATCTTCACTTTCTCTAGCTGAAGCAGTGAGGCCTCTTCATAAACAAGCAAAGTGAAAATCAAATAATTCTAGATTGTCTTGTAAGTGAAGCAGTTGCTTCGTGCTAATATCTTAAAATTAAAAAAATAATAACAAAATGGGATTAGACTTAGATTGGTCTACAGCTTCTTTAACAACTGTGAAGTTCCACCATGCCTATCCACTTTTCCACATGATCAGCATTGTTTCTTCTTTTCCTTCTTCCTCTGCAGCTTTCTTGCCTCATCTCTCTGCCACCTCTTAGTTTGCTCTTAAGTGCAGTTCTACCAGAGCTAGTAACAGTATTGCCCTCACTAGGCATAATACAGTCCCAAACACACAGAGATTGCAGTGCATAGTCAAAGCTTGCAGGAATTGGGGTAATATATGTAACGCCCAATTGTCAGCTTTTTATGCTTTTTGCCTGTTCCTCCTGGTGTGAAAGTTTTACTCAAATGCAATTTTATATTCTCTAACTTTGCACAGGCCTACCAAAACAGCACCTTTAACCCTGACTGTTTTTTATCTGCAGGCCTCAATCACTGCCTAATATACAAACATCCTTCTGCTGCAGTTTATGGACACCAACACTGAACTTCATGGACATACCTCCTCTGTAGCTCCTTGATTCGCACCATCAGGTTGAGGTGACCCTGAGAATACTGCTCAATAACATCTCGGACATCATAGGGCTTTCTAGCTTGCTGTAAAATAAGAGACAAAACACATGCCTTTAAGCCACAAGGATGGAGGAATGATCTGTGACAACGTACATGTTGAAGAGTAAACACTAAGTTCTAACTCCTTTTAACACTGTGTAAACACATAAGTTATTTTGATTGTTGCCATGATTACAAATTTTTGGTGGAATACTTTTGACAGTTCTCATTTCATCCACCTTTTTGTAACTGCAGGTCTATACGCCTTCCAAATGATTATCCATTGAACTGGAGCCCAAAAGAACTTGCAGCCAAAAAAAAAGTTTATCTGGCACTTTGTTCAGAAGTCTGTGCTCACTCTAGTTTCTTCTGAAAACAATGTTCATACTCTTTGGCCACTGAACAATAAAGAGGTTTTTCACATGCACAGGCCCCTGTTCTCAGTCAGCAGCTGGGCTTCTCAGTTCAGGTCTTATCAAAGAAAGGTTAAAGCACAGTCGTACATGAAGGTGCATGACTGATTTCCTCTTCCAGAAGGACTGGCTGAGTTTTCACGGCTGCTAGGAAATACTGGTGCAAGGTATGACCAGGGAGAAAGCCCTGTGTCTGCAATTTGAACAGCATACATGGGAAAGACTTAATCTTATCTATTAGCAATAAACCAACTTTTTATAGAACTAAAGATAAGGCAAATACTATTAACCTATAAACACCAAGACTAACTAGAAAGCAAGTGAATGAACATGTTAAAGTGCAGGAACAAACTAAAGATATCTAAATCCTACATCTAGAAATGAGAGTGCAATCAGTGCCAGAACTGTTCAGTTCCCAGCACAGGAAAGCCAAGGACTTGTTAGAATGAGTTCAGAGGAGGCCACAAAGATGACCACAGGGCTGGAGCACATCTCCTATAAAGACAGGCTGAAACAATTGTGTTGTTGAACTTGGAGAAGAGAAGGCTTCAGGGAGACCTTAATGTGGCCTTTCAGTACTTGAAGGGGGCTTTTAAGTAAGATGGGGACAGTTTTTACAAGGGCCTATAGTGGTAGGACAAGGGGGAGTGGCTTCAAGGTGAAAGACCACAGGTTTAGATTAGATATTAGGTATCAGGAAGACCTTCTTTCCTGTGAGGGTAGTGAGACACTGAAACAGGCTGGCCAGAGAAACCATGGATGCCCTGTCCCTGGAAACATTCAAGGTCAGGTTGGAAGGGGCCCTGAGGAACATGATTAGTTGAAGATGTCCTTGCTCATGGCAGGGGGGTTGCACTATGTGACCTTTAAAGGTTACTCAACTCAAACTATTCTTTGATTCCATGATTTCTGAGCCATTCATTATGCTGTCTAAAGATACCTTGCAGATAATGTCAGAGGAACAGCATTGGTAACACTGAGTTACTCCTACTTGCATCTTCTGAGAACAAGGAAAAGAGTTTACAGTGGTAGCTTCAAAGATACTAGAATTTGGATCCCTTTTGAGGTCTCAGAACTATATTGTCACCTGTACTTCAAGAGCAGATGTCTCTGCACTGCTTTATCTTATTTCACACACTGCAGGTTTTCCTTGATTCCATGCCACAAATACCTTCTTTGCTAAGCCAGAGGAAAGCAGGATACAATATGAAAAAGAGGTTGTGGCACCTTCACACAGTCCCCTGAACCTGCCTGGGATGTAGCTTCCACCTTTCAGGAATCATTACTTTAACAACATCACTTTATCAGACAATTATATTTCAGTCTGCCAGATTCCTGCAAACCCTGGGTTAATGTGATATACTCTCTAGTGGAAGGCTAAACAATAGGAATCGCTTCAATCTAACCAAGAAGCACAGAAGAATTCCCAAGAAACTCCACTGCTTACACATAACTAACATCCACAAAAAAAGAAATATAGTACAATGATGGCATAAGCCTGTAAATCTTTCCCTGGACTAGTACTGTAAACATGATGATATTAAAAAAAAAAGAATTCTTGGATTATTTTGTACCATAAACAAGCAGCAAGAGAGCAATCTGAAAGATGAGCTTGAAAACTCGAGGTTCAAAAAAGCTGCTCAGTAAGAATAAAGATGTAGAGCTTTCTCCTGCCATCCTCATAGTCTGACAGATGAGCCTGACAGTAGACATAGTAGGTATGTCCCTACCTGTTTATCATTTACAGGGCCGTTTCTTTCTCTTTTAAACAAGAATTGAAAACTTGGAGTAAATAGAATTAATGAATAAAGTGTAATTTCTAAGTATGATAGCTTATTTGTCAGTACTGATTTTTCTGTAATTAATTCATATTCAAAGCCAATCTTTCATGAAAAAATACTCCTGATGTTGACTATATGTTATTTTCTTTTAAAGGGAAAAAACCCTGCAGCAGGCAATGAATGGGTATTGAAGAAACAGAAGTAAAGGCCAGCCCCACAGCTTTCCTTAATCTCTTTTCTACTTTACTTTTGTTCCTCTGGTAATTATCCCACACTCATGGCAAAGCTCTTCTTAAATGAGTTAAAATTATCCCCATCATATATGAGAGTTTGCAAAAAGCACAAAAGCCAATGTCAAATATTAAATGCGTAGCACTGGACAGGCAGGCAGGCATTCCTGGAAAAGGGAGAGGGAAATCTGGCAAGGGGAATTTTGGGGGAACATTACACTCAAAAACCAAACAAAAGTAACAGTCAAAATGCGTAGAACACCCTGTGAGGCACAGGACACCAAAGTACATTGTTTGGTACAGCCCAGTATGGAGATTAAAAAAGATTACACACACCATTTATGATTCATACCATGACAAATGAATGAAATAAGATGATGAACTACAAGACTATAAATGTAAGATTTTCCAGGGAAACTGTGACAAATCAGGCAACAGTTAAGTCACCATTAGAGCTGCAACCTGTATTTTTAATCTATGCTATATATAGAATATTTGTCATGGTAAAAAATATACCACAAGTTAAAAATGTATTTTAGAAGGAAGTCAATTTACTTAACAGGAACAATTTATGGAGAAATAAAATTTAAAAGAAGAAGATTTCAAAATGACAATGGGAAATCAGAACAAATTCCTGGTCTCTTTATTTATGATAGATATCACAGTTGTACTCACATGCTTAAGTTTCACAACTTTTAGAAAATTTCCTAATTGGAAAACAAAGGCTATCCATTCATGAATCAAGATATAGAATAACCGAGTATGGCGATTTTCTTTCTGAAATTCATTTATAAGATTAGCCTGTGCCAAAGACATCTGATTTATAACAAATACACAAAATTGGGTTTTGTAGTTGGGGTGAACAAAACCTAGAAAACAATTAATTTCTAAGTCTGCTTTCCCTATAAGCTAAAGAATTCTTCCTTAACCATAAGTGAGTCAACTTAACTGGTGCACAGGACTTATGTTCACTCCTAGTAGGAGTATAGAATTTGAAACAGCTTTGCAGACTTTGTGAGAATATAAACACATTCATAAAAAAGGTATTAATTCTTTATAATATTGTGCTGGATTCATCCATTGATATCACCATAAGGACTATATTTAAATCCGGACTTTGAAATACTGACTAAATTTCTCTCTTGCTTTTTTTAAGAGGAAACGGTACCCAAGTGTGATGCTTCACAAAGACCTGCTTTTCATGTCTTTTGAAATTCTTTGTATCTCTGTTTAGCTTTTCTTTATTTATTTTATTTAATTTCTTTTTAAACAGGAAGGCTTTGCTTTCTACTGGCTTTTGTCCTTGTGTGTCATCACCCTGTCTTGTTAACTGATCTCTCTAGTCAAATTGAGGCATACAGGTGTGTCCTGCAAACAGCTGGTAAAGTTTAAGAACCATGCTGGGTTCATGCTGGGACCTGTTTTGAAAAATTTTCCTCTTCCTCTCCTTCTTCCTATGTTGTTCTACTCAAAAGCTTCACAGACATCTCTAAAAAATATCCCTTCAAAGTGCTGGCCTTGCTTGTTTAGTACTCCAGCTAATTTTGAGCATGAATAGTCCAATGGACTTGAAAGGAAATGTGGTTGTGGGTTTGCTGGTGGTTTTTCAATAGTTATAGGAAGAAAATATTTGTGGGTTTATTTTTTTTTTTTGGGAACATAGATTTCACAAATACCTACCAGAAAACAGCTATACAGACATCTTGCCTGCTAAAAGATGCACTTTTAAAATGCGTCTTCTGCTTTACCTTAATTTCAGCTATTACATTGGTCTGGTTAGTAGAAACAGTACAATCATTACTTAGCACATGTTTAAACATTTTAATTTCTTATGATTACTCTACGTGCATAAAATAGAACAAAGCAGATTTACAACATAATTTAGATGAAAGAATAGTGGCAGAGGTTATCTCCTAATTACAGGAGAGATTTTAAAAAGTACCTTGTGGCTTGAATTTCAAGGTGACTTTGTGCATTAAGTTACTCAGGTGCTTTGGAAAACTGCACCTTTGGTGCTCTCCAAATTTTTAAACTCAGTCATAACCATGTATTCAGAAATTATGGAGGAGTATCAGATATCCCCCTTCGTTCCTATTGGGAGATTCTGCTTCTGACAGAAACAGCAGTGTATCACTTGCACACAGGAGTGATTTGAGATACATTCTACTTCAGCCAAACTGACATTTTTAGTTCTTTAGTAACAGCTAACACTGATCCTTCAGGAAAAAGAAAGACTGCTAAAGGAGGATGAGAGACAACCTTGTTGAGGGATTTCATAGATGGCCAGGACCAGGTCTTTTGCAGGTGCAAAAGTGAGAGTACAACTGAGAAGCCAGATTAGCAACCAAGATACTGAGTACAAACAAGTTTTAAGTATGAACTGAATAGTTCCATTCTATTCAGTCAAATGCGTTCTCAGCTTCTATCAAATCATCTGCCGCAGGGGAGTTTCATTTATTTGCCAGGTGGATAATGTTGCACACAGTGTTCAGGCATTTTCAAAATCTGTTTCTGACAAATACCACTTGGGAGGTAAATATACAATGTGTAGATTTCTTGGTTTTGAGCAGTTTAGTTAATACCATGGCAAATATTTTATGATCTAAATTTATGAGAGCACTGATCCAGTAATTACCACAGTGCAAAGGATCACAATCAAGTTTTAGAATGAGAATAAATTAAAGTTATGTGGAACAGGGCATATTTACGCAGTTTTTCACACAACAGCATAGACACATAACTGAAATGGGCCATGTCTCTTGCCAAGTTTGAAGTGCTGGCCAGCAAGTGCTAAGGAACTTCTAACCAAAATGACTATAAATATTATTTTCAAGTAGTCCAGACATTGTGTTTTACTTAGTCTAATAATAATAATAAAAGGTGAAATGTGATAGCAGAAAGTTTCTGAATGCACTCTCTTCAATAAAAGCTTGGACATGGGTGATTTCAGCCTAAATGGTGATAGTCAATACATTACACATAACTGAAAAATTCTCTGAAAAGCTCAGGCAATTTTAGCCATAAATTAGCTCATGAATTTTAGTAAAAATGAAAGTACTTAAAGTAGAAAATTGCTGAAGAATTCAGGCAGTGCTTCTAAATTTCAACAAGGAAGTCAGAATCATGGGTTTGAAATGGCAGCAAACATTGCCTTACAGTTATATTGGACTGTTAGTCATCATCATCACCACCTTTTTGATCCTAAATCTTGTGACCTTCAAATCTGAAGGAAAAAGGACACTCTTCCTTTTTGGAGGGTCTAGTAAGGGACAGGAAAGCTTTTTGGTCTAATGTAACCAGTAGTGGAGAGGTCATATATGAAAATGTATGTGGGCTGTTAAGACCCTCTCTGTCTTTGCATTTTCAGTTGTGAAGCCTGGAGAATACCTCTTATTCATTAATTTTAAGTAAAGTAATAAATATATATATAGTCACCTGGTTTAAATCAAGCCAAAGGCTGTTAACAAGTGTTTTTACTGGATTAACAAAATTGATTTTTACAAAGTTTGCAGTCAGAATTTTTTATTCAGACCAGGAAACAAGGTTAATTGGCTACTGTTAAATGCCTGTAGCAGCACAAGACCACAGCAAGTGAAGTGGCACATGGGAAACGTATGTCAGTGAGGGCCAGAGCAGTAAAGAGAACTGATATCACAAGCTGGGAAGGTCTCCTACCTATGCAGAGGGGAGAAGGGAAAAGAAAGGAGAAACCTTCACATACACTAACAAATTTCCACCCCAGTTTCTTATCAGGACTTCATTATCATTGAGAAAGGGACAGAAACAAGGCTGGGGTAGTATTTTAATCTCTAATCCTACTGACTTGGCATGACAGCAGCATACAGCTCAGAATTAATGGAGACATACGAGAATGTTTGCACTGCAAGAAAGAGACAGCGATAACAGAGGGTTAAGGGTCAAGTCCATTAGCAGAAAATAACATTTTAATTCAGACTGCATTTCAGGAGTTTAGCTTATTTCCAGTGCATCCACAGTTGACTAACCTGCTGCAAAACAACCACCCTATTGAAGGAGAGAGAGAATAGTGGGTGTAGCTCACCATTACTGAAATGAGTTGTGTTAGTCTCTTAAGTTTCTAAAAGAAACAATGAATCAGGAGAATAAAAGGGTTTAGTCAGAAAAAGAGCTTTTTATTCACAACTCACCTGAAACTTTTTCTTTGCAACAAAGTACTGCATCCTACGAATCACCTTAATTGCAGCACGGTGGTGTTCCCGCAGCCTGTGGGAAAAATGAGGCAGGTGAGTGGGGTGAAAGAGCATCTCCATCCAGACAGTAAATATAACAGTCTGCAGTAAATGCTTCACTAACACGTGAATGTGTAATGTAAGTGGATGTGACTCAGCCTGGGAGCACAACACACCATTATATCGACCTTTCTCACCTTTCAAGAAGGCCATAAAAATCCAGGGTTTTATCTGACCTCTGCTGAGTTTGCACACATTTCACAAGTAAAAGGTATCCTCATAACCTAAGCAAACCTCTACTCATCTCCCCCAGTTTCATTTCCACAAAAAACCCCCAAACTCTCAAGTTTCTGCATATCCAGCCATGCACAATTTTTATATACAGTCACTCCAAAAATCCAGGTTTTAGTTTTGAGGTTTGGGGTGTTTTTTTGTACTGTTTTCCCCTCAGTTCCTATACAATATGTTTCTTCACATACATGAATTCTTTGTTTTCCAAAGAATTATTAAAAAAAAAAAACCTTGAAGATTTTGAGTTGTTGACTGCTAAACAATCCAAATTATTTTGTGGTAGCTGGATGCAATACATACATGTACACATGAATCCCTAAACTGAACTTTAAGTTTATGTAAAAACAAAATAATTTGAAAGGTTTTTAAAAACAAATATATTCCCCTCACTATGCATCTGCATATGAACTGAAAACAGAATAAAAGCCAGTAATTTTCTCTCTGTACTTTAAAATAACAGATTTTCATAGTATCTGACATTATTTTTCAAACAGTGCATTCCAATTTTTTAAATCTTGCAGAAATGATGTATTTTCTTTCTTAACATTAAAATATCAAATCCAGTTTTTAATCTGTGGACATTATTCAACTTGCTCATTCCATGACTCTTATCAAGATGTGCTTGAATGACATTACAGCAAAATCTTCATTTTTTAAGTACATGAACATCTAGCTAGTGCATCTAGTATTTTGAACTCTCATCCCAAACAGACTTCTAGTGATGGCTTTGGGGAGCAGCAGCAGCAGGAGAGTAAGGTATTCCAGATTTTTTATCTTTATGAAATTATTATTAGTAAAACTGATAGACCAGCATACTGAGATGCCACTTTGCACTGCTGTCTGTACTGAACCTGACAGCATTCATACTTAATAAGGGACAGAAAAGTCATATTTAAGTTCCGTACAAGTCTGTACAAGTTTGGGTCTTTGGTATGATGGTATCAATCAAGTCTCTTCAATTAAATATAACCTGGAATTTTAGTGAGTCTTCAACTGTTTCTTCACAACAAATCTCCCCCAGCAAACAAAAAGTTCTGCATGTGCAAATGTTGGATGTCTCTCCTCTGAACAGAAGGAGCTGGGGTGTTCCCTTTCTGAAAACTCACACTTTCCAGTAGGAAAACAGCTTTCTGCAAAGTCAAAAACAGAACAAAAAAAAAAGCCGTAATTTTCTACTTGTAGCTACTGTCTCTCAAATGGGTTCTTTCTCTTATAGGAATTGTTTAGATTTAGAAGTGACACAAAGGATTGCTTTCCCCAGAAACAGCAAAAAATACTCTGCTTTTCAAGCTAATATCATACAGCTTTTCACCACAGCTCTACAGATCCCCATGCCTCTCAGTATATTTCCATAAATTGACTGTACCTCCATAATTATGTACCAAATCTGCAGCTGGATCTGCATCAGGGAGGCCCTTCTCTCTCAACACCTTACTGAGATGTCTTAGAGACACTGTCTCCAGGCCGCTGCTCCCACAGATCTGACCACAACATCATGGTTCGAGTTATAAAAATGGAAATTTGCTGTTCCTAAATGGGATGACTGTGTGTTTGGATCAGTTCCTGGGGGACAGTGAGCCTAATGCTAGTTCACAGTACCCCTATTCTGGGGGCCCTGCTGTATCATTCTGCGTCTAGGGACAAAGACAACTTCCCCAAAAGCCAAATGAAATAGTGTTTGGGTTTTTACGTCCTGCTTCATGGAGATGGGAGCCAAAAAGGTAAATGCTGCTTAATTTGCCAGTAAATATCAAAGGAGGGATATCAGGCAGCTATACATCCTACACATAAAAGCACACAAAAACATTTTTTGACAAACAGAAATACATTTGAATGGCAATAAAACTGCTTGTAGTATTTTGGTTTATGTCTCATTTCCACTGGGGTGTTCTTCACAGTACATTATTTCTTAGTAAAATATTTTTCTTTGTGACAGCTGGTCAGTAGTAAAGCACACCAAATTCCTCATTCTCTATCTAGAGGACAAGTCTCATCTACAAGAAAGGCAGACGGATAATAAAAATTATATTTGCCATTCAGTAAAACAACAAAACTACACCACCAAAATGATTTTCCAATGCAGCTATTTCACATCAATCATTTTTCAGTGCTAACATGAACTTCCATGCCCGTAGGGAAAGTTAATATTCTCATTTTCATCTTTCCTATTTCCAGCTCTAGTAAGAAACCTTACAGTAAGCTTGTTTCTACTTATGCTATAAAATCTAATTTTTCACAACAGGCTGTCCCGATTCCCCAAGATTAAATGCTTGTGCAATGACAGAAGGGAATAAAGGATTTAATTAGTAGCCAAGGTTATGATTCACAGTTGTTTGATCTCTTTGGCAAACTGGTAACAAATGCTTTAGCAAATTGAGAGTTTAAACATTAACTGGTGATATTTGTTTGTTCAGCCACTTGTGACATCTCTGAATTTTGGTTACTGAGAGACTGTCTGTACCCTCTGGGCACATCCAGTGTGCTTAGTTAGCTGCTCAATACATTACCACCCTCAGATCTGTGAATACTTTGCTTTTTTTAGGGGTGTGGCAGGAAATGACCTCACTTGAGCATGTTGCCAGAGCACAGCAGACACCTTCGCGATGCGCCCATCCCCACAGCTGGTGCCCTTTGGAGAGGCACTGCTGAGCACAGCGAGTCTCTGATGGCAGCATGGAACCAGTTTTTAGGGACTACTGGGATACTCCAGAGAGCCTGCCTGCTTTAGTGTAGCTGTGTGAGCTAAGCTCTCTTACAATTGCAGTCTCTCATTTCTACATGTTTAGGTTTGCCTGACTTTGAGAGAAAGCTTGTTTGATAAGTACATTAGCAACAGGGTCAAGCAGACATAGCTTTTGCTCTTTTCGCAACAAAGCTGTTTTCCCCTCCTGAGTATTCATCAGGCTTTGTGCATCATTGTCACCATATCCATTACTTGAGTAATTCTAATAATCAGGAGCCTATTACTTAAAAAAATAATATATACAGTACCGCTGTAAAATCAAGCTAAACGTTACTGTTTCCAACAGTAGACAACATCTCAGCCTGCACCTTTTCAGAGAAAAATTGCCAATACTGCTAACCATTTTCTTTCTGAATATTAATAGGACACCAAGATCACACTGAATACAGCACATGCTATGTGACATTTCTCATGGACTTAAACTCACAGAATTAAGCTGCAAAGCCATCAAGGAAGCTGTCACATTGTTACAATCCTTAGCAATAATCCAAAAGGATGAAGCAGGAAGTAACAACAACAGAAAACCAAGCTAGTGGTAACAGCATCAAGAGACTCATGCAAACCAGCTTTATTTACAGGTATAAACTTGGTCTGCTTTATTTGTGCACTGAAAAATAACCTGTAGCGGGTGCCAGCACTACTCCAAGCACAAGAAATGAGGATTAAAAAAAACCCCTGGCAATAAAATAAAATGGAGTGAGCACCCACATTACAAAAGAAAGCATGACAGAATAAAATTACTAGAGATCCTTAGTTTTTCCTGCCTCCTTTTGTTAGGATACTTAACCTACAACCAGTCATTTGGAGGAAACCTGATCTCTTCATTAGTCCATCAGACATCTGGAATGGAATTTCACTTAATTTAGAAAACAAGTATTATGAAGAACTTAATGAAATTTAACAGATGTTCGCATTTGGTTGGAAAGCTGTTACACATTTATAAATGCCCCAAACTTCTGTAATTGAGACATTTGTACATCTGACTGCATATTATTAGTTTCTCACAATCAGCCAAAACCTTAACAGGTTTCCCAAGATGTGACTCATTCCCCAGTCCCGCATTCACTCCCGCGTTCACCAACAATCACAGTGAAGGTCACCATTCAGCCAGCACCCACCAGCCCTCTTTCTGCAAGGGGACCTGCAGAGCATCCCCAGAAGAATGCTCTGAGACAAAGGCTAGGATTATTTTTACAACCATGTGGCTTTATGCAGAAAGAAGTAAGCAGGAGCATGGTTTGGTTTTAACACGATTCAAGGAAAATAAAAACTTATTTAAAAATAAAGTTTCACAAGATTAATCTCAATTATGAAATATAGAGTTCTTGCACAAAAATTGCAAGAAAGGAAAATAAATTACTTATTGGAGATATTTATTGTCCTTACAAAGTGTCTGAATTTTATATTGAACCCTCAATAATGCCATTAGAAGTTTGTTTTCCCTTTCATCTCAAGAAGGTGTTCTACATATTGGTTTAGTGTTAACAGAAATACTAAAGCAACAAGACAAAGGAAAGGTAGTGCTAATTTCCTATTTGTAACACTTGCCTTTTATTTCATGTGCAGAACATTTTATTAACAGAACCGCAATGTCTGGCACAGACCTCCCAACGTACGTGGACACTGATATTATTGGAGTTAAAAGGTCAGTGCTGTCTATTCAGAATGAGTTTAGCCAGAATGAAAACTCAGTAGGAGAGAGCCACAAATTTATAATGTATTTTACAAAACACCCATTTCTCAGTAAACCTAACACTGATTTGAAGGCAAGCTCAGTTTTACAACCTATTTAAATTCTCTGCAGTCATCTTAAATTTCTGACTTGGGACAGAGTAAAGTATTAGGAAAGAAGGTTGGTTGGCCTGAAGTTTTTGGCACTAATCATTATTTAGTTTTGAACTTTAACACATCAGTTTTTAATCATATGTTGTCCATGTGAACTGAGGTATTTTTTTCCATTCAGGCACTGAAAAGTATTCCTTGTCACAGAATCTGGTGGATGAGATTCAGAGTAACTACATTAAGCCATTTCATTAGTGCATTTAAGTCTAATGAAATCTTTCATCCTTAGTCCTCCATGCACTTTAGGTGTAGAATTTGCTGTGGCTCAAGGTTATCCTGTCATTCCCTGCTCATTACAGTTGACGGGAATCTCTCCATACTGAGTGACATTTTAGATGCTGTAAATTAGAAGGGTTAGGCTGCATCGCTGTATATTCTGAAATAGGAAATGCTTGATCACCACATCCAGGAAAAAAATGAGAATCACTGATTATTTGAAATCATGTTGGCTACGCAGCTTCTCCTTTCACTTGTTGCCAGAGTTTGGCAACTGGGTTTGCCACCATCGTGATACATTTATTAGAGGCACTCAAAACATATCCTGGCCCATAAATGATTCTTGAAAAACATATAAGTATAAACTAGTAAAATCAGAAGCATTAGAAAAGTATGAAAAATTCAAAGAGTGAACCAGTTACAAAACTGAAATTTAATTAAATGGGCTTAGCATTTGCACAGAATTATAGAATGGGCTGGACTGGAAGGGCCATTAAAGATCACCAAGTTACACTCCCCTGCCATGGGCAGAGACACCTTTCACTACACCAGGTTGCTGAGAGCTCCATCCAACCTGGCCATGAACACTGCCAGGGGTGGGGCATCCACAGCTTCTCTGGACAACATCTTCCAGTGTCTCACCACCCTCACAGTAAAGAATTTCTTCCTAATATCTAATCCAAACCTATTCTCTTTCAATTTGAAGCCGTTCTGCCATGTCCTGCCACTACATGCCCTTGCAATGAGTTTTTCTACATCTTCTCTGTAGGCTCCATTCAAGGTAATGGAATTTACACAAATGCTCCCATAACATTTTCAGTGTATGAACATGTTTATTTTTAATGGACAAACACAGTTTACTAGACTGTACCCTCCGGACTTCCACCATCCATTTGGGAATGTGAATTTAGAAACTAGTGACAAGACAAAATAAATTTGAATGAATTCAACTATCCCCCACAGTCCTCACCGCCAGGGTCTTCACAGGTTTAAATGCAACAGAAATACAGAAGTAATAGATACACACAGAACAAGGATCACAAACAGCAGCTAAGCTACATTCCTAAAATTTCTTTGGTCTTAGCATTCAAAGGCATTTTAGTAATTATTGGCAAACAATCTGTTTATGAAAGACCTATGTCTACTGAACTCTTATTCATGCTTGTAAATTGGTCATGAATGGGTAAGATTTCATTGGGCCATGTTCATCTAAGCATTGAATAATTCAACAGCAACAGCAAATGATTTCTATGCAGTAATTTGATTAATAACTTGTATAGAATAGTGTGCTTCAAGGGCTTAATTTTAAAAGTAAAAGTTTCTTTGACTTAAATGAATGCCTTGTAACATAATTTCTGTTCCCTAGCTCGAGGAATGCAGAGTTTGACTGCCATAGGAGCATCAGTGATTCTAGATTAAAAAATTGCTCTGCAAAAGTAATGTCAAATTTACTCCTTTGGTGAACCATTCAGTCAACAAATAATTTGATTATTATTTACTAATTATTAATACAGTCCCAGGGGAATGAGCTTAAGCTGAATTAACACTCGTAATCTTCTTCCCTGCTATGTATTCTTCAAACTATATGTGGTTAATAATTTTTTTAATTTAAAATATGTAATCTTAAAACCACAATCACATTTTAATGGATTTGTATTTTATTTTACAACAGTGTTAAGGTCTCCTTTTTCAAAAGTTATGAGCTTAACTCAGAAATCCTTTCATGTAGTTATAGCAAACATCTTTTCTCGAGAGATAGTTTGGCTTAGCTTGGTTCATGGATTTTTAAGAGACATGCAGAAAAGAATAAGCTTAAAAAATAACATCACCTTTGGAGGATTTTGATGTTTTAGTATCTTCAGATAATAATAAATATAGCCTACTATTAGAGGAAATGCTTTAGAAAGGAAAAAACTGTGTAGGCTTTTCATAGTCATGCCATCGCTGAATGGCCTATAACTGGGGGAGGCTGCTGGAAAGGCACAGGCTCCCTGTGCGATGGGATGCTCAATAACCAGAACTAGGAGCATGATGGGATCTCCCCAGCCCTCAGCTGCATCTCAGCAGAGACGTAACACTGACATACAGCTGGGAAAAGGCACACACGAACCCAGCACAGCACTGGGCTTTTCTCCTGCTTTAAGAGCCCTCAGGCAGAAATAGCAGCTAGTGAGAAACCTGATCAGCTGCCTTTGCAAGGTCAGAAAGAGTCCCGAGCTCTGCATCACAGGCCTGGAAGAGATGCCCAAGAGGCAATGCGGAAGCAGGAGTTGGGGGTTCATATGGAAGGAGGAAAACAAGCTCAAGTGACTTGATTTGTGTCAGGCACCAGTAGCAGTTTGAGACTCGGAGCAACTCTGAAAAACACAACTCTTCAGTTTAACCTTTGATAGATGCTAATACCAAGGCAATCTTAAATAAGTACTTAAATATAGGCCTGAGAAGGGAAAGAACCATTGCTTTCCTGACTTTGCTAGCACTAGTGAAAATAACAACTGCCATGTGGGTCAGCAAGAGATGCCACAAGTTTTTTTGGAACCTGTTTTTCTGGTAGGGAACACAGGTCTCACAAGGGGGTTGGTGTTGCAATTCATTTGAAGTACAAACTCTCTTGTATCTATATTCCTGCACAGCACCAGTATGGCTGTAACTCATGGTGGATCGTATTATAACTGAATTTTCAAGAACAGCTTTCTGCAAAGCATTTATGTGATTCTGAAAGACTGGACAGAGGATAAGAAATATAAATACACCATTAAACACAAAGTTTTTAAGCATGTTGACCCTCTACTCCATTCCCAGTTGTCCCTCTATATTCTTCAGCATATCCTGACAAACAAAACAAAAATCGGTTTCCAACTAAACCTAAGAGGATCCAGAATAGCTAAAAAGCATAGCATTTTGGAGTGCCACACTTAAATTTCTTCAACTTTTCTTGGGGTAAATGGTCCAACACATAGTATGTCTAGAACCAAACCAAATTGCTGAAGCTAGAATAAAGATCACATGTATGTTTTCAGAACTAATGGTATGCTCAGGCAAACAGATGTAGCATCAGAGCTTTCCTTTGTGGTCTGCCCACAATGATGCTAGCTAAGAACATAACCCTCACTACAATAGTTTGTACTGAAATAGGGCAAGAGCATGAAATTTTTCACACATCCTAAATCTCCTTTGCTGTGTATTTTCACTGTTTCCCTTTAACTTATGTCTGTTACCAGGATGTGAAAGGTTGCACAACGGACATCGGAAAAAACCAGAAAAATAAAATTATCTTTGGAAAAGACTGAAAAATCATGTAGAGAAAGCAGGGAAAATATACAAATCAGTTCCCATTTTGTCAGAGTTGACTGTTTCCCAACTTCGGTGATGTCATTATAAAATACCAATTGATATTGATACCTAGATCAAATCACAGTGAACTTTTACTTAGCTCTTCACTCTCTACATCTTACTGAGTCAGAAGGCTGTTGCTTTTTCACACGGTTTTGAGGCCAAGCTATTTGAAAGTAGCTAGACACAAATGAGATTGCAGATAAGTAAATAATAATGTATGGCACTGTCTTACAGACACAGTCTGACACATTAAACTCCTTTTCTAAACAAGTTGAAGACAGAACACAACGGAGCTTTTTGTTCAGTGTACACGGGAAACAATGGATATTATTTTGCATCATCTGGTTAAGAGCAATCTTTTCAGATAAAAATAAAATTTTTTTGCACAGCTTGTCATTTAAGGCTCTGAATTACAGAAGGAGATTTGGGGCTACAATCAGTGGCACTAAGAAGAAATCATATTTTCTATGTTTATTTGCCTCTCTTATTTTTTGCCTATTAAACTTACAATAACCTTTGAATATTTAACTGGCTGATGTTACACTACTTCATTATGCTGAAGTTTTTTTGCACTACATGGTAGCTCTTGCTGTATTCATCGCACAGAGCTACAAGACCCCTGCAAACTCAGTGATGAGGTTTTTTCCTATTTGGCTTAAATTACATTGCCCAGAACTTACATCAGATACAACCTGTACACAAAAATACCTAATGCTGTGTATAAAAAGTAGAAGCATCAAAACTATGTAACTCATTAAGATTTCTCATTTTTTTGTTTTCACTCTACATAATATATGCTATTTAATATATGCTGTATCTCGCACCTTAATTAAGACTCATCATGTAGTACTACTGCTGCCATCCCATTTAACCTTTTGTTTTGACACAAAAGAAATAAGCTTTCATTGGGTTAACCACTCACACAGTTCATAGAAGATCCACAGAAGGTCAAAACAATATTGCATTATTTAACCTCACACAGTGACTTTTGCCAGAACCTCCTTCAGTTTTTTCCTGCATCTCGGTGGTATGTGTATTTTAAATAATGGTGAATAGGCATAAAAGAGTTGTCTCTTCTTTGTAAAACCAATCATAGGCAAGAGTTTAGAGTCACTCATACACCCTCACAAGTTCAGCTATTCTACCAAGGCAAAGTAGGTAAACTGGGAGAGTTTCTCAGCTGTTCAACATAAAGGAAAGTCATTGCACAGTTGAAAAAAAATAAAGCAGCTCTCCTGTTGCAGAGACAGGAAACAGAGCACGAAAAATAGCTGAAAGGAAAAGCCATTGATACAAATAGCAATATTTAAATTACCAAAATCAGTGATGATATTACTTCAGAAATCCTAACATTTGCCATGTTGTTTTCTGTTACAGAGGTGATTGTCAAATTTTCCTGCTGCTCAATAGTGAAAAAGAAAAGATGGAAGTTGCTGCTGCAAAGCTCCTTCTAAGGACTACATTCTGAAATCATATTGTAACAAAATCCCCCACCACTGCTGCAGAAACCAACTGAAAAACATGAGGCCAAATTCTGCTCTTATTTTCACTATGAGACTACAGTAGGGACTGGAAGCTGATGGACTGTTAGGTCACCTTGGCTTCTGGCCTGCCATCTCTGTAGGGACTCTGGATTAACTTATGTAGAGTGATATAAGTGTCTTCTCACAGCTGCACTTTTTAGTGGGTGTAGCCTCCAAAAATAAACTGATAGAAGACCGTACACACGAAGGTGTTTCTGTGGTTTGTGTAAGCTACAATGAAAAGCACAGCTAACTGTGAACAGATAGCATTTGAATAAGGGAACTTCACTTCCCATGTCACAGCCATCACTTCAGGAAAAAAAGGCAGTTACAAATGTAGTTCAAAATTGCAATTTTTGCAACTGGAAGCATTCTACAGGATTTGTTATTTTACAATGGTGGAGAAACACATGGGATTTCAGCTTGTGGAGAACAGCCTTTCCCTATAAATCACAGAGCGTAATCTGAAACCTAGAAACAGCACAGGGGCTCACATTTACGGATTTAAAACAGATGAAGAGCTAGCATGCTCTTAACCCTTTCCCCATAATTCCTTCCCAGTACAAAATGAAAAGGAATATGCAAGTACTGAACAGAAATTAACTTACTAAAAATCAAGATTAATTCAAATCTGTAAACTTTGAATAGTTCAGACTTCCCAAAGGACACAAGCACAGAATTGTGCTAAAGCAAAGCACTGTAAAACTGTTCAAGCATAATCCACTCTTTGGACTGTTCTTTCATCAACTTTTATTTAAGCAGTTTATCTTATTGAGATTAGGATCTCTCCTATACAGCAAGACCTGGCAAACACAGGCCTCTGGTTTTGAATATCAGGCTATATTTCACTGGAAAAGAAGTAACTAACAGCCTGTCATCTCTCCATAATGTTATAAACTCCGTAATCAGGCAATAGGAGAACTAATACTAACACATTAGCAATAATTTCTCTTCAGAAATATTTAAGAGCATTAAGATGATGTAGTGTTTACTTACTGTCTCTCAAAATCCCTAACCATTTCTTTATCAGTTTTTCCTCTATTATGGCTCTCTGGATGAAAAATCTTAAACCCAGCAAAGCCTGTTCCAACTTGAATCCTAAGACACAGCCTTTTTCATGATTAAAAAAACAAAACAAAAACACCAAACCAACTTAAATGAAGAAACACAGAACAAAAGAATGGACTGGAATATCAGCATTGCCAAGACGTATTAGTCTATACCTTGTCAGTGTCAGAGTTCCACTACTAGAAATTCACTCACATACACAACACAATGGTATGATTAAAAACAGAAATAGGCTTGGACTGAAATAAAGAATGATGGTATGTCATGTTAAATCTCTACACAAATGTAACATTTTAGAGCAAACTCTAAATCAACCAACCTAGGACAGTTGACAGGAGAAGAGGAAAGATAATCTTGAGCTTACTGCAAGATCACTTATCTGCACACACAGTATTTGCCCACTGGTAGTACACTGGCATTTTATAGCCAGCCTTCGAAGCATAATGCCAGCAATCACTGTACAGGTGTTTTGCTTTGTAGAAGAGGATAGATTTACAACCTATCCATAGACAAGTATAAAAATCATTGTTTACTCATTGCTTGTTATTATTTTCTTACTCTTGATAGTGGACTTGGCAGTGTTGGGTTAATGGTTGGACTTGATCTTCCAGCTCAGATAATTCTATGTTCATGTTTTAAATGAAATGCCAGTCTGGTCTGAATGCAAGGAAAACCAAGTTGATAAATTGCTTAAAATTCAACCAAAACCAGACAAATTGCAAACAGGTTTAGGTAATGGATTAGCCGACTACAGATGGAGAGACTCCAATCTGGAGTGCCGTAATGGCAAGCTCTTAAAAATCAATGTTCTGACCCAGGCACAGCCAGTGCCTTGTGGGCAGAAAATGCCTGATGACAGTATGCATGACACAGGGACTCTGCTGTGCATTTCAGGGGTCAGGGACTGAATGATGACATTTTTCAAGCCAGGCCTGATATCCACTGAGAAGCAGCTCTGTGGAGCTGTGATTGCTGTTCATCCTATGGGCAATTTATCCCTGTAGCAACACTAGTAAGAGGCCTATGAAAAATTACGACCTATGAAAAGTTACAACTCTAAAGAATAGCAGAGCTTAATGCATCATGCAAGCATGATTTTTTCCAAGTAACAGAATTTCAGCCTCTAGCACTTCTTAGTAACATTGGATTTTTAAAAACATACTAAATAAATTCCTAAAGATGCAGAGAGGCATCCACAAAATACTTATGCAAATCCTACTGATTACCCACCTGTCTCAGAGTTGTCTTATACCTATAAAAGTCTGGTCTTCAATTGAACTAGAAATCATTTCACTTGATCTAACACAAAACCAGAAAGAAATGGCTTGGTCTTTGGAAAACTCTTGGACTTTTCACATTTAAAAAGGCTTAAATATCTTTTCTTCACACTATTTTTTTTCTGTTTGCAAGCCAAGACATAAAGCCACAACAAGGAACACTTTTGCAGAATTTTCAGTCTGAATTGGAAGCAGGAAAAACCAAACCAACAAAAAATTAGATCAAAATGTTTTCCCATAAGACTTTCATGACCCAGTTTGAAAACCTATGAGATTTGGATGAAACTGAGAGACTCCAGATGAGGTAATCTTTGCTCAAATCTCTGAATGTTTTTCCACTCCTATGTTATTGAGAGAACTAGATGAGATTGCTCTCTAGAACAGATTATCAAAGTGGTATTGTTTGTCCCATACTAGACTGCCTCTGGCTAGGTTTAAATGCCAGTCTAAATACACCTAAGTATACCTTCCTCTCTATAAGTTTAGATATTATCGCCTTTTAAACAGTGTTTATGTATGTTGTATGTGTACATATACATAAACAAACAAAACAGAGCAACAATAAATTATTTCTTTTTGTATAACTAGGTGACTAAATTGAATTTGTGATTTTTTTTTCATGTAGCCCCTTTCTTTCCCAGTGGTATGGAAGATCTTAAAATTTTTTATCCTAGACCACAGCCTGCACTGACAACTTTAGCTGCTGCTTTCCAAGGAGACATTAATACCAAGCTATTAGGACAACTATTTAGTTGCAGTCAGGTCTAAAAAAAAAGGCCAAATGAAATTCTAAATGATTTTTCATATTAGAACATTTTCCTGAATCTGGGCTGAAATGACTGCTATAGTATATATACAGATACAATGTATATTAGTGAATAGCAACTACAGAATTTCTGCATTATATTCAGCTTAAGATTCACATTCCAATAAAATTAGACTGATAAACCAACAGGTTTTTTAATAGTACAAAGCTTGTTTTTATTCTAATAGTGGAGATTATTAAAGCAAAGCACTATAAAGTTCATCAATGCAATAATGAGAATTTCTTAAATAATCATGGTGCATCACAAATTAAGCTATGTTCAAACTGTATCTGAACAGTTCTTTACCACACTGACCTCTTACAAAATAAGCATATCTAACAAGGCTAAAAAACTGTACTTAGTGTACAAAGGGCAGTTTTTTATCACTTTAAATTTCATAGATATAAAGTTTCAGATAAAAAAATGGAATCTCAATTCCTTTCACATTAAACAGTACACCACAAATGTTTTATCAGTAGCAATAGCATGACCCTCACTGTTCCAACACAAAAACCCCCTATAATTTCTTCCCCTCTCTGTGTGTATGAAAAAATATATATTTGTTTGCTTATTGTTGGAGTGCTTCTACTGAACTACAAGGTTAGTTCACTTGTTTATCAGGTAATGAGAATATTAAAGTATTTGGCTGGAAAGAAGAAAAAGAAATGGAATACAAAATGGAGGAAATGCTGTGGAAATGCTGTATCCCCTAAATGAGGTCAGGTGCTTTCAATTTGGTTCATTTTTGCAAGGATTTTATATACAGTATGTAAACTTCAAAGTGCTTTTCCACTTTAAAACAAGCAGATCTGCATCTAACACAAAGGGCCAAAATCGAAAAGTCCAGGTATCCTCTTTAAGTCAGTGAATTCAGAGACTTTTAGTGAGATAGCTAGAATGACTGGAATAAAAAAATCTGCCCTATTCAGTGTTCCTCATGTATGTTACTCCGTTACTAAGACAGCCTTAAATAAAAACATGTGGATTATATAATAACATATAAATGTTTGGTTTCTGTAATGTACCCTCACCTAAGTAGATAATTGGCAATGAGGACTGAACATGAGAACTTTTGACCTGAAAGTACATATTTTTTTTCTGAATTCAACAAGAACATATTCTCTCTTTCCTTAAGACTTCAAACAATTTACAACGGTCATGATCTTTTTATTCAAAAAATGTTCTTAGAGAAGACTGAGTAAGTTCTTGGAAGCTGAGGAAAGGTATCAGCATAGTGGTATCTATATATAAACAGGATAAATGACAACATAGATGCTGGCATTCACAGTGCTCAAATCAATGTTCAGGAAGTATCAAATATATAATTACCTGTCAGTGAAAAAGAACCATGGGAATGTCAAGGGAATGTCATTATTCTTTATTTTTCTCATGCAACCTAAAGTTTAAGTGTTCAACTATGCATTCACACCAGTTTTTGAGGAGAATATAAAAGACAGAGACATCATAACATAAGAATCATAGAATCATAGAATTGATTGGGTTGGAAAAGACCTCTGAGATCATCAAGTTCAACCCTTGGTCCAACTCCAGTCCATTTACTAGATCATGGCACTCAGTGCCATGTCCAATCTCAGTTTAAAAACCTGCAGGGATGAGGAATCCACCACCTCTCTGGGCAGGCCATTCCAATGCCTGATTGCTCTCTCTGGAAAGAATTTTTTTCTGATATCCCACTTAAATTTCCCCTGGCAGAGCTTGAGCCCATGCCCCCTTGTCCTATTGCTGAGTGCCTGGGAGAAGAGACCAACCACCACCTGGCTATAACTTCCCTTCAGGTAGTTATAGACAGTGCTGAGGTCACCTCTGAGCCTCCTCTTCTCCAGGCTAAACACCCCCAGCTCCTTCAGCCTCTCCCCATAGGGCTTGTGCTTCAGTCCCTTCACCAGCCTCGATGCTCTTCTCTGGACCTGCTCCAGCACCTCAGTATCTTTCCTGAACTGAGGGGCCCAGAACTGAACACAGTAAGATTATGTGCCCTAAAATGATTTCTCATTTTCTTCCATTTGCAGAGTGCTGTCCTTTCACAAGGGTTAGCACAGACCTGGGATGGGGTAAAATCTTGGCCTGCTGAAGTCAATAAAAGTTTGGTATTGATGTCAGTGGGTTGGAATTCCTCCCATTATCTTTAGATACCTGGACGGCTGCCTGAGCGTCTGCTGAGGTTGTCTCTAAAAAGTCAAGTGCAATTTCTTCAAAAACACTCTGATCTGTTGGTGAGGACAATTTCATCCCATTACAAAGTAATTTAAGGGTACATTAGAAGTTGCTATGCCTGACTTGTTTGGTAGATTTATTATGGAGATCTCTTATTTGAGAAAACATAATCAAATACTTTCTTGCGTTGCAGAACCACCTTTTCTCCAGACCCTGTCAAAACAAGTGTACTAAACCACTTATCCAAGGTTACTCAGGAAGATTATGGCCAAGCCAAAAATTCAGAGTTCTGTGAAATTTTGAACATATTCCTCTTTTTATGATGTACCAATCAGGAATGAGAACATAAGGGAAAAAAGAGAGAGGTATACACTGGTGAACTAACATTTTTGTAGCCCAACATTTCCTACAAGTGCAATGAATTAAAGTGCAAGGAAAACACTGTACATGCACAAACATAAACCAGTTTTTTTCCCAACTTATGATCATATATCTGTATCTCTATATCTCAATACTCAGACATAACATATTGTGTATCTCTGCCTATAAAGGCACAAAGAACCAGCAACGGTCTGCACAGGAAGAAAGCGCTGGATTATGGCTAGAGCCAAAATTCAAAAACCAAGCACAACAACTGCATCTGCTCCCAAAACTGCCTATACAACAGATTTGCCCAGTCCCCAGATCTCCTACCTTTTTCTGTGCCTGTGAATGGCAACATTTGTGTGACCATTTATAGCATAGCGACAAAACAAGAATGTAAAATCTATATCAAAACAGAAAAGAGAGTTTAGATACATTTCTCTACATCTGCTAATTATTAACAACTCATTAACATAACACATTTCACTTCCATCTCTTACTTTTTGTATTTCATGTAGTTTTCTTAACTAAGCTTTCAAATTACATAGATTTCCATTTAAATTTGCTATTCTGTGCAAGAAAATAATGCATTTTCTAAAAACACTGTTTCTATAAAACCAGAGTCATTGGCAGGAAAACAAACTCACTAGATTCCCTGATGTTAAAAATAAATGAATGGTATAGTCCAAGTTCATTAGTCCAAAGCACAACTGACTGATATATAGGTGGCATTAAACACTGCTCAGTTACATGCTCTTGCTATGTTGATATTCATGTAGACTTAACAGCACCTGCCTGTCCCAAGGGTGCAAGTCCTGAAAAAAGTTTTTGTTCTTTTAATGTTTAACTTTATTTGCAATCACTTCAAGCAATCTGTATGGGGCTGAGCTAATTTTACAGAACATTTTCAGAAATACAGCAAGAAACATCCAGCCTTGCTACAGGATTATTCAATGCTTGAGTGAGATACAAAGTCCCTCCACTTCCCTCCATACCCCTAAAATATACCTTTTTTTCCTCAAACTGTGCAATGTACTTGCTCGAATCAGCACAAGACATCACAACAGCAACAAAATACACAATAGTGTTTAAACTCTGACATTAAAGTCCAGGGACTCAAGGAAGATCTTGCCTGAGAATGAGAAAAGGTGCAGGGAAGGCTGAGAAACATAAAATTAGAACCTTTGTTGGAATCAGACATGTATGGGGCTCCAAACTGCGATTTATTTCCTCTTAAATAAATAAAAAAAATTTAGAAAAGGGAAAAATAAATGTTTCCAGAATTCAAAGCATTAGGGCAAACTCCCATGTTTTCTTTCAACTACTTCTTTATGGGAAATTACAAATCAATTGTTGTGAGAAGCTCAGACTTGAACTGATAAAATGACCGAAAATAGACATGATGAGACTGGTCATACAAAGTAATGAGAGTTGACCTACATTAAAGACAGAAAAACAGGTCCCAAACTACCTTTTAGCCATGCATTTAACACTGGCTAAAAATATTCTAAAAAAGTCTTGCAGCAGCAATTCCATGCTATGAATACATGAACACTTCCAGAGTACACTGAACAATACCTCATGAGAGGTAAAGCACCCTTGTAAGATTCTGTAGGGATGAGGCCAAAGGTTTTTTCTTTTCATAAACCAGAAACAGATCACCACTAGACTGTTCTAGGAAAAAACCAAACCAAACCAGATGAAACAGAAGACTAACACATTAACTTTGCAGAACTTGATGTTAACTGAAAGACTGCGGACTGGGCTGCAGTACAAATATTCAGCCTGACAATATTTATAGAGTGAAGTTAATACTTACAAAAATATGATAAAATACAAAACATACAAAGCACAGGCAAGGAGACCCTCTGGATAAAGAGGCAGTGCAAGATGGCATATTTCTACTTGAGGTGCTTTTCAAATTCAGTATTTCTCCAATATACTTTCTACCCCAAGCACTGAGGTCTTGTAATGTCCAAAGCACTTTCAAGACAAAATTTACAGCTTCTTAGGAAATGCTAATGTGAATGAAAACTTCACGGTGCAAGTGTTAATACAGACAAGGGAAATAGTCCTGACCTTTTTAAATTCAGATCAAACCTTTGTTGCAAGCTCATTTCGAAAGTGTAACATGTCACTAGCAATTTTCTATTACGTGGTGCTAAACTTAAAGTGGTGTACCAGATTTAGAGAAACCTGATGTAATAAAAACCCACAAATAAAATCCCACTATTCCTGCAATGTGTAATAATCCATTTTTCCAGCTTTGCCTTCAGCATATGGCTGTCACTGGTAGGAAGATAGAATTCAAGCAAGAGAAAGCAAGACCTTACTTTTGTCCTGCTTAATTTGCCAAAAGCAATTCCATTTCTTGTGAATTTAGTAACATACTACAGCCTTCAGTGAACAGTAATCATTGGAAATATTAGGAAACAGAAGCTAAGGATTAACCTTGCATTAAAACTACTGTTGACCTTATAAGAGTGATTATTTATTAGTCTGTGAAAATCATGACATAACCTCACAGCTCATATAACTATTCAGGTGTATTATAAAAATAAATAAATACCATCCTTCTCTCCCCACCAACAGGAATACACTTGAAATCACTTCCACTTGAAGTCTTAGTACTGATATTTAACAGTTCAACACAAACAATGCATTCAGATTGTTGTTCAGCTTTAAAAGTTTATCTGTAAATTTAATAATTGATGCATGATTAAAAAAATGCCCACAAAAAAAGAGACAGACTCAAGCCTATTTTGTTTATAAGGTGTGTAAAGAATTTTGCTTAGAATACATAGAGTTAAAAAGAAACTACTTAGTTGTACTCAGTTGTTTGTGCAGCACCAAATTTAAATCCAAGAGAGATTATGAGAAAATTTGCTGCAGGCTGTCAGACCTCATTAAGTTAATGGAACTGGTAAATTGGCACATTTCCAGCACATTGTAGAAAGAAAAGCGCTTTCAGCTCAAGAGTGAAGGAGATCTAGTTTCGGTTTGGCAGCTAAAGGAGATTATTAGCTATAAATAATGGCTGCACTGAGATGACTTATATGGGATTGCTTGACCAAAGTGAAGTTGAAGAGACAAAAAACATTAACATTTTGAAACAAATGATACAGTCTCTTTGTTGGATAGAATCTAGAACAGCTTTGTAGACATTTTCCTTTCAAAGCCTTACTATTTACAAAATCATCTAAAAGTCTTCGTAACAAGCTTAGCTACCACTGAACTCATTACTGGAGAGAAAATTCTTCTCTTTGTTGAGTCTTGGAATCTCTTTAAAAGATATTATGAACCAATGCCTCAGTGTGAGGTGGTGATGTGCTGTGATGTATTCACTAATATAAAAGTATTATTTTGATCTGTTTTCATAGCCAGAACAGCAGAAGAGTATCAGTAGAAATCAGCAGAAATCAGTAGAGTTAGAACATGCTAGTTTTCTGAGCAACCACAAAAGACAAAATGCGGAAGAATGTGTGAGAGAGGAATTTCTCTTGGGACAACAAGATGTGCATTTTTCTTACATTTAAATTTCTTACATTTTTCTTACCTCAAATTTCTAAATGGCAACTGTTGTAAATGGTGACCTAAAGAAGATCAGATTATTTTCTGAATTTATACCAACAAATCTGAGGCTTACTTAGATACTGAGATCTGTGAAGTTCAAGACAAAATTTCAAATATCCCTATGGCCAGGAACTGCTTCTACTAATTTACTTATCTGATTTTAAGTCAACTGGGTATGTTTCCAAACTTCTGTGGTGAAGTTTTTGGAAACAGGTGTTGATTCACAGCACTAAAAAAAAAGTGCAAGCCTGATTTCTTCTGCATAAAATGAGAACAGGAATTCTACTGTTTACTTAATTCTTTCTTTGTTCTCTTATTGTTTCTCAGGAACACATTTTAAAGGAAAATAAGGCCAGTTTCTATGTGTATTTTGGCCTCAGCTTCTTTGTCAAGTGGTTGGTGCAAGGGTAAATACGTGCCCATGAGATAGTTTGGTAAGAATACCTGTCATCTTGCAAACTGGATTAACATCACATAGATCCCTTGTCAGCATTGTACTGGAGTGACATTTTCTTCTGAGCAACTCAGTCCAAACTGAATCCAATCACCTTCACTCATGATACAATCAACTTCCCCAGGCACCCAGTCACAGTGGGTATAGAGCCACTTCAGTATCTGTATGTGTCTGGTTTTACTTTGGATTTACTGGTGAGTGAGTAGTGAATTCTGCCAAAAAAAGTAAACATCAGGTTCCCTCCCTATGAATAAAAGTTTTATTATGCTCTAAAATATCTACACAGAAAAGGCTGCCTCCAGCAACCAGCTGAGCTAAATGTGGAAAAAAACCCAAAACCTGACCGAAAATCATTAATGCAGTAACACGTACAGCTCTCACCAGGGATCTGGGGAGGAATATATCAGAATGTAGGAGCAGCAGTCATGTTCTGATGCTGTGGTGTCAATTTGAAGAGTTAGCCATACTAAAACAAATGTAACTCACTGCATCCCTTAGACAGGGGGTGGAAATTCAGAATCCAACACTATTACTCACACTCTCCCCCACCCCAGAAAACCCTTTTTATTTTTAATACTGTTCAAGAGTAGCTTACTTCCTGTAAACAATAAAATTCAGCATATAAATACTGAACACTCAGTAGGAAAATTTAGTACTAAGCTACTCACACAGAATGCCAGCATTTCTGCTTGAAATCCTCTCTACCCTTTAGGAAAAGATACATGAAGATCAGAGCTAAACAGTCTCTCCAAGTGTTCAGTTTGAATAGAAAACAAAATTGATTGTTTCTTTTCTAAGCATGGATGCCAGAGAGAAGGCATATGGAAATAACAGCTACCATCATGAAAACCAAAAAGCTGCTCTGAAACAGTTTAAACCTTCCCCCCCACACAGACAAAGGAGTGAAGAAAGACTTAGCACAGTTTCAATTTAATGCTAAATGTCAATTTACTACTTAAACAACCGAGTAATAAAACCCCATGCAAATACAGTCAGTTTCTCCTAATATGTCTTTAAATAACACAGAAAAAAACCCATTTTTTTCACTTGTAACTTTCAGACTGTGTAAGAAGACTTAATTCTCTCCCATTGCAAGATTATACATTTTATATACCACAGATTCATAATAAAATATCTCATTAATACATCCAAGTAATACAGCCAGGATCCTGGTCAGCAAATACACCCCAAGAGACCTGAAGTACTAAGTACCTTCAGATACTCTCCTAATGATGATGAAGTAAAACCTATCTGACAAGGTTCTCCAAACCTAGTAGCATTTGAGATTTAGCAGTCCAGTCAGCCTCATCTTTTAACTGAACTGTTTCGAACACTTACAGATTAAATGTTAAACTTAGACAAATCTCCTAACCAGCTGAATGTTGTAAACGTTGACAGAAGTAAGGACCATTCATATTTCTCATAAAGTTACGTCACTGTTTTAGTAGATGGATACTATAAGCCAGAAAACGTAAACTAATGTCTGAAGGCAGGAGTCTCCTAATGAAGGTAAAGAGCAAAAACAGGGTAAGAAAGGAAGGAGCAGAGAAAGACAATTCCTCACTGTGAGGGTGGTGAGACACTGGCACAGGTTGCCCAGAGAAGCTGTGGGTGCTCCATCCCTGTAAGTGTTCAAAGCCAGGTTGGATGGGGCTTTGAGTGACTTGGTCTAGTGAAAGATGCCCCTGCTTGTTGCAGGGAGGTTGGTCTAGATGACTTTTAAAGGTCCCTTCCAACCCAAACTATTCTATGGTTCAATGACAACTGAGAGAAGCTTAAGTTGAGGGAAAACAACGATTCTATGATTCTAAAATATTTGAGCACATGAATAGACTTACTTTGGTTATATAGTTAATTTCTTGGAGAAAATAAGTTTAGAACAGCCTGAACAAAGTTTCATAATTTGAGTGCAAGATATTTCAGAAAAAATATTCAAATAAATAATATTGCTGCTTTGGTATGCGCTTTTTTTTTGTATGGCTGAAAGTGACAGCATACTGAATTTTACTGACTTCACTGATCAGACTATAACCTTACACAGAGCAGTGTTACACACTGTATTATACCATGTGCCTTCCTATTTGACAAGGTATTCTTTGACCACTTGTCTACTGTAATTACATTGATTTCCATAGAGGTTTCACCCACTTCCAGCTGTTGACCATGAGCTTTTGTGTTCTTAATGAAAGCCAAACCAAACAGAAGCCAGAATTACTTGTTTGCTATTCATCATCTGTCTTTTGGATGCGTATCTAGACTGATACCCCAAAGATATAGTCATTAAGTTCCTCATGCTTGTTCATTATGACTATGACAAAGAAACAAGATTCTTACGGTAAACTTAGTTTAAAAGAAGTGCCCTTCAGACACAAATTGCTAATCAATTCTGTTCTATCTGATCTTGAGTACAAGAGACACATTGCTGCAAACAAACCTGGCTGTATGTGGATGGCAGGATATCTGTAATATTCTCTGTATTCTAGATCTGCATATGCAGGCTTTAGTTTTCAACCAGTGATAGGCACATTTCTTTTTTTAAGAAAAGGGGCTGCAATAAAATGTATTTGGTATGCTTTTCTATTCTCAGTTTAATTTCAAGTATCTCTAAGTAAGTACTCCAAACAATTCATTCCTGAAAGGAAGTTCCTCATTTCTAGTTTTTATAAAAACTTCCCTCCACCACTCCGGACTTGCGCAAGGTGTTACATGCATCACTTTGAAAATGTTTGTGTTTGGCTGTAATTTATTGTCGTAGATGTATTCTTTTCTATAATTAATTTCAATCTTTCAAACTCAGGCGATATACATGTACATATTACTTATGGGGTTTTTTGCACTCCATGCTATTTATGAGTAACTATCTCCTTCATAGAACTCATTCCTGCAGAGAACTTAATTTTTGCCACTGAAATGAATTTTTTGAACTATTCAGGATTAAAGAGAGGTCAATAAACCAATTACTCTGGGCAAAGGTGCAAAATTGGTACTAGTAAAGTAATTAATGTCCTTTTCATTGTTTCCATGTCATGGAGTGTTAATAAAATGGGCTTTTGTCACTATCCAGTAATTTCCTTACAACAAATTTCTTCATTCCAATCCATCTTTTTTATGGCTCCCTGTTAATACTTTAAGATACCAGACTAATTAGGTTTGAATTTCAACTGTTAAGTCACAAGCTTCATTTTCATCTCTGTTCAGACTCTATTTTCTGATATTACTAATGAGGCAATACTTTTATTTAAAGGGTGTGATCCTTTAAAGAATTTCTAGTGGCTTATTAGTTATGTGAAGAGGATCTTTCAGGAGTTCCCACGTATATCGCTTAAGTACAGCACAGCGGCGCACACATTAGCGATGAACACTAGCACACCATTAACTCTAAGACCTCCGATAACCTGGAGTTCATCTTTTTATAGGATCAGCCTGTTTGCAATCGCAGTCCTTTATTGCCCCCTTTTCTCATATGATATGATACTTTGATTAATTTCATGCATTACAAATGCATTTGCTTGACAATGGCATGAGTTAAACATCTTTAACTCCAGGAAAGGTGAACAAAAAAAGCACTGAGCCCATTCCCCAGGAAGACTGCTGGACAGAAAAGAGGGCTTTCCCTGTATTTCAACTGAGTTCTGTATCTTCCAAACGTACCATCAAGTAATGCACAACTTAGTAAGGAGTCTGGTGTCACAGACAGCAATTCATACAGTCACCCACATGAAAAAGGCTGCTTCTCTGTAGAACATAACTTAATCTCTTTCCTGTCAGGAACGGGAAAATGAGAAAAGACAGTAATTTCTCTTTTGCATCATGAACTGACATGATATTTTACTCTGAAATGGGCAGAAGTAAGCATCTTGAGTATCTGCCTTTGAACAGGAAATTGCAACAGTAGGAGGAGCCCTTTTGCTGAAACACTGTGTAGACGAAAACATCCTTTTAAGGATGTTTTCTTCCCCAGGGGGGAAAAAAGATATAAAAGAAATTCTAGAGTCTCCCACCTAGATACTACTACTGAGATTTACAGGGAGAAAACCAAGGTCACACTGTGCTGGTTTTGGCTGGGGCGGAGTTCATTTTCGTCCTAGTAGCCAATATGGGCTGTGTTTTGGATCTGCATTATCACTGAGCAGTGCCTTGCACAGACCCAAGGCCTTTTTTGCTTCTTAACCCACCCCACCAGCGAGGAGACTGGGGGTGCACAAGAGGTTGGGAGAGGGCATAGCTGGGATAGCTGACCCCAACTGAACAATAGGATACTTCTTAAAATATGGTATCAGGCTTAGCATATAAAGCTGAGGGAAGAAGAAGGAAAGGGACGACATTTTGAGCAATGGGCTTTGTCTTCCCCAGTAACCACTGCTGTCCTGGGGATGACTGAACACCTGTTTGTCAATAAGGAGCGAATGAATTCCTTGTTTTGCTTTGCTTGCATGCACAGCTTCTGTTTTTTCCTATTAAACTGTTTTTATCTCAACCCACAAGTTTTCCCACTTTTAGCCTTCTGATTCTCTCCCCTATCTCATTGCAGTGGGAGTTAAGGAGTGGCTGTGTGAGGCTTACTTGTTGGCTACAACCTGGAAGAATGAGAAACCTCACTTCAAGCAGGAGAACCAACCCAACTGGAGAACAATTGGGCTTTCTCCAGTCCTTGAAGAAAACTCAGAGATCTCTGCAGTGCAAGCCTTTTGTACAGTAAGACACTCTGCAAGGCAGCATCATGAGTGGAATCAGTGGTCAGCAACCCTGTACCCCAAATGCTTCTCACGCCTCGGAAATGTGTTTGGCATTAGTCCCCTACCCTCAATGCTCAGATCCTACACGTTGACATAAATGCTGAAGTGAGTTAATACACAGGCAACACTGAGATCTGAGCACATTTCTGAAGCTGACAGGAACTACGCCTGTATGCTAAATGTAACTTTGGCCCATGAGCATTTCTGGTCCTCCTTCCATTTCTGAGCTGCTTGCAGTGAAGAGAAGGAAGGGAACAGTCAGGCATGCCAAACCGACTCTACATCACCACCTCTGCTTCACTCAGTGGTGAATGAAGTCATTAGCTTGAAAATCTGGACCTGGAAGAAGTTTGTAACCACTTACAGCCTCCAGAATTCCACCTGGGAGATAATTTGCCAAGGTGCTAAGTGGAGGCTGAGCCAAAGTTCCTGGTTTAGTCAACCCAGCTGTATGGCAAAAGCCTCCTGCCAAGAACGTGGAGGTAAAGAATTGCAAAGTCAGGTATAAGACTGAGCAATTCTCACAATCACACACCCAATTTAAATCCCTCCACTGAGGTTTGTAAAAGGCCTTGAAGATGAAAAGTTCTATGCAAAATAAGCCCTAAATAAAATTATTAAAACCAACACTTCATGAAAAGAGATTAATTATGCTATTACTGTTTGCACATATGAATTTTCCATTAAAATAGAAATCTGGGCCCCAGCTCAACCAAGCATTTTAACATATGTCTAACTTATAAGTACATGAGTAGTCCCATCTCAGTTAATGAGACCACACCTGCTTAAAAATTAGGCATGAGGTCCACCACCTGGGGCCTTGGGGTTAGACACACAGGCACACAGAGACAGGTACTACCTCTTTACGCATCTTGATCTCAAATTGTGTTGTGTTTTCTTAGCCCAGAGGCATGTAACTACCTAGCTACCAAACTTTCTGCCCACAAACGTCATGACCTAGACACCTAAAAGTCTGCCACATGGAATGGGCCAGAATGTCCTGATGTTGTCCCACAGATAGGCATCCACAGATCTTTCCAAAGGTGTCTAGTGTTAAGGACATGACTACTTGATGAAACCTTGCCCTGACCTTGGCTTTGAAATGGTTCTATTATGCCTACTACTTGCTGAGAATTTAAAGTATAACCAAACGTCCCTCTTACTTTTCCCAACTTTGGTCAGTACAAACAAAACTGAATGGGGATGACTAAAGTGCTACAATTTCCCATAAAGCCTTTAACCACCATATTGAGTTTAAAAGGCATAAAAGTGCCTTTGTGAGATAAAAACTCATTTAAACTCAGGAGAAAAATAAAAACAATGGTGAAAAATTATTCTTAAGTTTTTCAAATAAAAGATGTCAGCACATCCAGTTCTTATTGAATACTGCCCTTTAAGGAAAATGAAAGAAACACAAAATTCTCTAGACAATACCTTTTAGAAATTTCCATGGCAAATACTGTTCTTGCAGTTCCTTTACTGTGTATACCTTTTAGTGACTGCAAAGCTCAGTTGCTACTACTTCCACTTAGCTCACTTCTTTAGATTGAGGATAAAATACAACAGCAACCAGAACTTTATGGACTACCCCCTAGTTTATGTTTCTGAAGATATTTATTAATTTTATGCTCTTCGTTCTTTAAAGGGTTTCTTAGGCTCCTCTTAAACGGTTTTCTTTAAAAGTTAAGTTCCAGGTGGAAAACAAATCACAAAGCAAAAAAGGCTCAAGGCTTTTCTTTCTTTTTAAACTCTGAACAGTGCACTGGCCTTTCCTGGAGTCACAATCATTGCAGAGACACCAGGAGGAGGTTTTTTAAATTGATTTCTATGAAATTTCCATCTTGAGGAAGAGTACATATAACTGAATTTTCCTTTCTGGAATGGCTTAGGGATCATGTACTGGCACATGGATTAATTAAAAGAGAAACAAAGGAAATTTCTCAGAAAAAGAAACCCCTCTTTCTCCTGTTTTACTGATGTATATATTATTTTGTGACACAAAAAATCTGTCAGATGTTAGTCTATCTAGTGAAGTATATACTCTACTCCCAGAGATTAAATACTTTCTTTATTTTCAGATCAATGTAGCAATCAATGCTTTCAATGCAAGTAACCTCCAAATAAAACCTATGCAAATGTTGTCATTTGGAAGCCAGAGCTCTCTTCACTGCTTGAAGAAAATCTGTTTTGTGACGCAACTGAGAGCACCCAAAAACTTTCAAAAACCAAAAAAAAGTGATTTATTTGGAAATGAACCCCACCTTGAAAGAAAAATCTGTATAAAGGGAGTACTAGAGAGAAAGGAAATAATTTATCTTTTTGGAATAAGAACAATAGGACTTTTTAATTACAGATATTTTATATAGAACTAATTCAATTGCTGTGTAATGCAAAAAAGAGTGAAGTACAGAAACTGGCGGGAAACTAACTGCATTTAACAGTCATGTAAAATACCTTTATTACTGACATCCTCTTGCACAAAAGCCGCTGAACAGTTTTTCTTCCTAAATAACATCCACTTGCTATTTTACTCTGATTCAACATTCTCTTACATACACACACACATATACACACATGTAGGTACACTCGTCATAGCCAGTGCTGTGAGAACTCTCCATCTGGTCTGCAAACTGTAGAATTTCCTTTCCCATCTATCTCAGAAATATAGTCCCATGACCCACGGGTCACCATCTGCTCAGTTACACTGGCACAATGCCTAGTATGCTTGAGGTAATGCCACCATCCTTTCCTCCAATTGTAAACTCCCAACAAGGCAGACATCTACCAGAGTGTTTGCACACAATGAGGCAGCTCCCAGTGAGATTATAGTTAAGACACCACAGAAATTCCCTTCATCTACAGTAGCCTAGGATGTGGGAATGACCAAAGACACATGCAGTCTCTCTTGATCAAAGGTCATTCTAAGGAACAAAGCAATCAGTGCTGATGTGTCCAAGATAGCCTAATATAACACAAACACACATAATTGTGTCCAGCATGTGTGGTTTCCCCCCAATTCCTCTCTTAATGATCTTTGCTTCACTCAGTATTCATTTGCGTACAATCCCCTATTCTCAGGATGCCCCAGAGCAGAACAAATTATACTAAACATAAATGAAATAAAACAAAGTTTTCATTGAGTACCATTCATAACATTTACAAACAAATCTCTTGTGTTAGGTTTCTCAGAAATAATTGGCAGGTTCAGTTTTACACCACTAGATTTACCTTTTTTTTTTAAGGTGCACCTATGCAACACAGTAACAAAAATTCTCACATGACTTATTTATGAAGAATAAAGTAGCAGAAAATTTTTGTATTGTAAAAAACACCAAATAGGAACAAACCCGAAATTTAACCAAATTAGGCAATGTGCTTTGAAAGATATTTTTCACCTTTTTTTTTTCAGGTGTTTTCAGATATAAAAAAAACCCCTAGGAATAAATGCTTACTGGTTGCTGCAGCAGATATTATAGGTTAAAGTCTTTTTTAAAGTGTTTCAGTGGTTTAAGTCCAGAGTAACAGAGAGGTATATTTGCAATTTACCTCCTCCCTCTTATAATTCTCTTTTCAGTCATGCTCCTAGGAAACACACTGCAATTTGTGTTACACCTTTCTCTGTGGCTCACTATCTAGCAAGTGTTTTGAAATAACAAGTCAAAAGCCCACTGGCAGAGAAAAACTGAGAGGCCTTTTTCTAAAAACTGGTGCCATTTATAGCATCTGCTTCTCCCTAAGCCACCACTTCAGCTTCATTACTCAACTGCCTAACACTTCGTTCAGGTAATGTTACACTGGCAGAGTAATTTCAGCATCATTATGCTTATTAATCTTCAAGAACGCCAAAGCTAAAAATAAAATCCAAACAGTGTGAGAATCAAGGCAGAGTTACGACAACATTTCCCAAGGGATCAAAACGTCATTACATTCACTCCTTAGAGGGAATTTTCTTCTGAGTCTTAAATCTTGCAAGAGGAGAGGTCAGACCTCTAGCTGGCTGTGCATACATAGAGGCATGGGGCAACATAGGTGTTTTCATCTGTACAGCTACACACACTGATAACAGGGGTGAGGCAAAGCTTCACTGGCTTTTGCCTGAATTCAACCCACATAAATCAAGCACAATTGGGTGGAAAAAAAAATACACACTGAGGAGATTGCTATCATCTCTTCCTTTTTAACTGCTTCAAAATAATACAGAAACTTGGGTCCTTCTTGGAGCATTCCTTGACAGCACTAAAAGTAGCATCATTTCATCTATGTTTCACAGAGGAACTTTTCTTTCTAACTGGGATTTAGACATTACAAGCAATGTAATGCTGCACTGACTGATGAAGGTCCTGGGATTCACGGCATGTTCATGTCCAGGAGGTAGAGCCCCGCTTGGGATAGGGGACAAAGCTGCCTACCTGTTCCTAAGCAAGCGAATTACCAAATTAGATTGACTGTTTTTGACAATCCAACTAAATAGGCACTTACTTTGGTGTCTTAAAGCCTTTGAAATTATCTAAAGTCAGAAGAAGCAAAAGCATAGATTATTAGAGAATGAAGCAGAGCTGGGGCTAGTAGTGGTAAGGATGTGCGTGCCATTTCTACATACATATATATGAGAATTACCAGACATCAAGGAATGGGGAAGAAGTTTGTTAGCTGGAAAATAGCTGTAATGGAAATCACTTGACTCCTAGAACTTTTTCTTCCTCTGTATTTGGAGGTAATTCTTGGTTTTGCTAGTTAAGATCTGTATTATTTCTCAGCCTCTGCTAGTGCTCCTGCATGTGACTAGGCTACATTTTCTTTTCATTCTGCTAATTTGCTAAATCTCCTTGCTAAATTTTAAATTGAGGGACAGTTATGGCAATGGCTGGCTGCAATCTTCTTGATTATTTCCTGCAGTGATACTTAATATTCAACATCCAGGTGTCAGAAAACGTAATAGGAAACCAGCCTGAGTAGATACAACCAAGGACTTTACATGGGATATAAAATATGTTGGATAAACTCCCGTGTCTTTCAGAAAAAAACATACTGTAAGTGTATTAACATGCAGCATGTATTTGCAGCAATTAGTACAGGAAATTAACCTGGAAAAAATGAAATTGCATGGCAATGTTATGACAAACCCTCTGAAAAAGAGTTTGGAAGGAACCAGACAATTCAGAGCAAGACATGGATCTGCATTCTCACATATGTGCTGGTTCCACACTATGCTCCCTGCCCCAGGGGACATCATGACTTGACCTTGCTGCACATTTCTCTAAAACAAGTTTATTACAGAATTAACTGGTTAAAAGAAAGGTGACCATACAGAGCAGAAAGATGGCTGAAAGATGAAATTTATTTTTTCCTAGCTCAGTGTGTTTATTTTTTTGCTTTGCTTAGACCATTCCAGTAATGTCATTGGAATATAAATGTAATCCACAAGTATGAGACTAGACTGAGTGCTGATTAATTTAAGTGTCTTAAATCCACAGCTTCATGTATGAGCTAAGCTTGGGTCAGAAATGCCAAATTAAATAGTGGCATAACTCCTAAGAAATAACATGTGACTTGGACAATCCATAAGGAATCAATAACAAATTAAAACCAGTCAGTAGCAGTGAACTGCATAAATGAGTCATTCTTCCCAAAACAAACCTAATAGTAAAGTTCATTTGTCTATCAGGAAATTAGTGCTGTATTTTTGAAAGGTGCTAAATTACTTTTTAAAGATGTCATAAAGCTGATACTGAAAACCCTAACAGTTAAAAGGCAGCTTTCCAAAATGCTTCACTCTTACCTAATAGATAAATGTACCATGTTTACACTTAGAATTTGGTTCTTCACGAATGGGTAGAAAATTCTTTTGTCTCACTTTTGAAATGTTTATACAGCACAGCTTTCCCAAGAAGCCTTCTGAAAAAGTTTCCAAAGGATTTGGGAAAGATTATAAAATACTGTTATTCAGGATTAGCTTAGAAGCAGTAACAGAGCCCAGAACACCGCTGGAAAATGGGCAAAAAGTAAGATACTCCTTATCCAGTGTTAGTCAAAAATGTTGTTTGATAAGAATCAGAGTTAACGATTTTGAAATTTTCCAGGAACCAGGAATTGTGACTAGGTATGAAATTGTTGTTCAGATGTAAAGGACTTCACTATTGGCTTATTCCATACCAAAATAACATTTAACTAAATTTAAATCCCTGCATATTCAAAAGGCTGGTAGAATGAAAAAAAAAAAAGGTAGGACCTGTATTAAAAGATTTTAATAGCTAACAAACTATGTCTTAATTTGAGATTAATTGTATTCTCTCTTTGCAAAAAGACTCTGAATGACACATCCAAAATCACCTTTAACAATTAAACAACTCCTTGTTTTGCTGACAGCAAGTTCACCAGGAATCTCAGTGAGCTTAGAATCCGGTCCTAACACCTGATTATATTTCTAGTATGGTAATGGCTTGAACAAAATGTTTTCTTATTCTGTTAAAAGATCTGTTCACGTAAAACTGACCAAGAACTTCTATTCTTTTGGATGTTTAAATATTTCTATCTCCTCATATCCTTTCACAATATTATACCTAGAGAGCAACCTCCTAGCTCCAGTACAATTTAAAAGAACTATTAGGGCAATCAAAGATCCAGCCCCACTGCTCAAGCCCCAGCAAAAAAATGCTGAGCTATTCAGCAATAAGCACCATAAAATATACTGATAAATGTCTCATTATGCAACCACAGGCTTTTTCCTCCAATATCACAGTCTATTTCTTCTTACTACTGCCTGAGAAAATTCTAAAAATGTTTACACAAAAGAATTTACTCTGTAGAAAACACTGGCTTTCCAATGCTGGTTTTTTTCTCCCAATACTCCACAGAAAACTTTCTATAAACAATTTTTTCCTCCAATTAACACGTGTTATAAGACCAGCAGAAAGATCATAAATTATTGTTGCTTTAGGCTTTTCAATGTACTTTATTATTGAAAAGTCACGAGCACTGCTTTGGAAATGCCAGCCTGTGAATCTGTAAACTTAGGAAATTAAGAAGTAAGCTGGTCTCTTTACCCTGAGGTCAATTAGAAATGACACCAGCAGACTTCTTGGTGACCTGAGGAGATTTATAGCTTACCATGCCAGGCCTGTGGTTCAGCCAGAAGATTAAGATCAGAACAGCACCTGGAAGACTGTCATCAGTTACGACAGTCTGGACCAATGGCTCCAGGCTAAAATGTGCACAGGAAGAGAGGTCATGTCACGTAGCCTTTGTTTTTACCAGGACTACAGCACATGTGGAAGGTACCCATTTGACAGAGAGCTGGATAGAAAAGGTCCAATACAGGGGCACCTGGACTGTCCTGTAACAGCAACAAAGGCAGCAAGTTATCAAGGCACTCTGACTTCTCTCATTATTAAAAGTTGCCTCCAAAGATATTTGCTAATTGATGAGGCTTCATGTGATTTGCAGATCTTGTTCTTTACTGTTTCTCCTTTTTCACTTTTACAAGTGCAACCATTAGGTACAGAATGCCTCACATCATAAACCCTCACGATTTAGGATAAAAATTTGATCACTTCACTCTGCTGTGAGAATCTTGTAAGAAAACAAAAAAGGTTGTGTCTTTTAGTCACTCATAAATATTTTATAATTTGGTAAGAACAATAGCCTACAAGGTTAAAGTTCAGGTCCGTAGTAGTCAATGAGATCCTTGCAAGACAATAAAAGGGAAAGCTACCCTTTGTTTTATAACAACTTTAGAAACAATTTCACTGAGGCGGTGGGAGCTTACAGACTTTCCATTGTATTCAAGTCATTTGTGCAAGTTGCCCTTATTACAGCTTTGATAAATGATGTTTGCAGGAGAAAAGCTGTTTAGGGTTTCTGAGCATCATGAGTGTTTAGATCCATGTCAGGTACTCCACAGGGACAGCTTAGAAAGCCAATGTTGTTTTCTGAAGTAACCACCACTCACACTCAAAGAGGTATTTGCTTAATTTCTTCTCTTGTATGTAGGCCCATATTGGACAACAATTAGAGAAGAGGAGAACAAATCATAATCTTTGGGTTATCAGTGTCACACTATCTTTAAAAGGGGAATAAAAGAGACAACCAACTCATAGTGCTGTGATGCTTAGTTAATGCTCAGCATGATATTTATAAGCTGGATAATTGAAACCTCTGGACAAGGAAATACTAAAATTTGTTACTTTTGAGAAGTCAGTACAACATGGAAGTTCTTTGTATCCATTTTTTCCACCTTTCACAGTGCAAAATTAAGCCCTCTAAAAAATACCTGGAAGCAGTTTAACTGAGGATTTACTAACTTAAGCCATGGTGTTCCTCATTTTGTTATCCTCTCTGGGTTTATAAAGTCATAGACAATAACTCTAGACACGAATCTGAATACTAAGATGTATTACTCATCTACCTGACTAAAACATCTTGCAACACATCATGTGCCCTCATCACGAAACCCAAACTTCTCTTTCCACCTTCAGATTTATAGATGCTACTTCATAGCTGACCGTTTTTATACACATAACTTCTCATTTCTTCATCAAACCTTGAGGTTCTCAAAATGCCTGGACAGTTAGATTTAGCCTTTTAGTTAATTATGGACAAACAAAAATGCCTTGATGTGATCTCTGAATTCTGAGCAACTCCTAGAATTCTTTGACCCAGCTGAACAAGCTGTAGTCTTAGATAACAGGAAATTATGATAATTGCCAGTGCTTTAAATTAAAATACATTAAAAATAAAATAAAAAATCACTGAAGCTTAACAAGCTTTTCGTAAGTTTTTGGGGTTTTGCTTTTTTAAAAAAAATTTTTTCCCCTTCTGGATTTGTTTCATGTCCTTAGAATCAGAGAATAGTATGCTCAACTAAAGCACATTGAAAATCTTTCCTACCTATCTGCTAAACACTAGTGTTTTCAAATGGGTATCTAACAAGTCTCTCTAAGGTTCTATACATGCAAATGAATGTACTATCTTAGAAATATTACTAAATACCCATCTTTGATGGAACTAATTGAGAGAAAAGCACATTGGCAAATTCAAGAAAGATGCAGGTGTAACACTGTGAGCTGGCTGCAGCATTCATATGCAGTATCTTTTCCAGCTGTTTGACTAGAAGACATTGATAATAACCCCAAAATACCAGACACAAGCACAGTGTAGGGCATTTCTTGTTGTTCATTTGCATCAATTGAGAACATCACAAGTCTCTACTTCCTATCTTTACAATGATCTGTTCAATAAGGACTTAAAAATGCACATAGAATATTACTTTTCCTCAAAACTTGATGTTCCTCACAATGTATTAAATCTCTCCTCAGTAACCACAGTCAGTATAAAGTTTAAATGTTTTTAAATGCTTCAAGCTGTCAAATCTTTGTCCTTCATGAGACTGGAGAAGAAATAAAATCAAACAGCTCTTCTCCTCAGGCAACTTTTCCCAAGTGATGTAGTCCAGAGGCTGGCTTGTTGGCATTTGTTATTATACTCAACTTTCCATAGCTTTTACCAAGGCATAATCCTTAGTATATGTTTAACCAATGCAGATAGATTTTCAAGTCATACAACATAAAACAAGTGCACAGGGTGTTATGCATCATCAAGAACACAGTGGATAATGTTCATTTATCCACTTCTTTTCTACTCCAATTCCATCCCCTTGGATGCTCTAAGCTCTTATTTGAATGACCCCAGTGTTTCAGTCTTAATAACCTTCACAGCAGTCCATTCCAAACATTTATTACTCCTGGGTTAAAAAGTATTGCTCAGCTACATCTGTTCTTAATTTGATTTTGCAAAAGTTTTTTTTCTTCTTTTTTTTTTTCCCAGATGCATTGTTTTCAGTGGAAGAAATATATCTAAAAGCTGTACTTAGGGAAAAAATTACACAGGTCAATGTATGTAAGAGGGTGTGGCAAACACAACTTTTGTCAGAAATCTGTATTAACGGGCACTGCTTGATATTCAGACCTTGTGGGCTTTCTTTCCAGAGAAATACCTATGACTTCTGCAGACATCCTTTACTCAAAAGTTGAAATATATATACACACAAAGGAAAAGGTTACTGCTGGGAATCCTACTACTGTTCTTATTTACATACATGATGAACAAGATACTTGAACTTATTCAGCTCTTTTTCCTTCCATACATACCACAGACAGCATATGCCAGACAGGTCTAGTAACGCAAAGATACCAGGGTAGATAGTGATTCTGCAGCTCCAACCACTGAGAGCTTTGGGCAGGTTCCACAGACCATTAGCAATGCTGGGAAATCTGAGGAAAATTAAATTCTCTGAGGCTGTATTAATAAAGCCATCCTGTGCTGTGATAGTCCAAAGTGTGATTTTTATATGCCCAGATTTGCTCCTCTTCCTTGCACTGTTTTTGACACACAAGCTGTGTTCATTGCTGTGTTGGGACTGAACAAGTCTGATCTGCTCAAGCGGACTGTGAATCACAGAATCATCGAATGGTCTAGGTTGGAAGGGACCTTAAAGATTATCTAATTTCAACACCCCTACCATGGGCAGGGGCATCTTCCACTAGACTGAGTTGCTCAGAGCTCCATCCAGCCTGGCCTTGAACATTTCCAGGGATGCAACATCCACACCTTCCCTGGGCCACCTGTTCCAGTACCTTACCATCCTCATTGTAAAGGACTTCTTCTTAATATCTAATCTAAACATGTTCTCAGTTTGAAGCCATTCCCCCTTGCCTTGTCACTGCACGCTCTCGTAAAAAGTTGCTCTTCATATTTCCTGTAGACCTTCAGTACTGCCTTCAGGTACTGGAAGGCTGCAATTAGGTCACTCCAAGGCCTTCTCTTTTGCAGGCTGAAAATTCCCAATTCTCTCAGTCTTTCCTCATAGGAAAAATGCTCCATCCCTCTAATCATCTTCATGGCCCTCCTCTGGACTTGCTCCAAAAGATTGATTCCCTTTCCGTGCTGGGGACTCCAGAACTAGATGCAGTACTCCTGGTGGGATCCCACCAAGATGGGAGTAGAGGGGCAGGATCACCTCCCTTGTCATGTCCACGTTTTTTTCTGATGCAGCCCAGGATGCCATTGGCTTTCTGGGTGGCAAATGCATGTTGCTGGCTCAAGCCCAGTGCTCCTTTGCTCATGGGCCACCTGGAATTGGGTTTTTTGGCACGGGCAGGGCTGTCTCAAAGATAACTGGTGGGCATTGTCACACCTTGAGAGATGCTGCAAGTTAACAAAATTGTTCCTAGTCTGCCCCCTCCCATTGTATGTTGTCAGGGCAGAAAAAACAAACAAAATCAAAGTTCCTGCTAAGGTTCCAAGCAGAACAAAGAAAAGTCACACAGGCACATATTCTATTCCATTTCACATACCACGATTAGTAATATCTTCTACTTTCCTCTGAGTCACTCTTTGAAAGCAGTTTTTAACGTTTCACAAGGCAAAAAGGGCTCTCTGCCCACAGAGAGGGAACTTTATGAAAGTTCACATCAGTCGACAGAAGCAAAGCAAACCCTGCTCCATCTTGCTTCAGTGCCCTCCTGGCACTGCTCTGACTGCAGCACAGACAGTAAACAGTAGTGTGTTTGTGTGCAAATAGCATTCTCCTGAATGATGTCTGCACCTGTGTAAACTGACATCACTATCTTATTTTAAAATTCAGTTTATTTAAGGAGTTCACAAGAGACACCTGTTCCATACAAAGGCACAAATGACATTCAGTGAGCTGAAAAAAATTATGTCTGGGGGGGGGGAGGTGACAGGCAAAAGCAGCCTTGGGCACTACACCCAAGTATGTTTATATCTCCTCATCCTACAACAGACAGCTGCTGCTGCTTTAAGTTTTTGGTCTTGTGGTCTAAGGGAGTATTTGCGAAATAAAATACAATGACACCGACTTTTCAGTACTGGCTTATTAAAGAGAAAACCTAGAAAAAATACTGGGGGGGAATGGAAGAGACGGGCTGGGGCAGTCAGAAAACAGCCTGGCCACTGCCTCATCTCTGAGAATGGCAACCCCCCGGCTCCCAAACACTGTAAGAATCATGACAGCAAAAGCCCCAGGTTAACAGCTTATACAGGAGCTTCCATGGAATTTTCCTTTTTCACTCTCAATGCCATGCTCTGTTCTGTTCTATGGCCCTTTAAAACTGACACAGTGCCTGGTTTGGGGGGGTTTTGGTTTAGTTGTTGTTAGTTTTTGGTGTTGCTTTTTTGTTTATTTGTTTTTTCTTTGAGAAAGGTCACAATAGGCTTTCAAGGTTTGGCCTCCACAGTAGTCACACTGTTCTGTGAGGACACCATGCCTGTTTGGGACATCTGCCCCAGATATAATAAAGCTCAAAAAGACTATTTCTAGGAGGGAATGGAGAGACAGAAGGTGCTCACATCCCATCTGACTGAAAGCATTTTAAATAAAGCTATATTAATATTCTCAATGGCTAGGCACCTGGTTCATTCTCTCTTACTGAAGTAATAGTTTTTTAAGTGTTAGAAACGCATTTTTCAAATACAACAGACTGTAAAGGAGTGAAATAAGGAAACGTAATTATCCCTGGCATATTAGGTCCAAAGTAGAGACAATTTCCACATTTAAAAACAAGTGGCAGACCCTATCAGGTGAATATTCTCTGCACACTGTTCCCCACCCTGCCCAGAGGGAGCAATGGGCACCAATAGGCACCAGGCATATTACTTTCTAATAGAGGATCAATGAGACAAGACGATTTCCAAAAAATAAATCTATTACTAGTTGAAAACTAGTTGGAAAGTCAAGGATTTAATGTAAGGAAAGATATTTTGAGGAAAATCAGAGAGCAAGGATACAAACTTCCAGCAACCATAGTGAGGAATTAATTCCCACCTCCTCTTATCTCAGCAGGATGAGAGCCAGTGACCACCTCTGCATCAGTGCAGTGAACACAGGGAGAGAAAATCAGAAGACCCTATGGCAGGAAAATTAGCTAAAATTGAAATATAGCAAGGTGAAACAAAACCACAGAATATAGAAATCAATGATTTCGAAACACATAATGATTTTTAAAATTAATATAAGACCCACAAAGTAATAGAGCTTGATTTTTTGGGTACAGCTGTTGTAATGCACCTGCCACAATAGTCAGACTTGGAGGGAAAAATGAATTCATGCCCTTAGGCAAAAGAAGCCTTCCTGCCTAAAGAACAGCCTTGTTCATGTCAGTGAAATAAAGATGGAAACCAGGTTTGCACTATATCAACCGTATCAGGACTGCGCATCCCCAGAACACCAAAACCTTTTGGCTCTTTCCTCTATCAGCAAATAGCACATCTCATGTCAACACTTTAGACTTTTCAAAAATTAAGTTAGAGCATGTCATCACTTTATGTAAGGTAAATGCAACAAAAGATAACCAGAAGCTTATTGTGACGGCTATCAAAGATAGTCATTTTTATCAGAAAAGCACACTCTCTACTATGTCCCTTTTTCCTGAGCAAAACTTCACTAATGTTTAAACACTGAATTTTACTTCAATGGAATTTGAAACTTTTAATTTTACAAGTAATTTTGGCCATAGTACTGATAAACAATTCATATCTTCTTGATGTTTCAGTGCATTGCCAGTGTCACACTCTAGTCCTCTCCAGAGACCATGACATTCTCATAAACCCCAGTGCTGTTTGCCTCCATGTCAAAAATGATGGGAGTCAGACAAACAACTACTTCTTAATAACCAGGAAGACCATGTAACAAAAAGAGTGATAGAGAAACCACAGAGGTTTAATAGTGGAGACCCTCAAGTAACTTTACAGTATATAGAGGCACTAAAAGAGAAAGCTTGAAAAATTCAGTGTGAAGTACACTTCTTCACAAAAACAGAGAATAGCTGAGGCAGAAAAGGATCTTTGAAGAATTTTCAAGTCCAGCCTTGCTGCTCAAAGTACGATCAACTGGAGCACATGGCTCAGGATTTTGAATAACTCCAAGGAAGGAGACTCCACAATCAGCCTAGCTAACTGCTGTCCATGTTTGAGCAAGTAAAAATGCTTTTTCTTGTGTTTAAAAAAAACCCTCCTGTCTTTATTATCAATTATTTATGGCCACAAAAAGAGAAAAAAATTACAGTAGGTTAGGGCAATTGTTCCTTGTGAAAAATAACCCCTTTTAATTCATCTATAGGTTTGTGCCCTGACATCACTTAGCTGCAATACCAGCACGCTACCTGAGAGACCAGAACCAATAATTCATTCAAGACTTGTTACTGAGCAGTTTATAGCACAGAAAAAGCCCAAGCAGATTAACTACTTTTCAATCTACATTCCCATTCTCAATGACACATCTCTTTCTGCATGGATTCAGCATGCTATATTCAACAGGCTGTAGATGCTCATCAAAATTGAAGACAAAGTTCCTTTCCTTTGCACCAAAGTTTAGGTTTTGACATTTTTGCAGTGACTCCATTTTATTTAGAATTTTTATTATTTTTTTTTAACATGCAGAATTGCCAAAGTCAAGTCCAGTTCTACAGAAACTGCCTGTCTTCCTCTTGATGGTATTTTAATTCTTTGAGATGACAGTCTGGAAACACCACAATTCTTAGAGCTCTCATCTCCACATTTCACATACAAACCCTTTTGTGCCATGTCAATTTTAACACAGTTTATTGGGGAGTTCAATCTAACCCAGATGTTTGCTGACAGAAATTTTACAGGTGATGACAAGATTCCATTAACTCAATGCGCATGATATTAGTTAAAGAGAGTTTCTGAGAAATCTCATTCTATGCTCCTGGGCCCATATCCTCATCTACTTCTGTGCAAAGACATACTGCTGAAGCAAGATGCAAAAACAATGTTTCTATGAGTTACAGAGATTTATTTATCCATATATTTCTTCTTAAAGTGTGAAACAGATGTGTTATGTGATGGGTTGTGAAATAAATTGCTTGTCTGACAGCCAGATTAAAAATAAGAGTACTTGCATGCTTATAGATGCAGAACTAGACAGCCAGATACAATTTACAAAATCACTTGAGCAAGCCAGGGTCAAGAGTTTTCCCAGATACAATCCATTTTAGAGTGACTCTTCATGATGGTTTGGCCTTACCTTTTATTTTGTGACTGCACCACACTAATTAAGGCAGAAAATGTTAGTATGGGAATCCATGACCTAGGGCTGGACCAGCCTCCCAATACCTGCTCTTTCCAAAGATGTGGGCTTTGAAGGGCATGCAGCACTTTTGAAAAGAAAAGCCTCTTTTCTTAACTACCTCAATTCAGGTAGATAAATTAAAAAATTTATTGTTAAAATATTAAAATATCTGAACCATTATGGGTTATTTTTGTCCAGTGTGATTTCTCTTCCAAGGTACATCCTCTCTCACACAATATATTCCTATTCCTTCCTCACCCTCTGAAATTTCCTTATCACTGCAATGAGATACGACAACTTTCATATTACGATCAAGTAATGACACTTTGATTGTTCATGGCACAAGGCCAGACAGCTCCGAAGGCAAGTCATTACTAGACTGCAATACACACCAAGTCAAGTTTCACTGCTGAAACGGATGATGGAAATGGACAGAGTGAAATGAAAGCAGAGGCACTAATTTAAAACTGTCATGTACAGCAGCCAGGAATTGTGCAGTGCACAAGAGAACATGCTTGTCAATGTGTCTTAGAACCCCTAAACACAGGGATGGTGAAGCAGAAGAGATACTGAGAAATTACCTTTACCCTCTTAAAAATAAAAGGTATATTCACTACACCTGCACCTCAGTCCCATGGAAGCGGAGTACAAGAAATGCATCTTCTTGAAGAATATTGATTCACAGATTATTGATTCCCACCCAAAAAAAAAAATTAACAAAAAACACAGGAAACCCAGATTCTGATGAACATAAATCTGATATTTAAACCAATCATTAGAGCACACCTGACTAACGGTTTAGGTTCAAACGCCACTGATAATTTCCTGGATTTAACATTATTTCATTTTAATTTCTTTTCAATTTTATTATATTATCTCAAGGGTGCAACAATATAACTGTCATCTCTTAACCATTATTCTTTCATATATAGACAGACAGAAGTTCTTCATCATACGTTATCTTAGAGGAATGGATTATCTCACAACTCTATCCACAATCCCACAAATTACACAGTAGTTATGAAAAAAATTGCTTCACATGCATGGAAAAGGTCAAACAAATAATTTTCTGTCACAACAAGCTCATTTTCCTCCAGTCACTGCAAATTCAGTAAATCAAAGTTGATGGAAAACTTTCAGAAGAAGAAACCCTAATTTTTATCCTTTACCTAAGTGTGGTGACACTTGGAGGATTTTTTAAGCCATAGTTTGGATAGTGATGAAACAGGGGAAATCTGGCAACTCACTCATTTTCTGACCTTCCTCCAGGCTAGCTATAGTGAAAAGTTTTTATGAAAACAAACAAACCAACAAGAAGAACAAAACACCACCAAACCAAAGCAAAAAAGAAACCAAACAACCCCCCACAAACAACTAAAAGGGATTTCCCCCCCCCAAAAAAGAGCCAAAATAACCAAACCAAAAAGCAAAAATAAAACAAACTAAACCACAGAAAGTGAAAATTATCATTAAAATCATAAGAACTGGAAGGCCTGAGCAGAAACTGAGATCTCATTTAGAGAAGAAAAGCAAGAAACAACCGACACGTGGCTGTGGAGCAATACAAAGGATGCAACTCCAACCTTTCAGAGTCTTCAACTTTCAGGTGTAATTCTTTCCCTTCTTCTAATTCCTTTACTACAAGGAAAGGCAAGGAAGTGAAGAGAAGAAGGAATATGAGGAACATTAAGAAGTGATTTCACACTTTCATTTTATCTTAAGCCAAATAAGACATTAGTTTTTAATGATGACTGAAATTGAGCCATGTAAATGGAAAACCTGCCTTAGCTTCTCCTTGAAAGGCTGAGTGAAGTTTTCAGCAGACTACATTTCAATGTTTCTAAACATGTGCAGATCACTTTTTGGATCTATCTGTTGAGAATGCATACATGCACCATGTGAGAATTTACTTGGAAAGGAAGACTTTGTGTATCAATTAACAATTTTGCACCTCTTAAGTGGTAAACATAGCAGTCATTTCACAATTCCTAACTTACTATTACTGCCCCATTGAAATTAAATATATCCCCAAATCCTGCCTCAGGAAATAAGTTGTGAGTTCAGTTAGTTTCTGAACAGCTTAAATATATCATTAGTATGAAAATGATCCCTTTTTATGAGGTGCTGTTATTTCATAGAATATACTTAATGTTTAGGAATGTGTACATCATGTACTGAAATTATGTACAACATATAATGAAACACACATAAAATTGCAGTGGCACCACTAGCACCACTGCAGTTAAGACTCTGACAGACTCTCCTTTATAAACTTACATTTTAATAGTACAGAATTCCAAGATGAAATCTGAAAAAAACTCACTAAACCAAACCCTAAACGTTTGGAGGATACAGACTACAATTCATGTTTTCTTCATACAGAAGTAAAGAAATGCAAACAAAATTTCTGTCCTTATTCTGAGGTACATTTTCCTGTTGGTGGACAAAAAAAGTGCTTTGCAGATTAGATTTTCCGTTTCTGGATTTGGGGGAAAAAAGAAAAAATATTACTCTGTCTCTTCCCTACCCCACTCAGTGAAATTCAGCAAATTTACCATCTGCCATAAACAAAAGCCTGGTTGTCGCTGTGCTTCCTCGAGAGAAGACCGTGTAGATAAGTACGACTATAATTCCCTGTAGTTCCAAAAGCCAATGCTTAATGATTCCACATTTCACTAGATCAGGACATACAAGTAATTCAATCAACAAAAAGATGTTTATGAATATACTCAAATCGATGGGGTGTTTTTATATCAGTAAAAAATAAATCACAGCAAACATGAACTTTAAAAATGTAGAGCCTGAAAACCTATTATCAATTACACTAATTTCTAATTGCATATTTTTATCACCAGAAGCAGGATGCTAAGGTGGTTAAGGGGAAAGAATGTTTAGAAGCTGTTTATGTGACTATAGGTATAGATGTTTCTCCTTTCATGGGACCATTACATGTCCGTCTGTCTCCTGTTATTTTCAAAGTCAACCTAATCATATGGAAGTTGCATCCTCTAGTGCTAAGACAAAGTTAGCAGAAAAAATAACCAACTTCCTTGGCAAAATTATAGACAAACTGTTGGAAAAAGGTTCGTGAAAAATAATTCCAAAGCAGATTTTTGATCAGTGACATTAATAAATATATTTTCTCCAGAAACATGTAACTTGAAAAAACCCTCTTGCTTGTCTGATGTCAAAACCCAAAACTATTTATGCCTTAGTACATTGAAGAAATTGTTCATGCCTACGTAAAGATTGCCCCATGGTGTTTCCAAGGTCAGTAATTTGCATGAAATTTGCATCAGTACTCAACAATGCCTGTTGAAAAAAGAGACTGCTTTTCCTGTACTTTAGGATGTCAACACTAAAAATATTTTTTTTCCAAGTTGAGTTAGATAGATTTTGCATCATCCTGTTCCAGATAATTCTTCTGTTGATTTTATAGAGAACTGCTTATGTACCACTGCAGCAAGCATGTGCCTCACAAACTCCAAGGCTTCATATCATCCTTTGGTAAGAAGTTAGGCAGCAGAATCACATTCCACCTATTCATATCTTTTTCAAGAACCAATTTTCTGTCTTTTACTCCATCAGAAATCAGCCATCATGGACAAAGGCCCTCAATTAAAAACCTCTTAAAGTCCTACTGTGTATACAAAAGCAAGTGTGTGCTTAAACCTTTTGCTGAACTAGGTGAGTGGAGAGAAGCAGGCAACACTGCATTTACACAGCAAGAACTTTCCTAAGAGCAAGCCCTATATTGTTCATTTTCTCAAGACATTTACTAAAATACATCTAGCCATATGAGTTATGAAGTGAAATACTTGATGTACTTTCTAATTCAAAACAGGAGTGATCTACATGTCTTAAAATTTGGCTAGGAGGGAGTTTAGCCTCAGATGTTGTAAACTTTTAGACTATTTTCGGAAAAAGAGTATTTTTCAAAGTTGGACATACATTATCACTTTTTCTCAGCAACAGTCCTAATTTTAATCTTACAAAATGTTCTAAAACAGAATCTTCAAATTTCCAAATATAAATTCCCACTTGTCTTGCCTATTTATAAGCTGAATTTCAGAGACTTGAAATGGAAAGTGCTAAGTAAATAACTATATACCACCTAGAAATTTATTTAAAGTGTTACCTTGCACCATGTTACATTCAAATGGAAAGTTGCTTACAAATGTAAAGACTCAAGATTTCCAGAATCTAATACTAGAAATTAGTAGTTTTCTCTGTTTCTCTTTTGATTATCATACACAGCACACACCAGAAGGCAAAATAAACTGTGTTTACAACTCTCCACAGCTTTTGAAGCAGGTTTCTCATGTTGTAAAAGGATAAAGAGAGCCTACATCAAACCAGTTCTAGCTAACTGACAGGGACATCCTGGAAACAGTCCTGAGCAATTGCCTCCAGGTAGGCCAGCCTGGCTTCCTGGATCCCTTATAGGTGGGGAAGGTGTAGCCACGCTCCCCGGCTAATCTAATGAACCAACCGAAATGTCTGCTTGGCAGAATGGCCATGTTTTCCTATGGTCCACAAGGAGAAGTGGTCACGCTCCTGCTCAATGTTAACAATAAAAGCAGAAACTAATCACTGGTCCATTGATCCAACAAGGGAAATCCTTAGATTTCCTAATGTCCCAGAATATTACTGAATGACAAGTTCTGCCAAGTTTCAAAAACAGTGTAAGAAACCGGAGAGTCCAACAGGTAATTCTCTTTCTAAAGCTCTTAATACTACAGATGTTCTTGCAAGTGACATCACTGCTGACTTTCAGCCCTTAAATGCACACTTGGGCTGTATTTCACAGGAATGATATCAGATCCTGTGCCAGAATATGAAGTAAAGAATTCTAAAAAGCAATTGTTGACACAATCAAAAAATGTCAGGAAAAATAATAACAACAAAGGACAAATCAAAACATGGCTTAAATATTAAGTCAGCAATGCCTCAATGGTATCACACAAAAAAATGATAATGCCCTAAATATCTAAAAATAGGTCTAGCATTTCACAGCAAAAAATTAATGCGACAGGTTGTATGGTATTACAGTTTTAAGGCAAATTTGCTTTCCATTTTCTGGTACTGGACAAATGTAATTCTGCATCCAAATGTAAAATGAATACTCCATCAAAATTTATATCCTATGCATTTCCACTGTGGACTACAAAGTGCTCTGGAAGAGCCCCAAAAGCAATGTTTGCCCCTACTGCTGTAGTTCCTTATGTTCTGCACTCTGCAATTATTTAGATGCTTTAAAAAAAGGAGAGAGAGAACAACTGTGAAACGCATTGTGCAACCACAGATGACTTCATGTTAACCCCTGTTACTGGGTTCCACCCTCAGGTCAAACGCCTATGAGTCAGTGTCTAGCACAGATGAATGATGTCATCCTCACACCACCTCTGTAGCAAGAAAATGTGGTGGAGCCTTTCACTGCTGATCTTAAGAGACTCTGAGTTACTAAATGAAGTTCCCAAGATAAAAAAGAATAGACTTGAACTTAAAAAGACAGGAAATGAACACATCACACTAACACGTTAGAAACAGATTCTAAGAAAAAGACTGTGATGGATCATATACAGCAAAAATGACCAACAGGATGTACAAGTAAAAAGTCAAAAAAAGATTTGTATTACCCTGTCTTGCAAAAGCCAGCAAACAAGGGACATCATTATATCATTTACCCATTTTAATGCAAGCAAATGACCTAAAATAAAATTAAACGGCAATTGATATGATCTCTCTTTCGGGCACCCAAGCAATGATAAATCAGATATGTAGGGAATAAGTTGAGTTCAGTGAAACCTGAATATAGTACACCTGTGTGGATTTAGGGAGCTAGTGTCACATTGTTTCAATACACTGCAATATGCAATAAGTGTTTTAAAAGCAGTGCAGTTCTTTGATTAAAAATCCTTGAGATGAGAATCTTGAGGTGCAAAATTACTGCCTCTGAAACCATCAACTAATTAATCACTTCTTTAAATACAGGAAATTATAGAAGTGAGAAAGCAGTGGAGTGGGTAAGTGTACAATAAAATATAGTCCTGGATGAAGAACACATAAAATTACTCAGAAAATACTTAAGGTGGTATTAGACTGAACTGGATGTGACATGAAACATGTTCCACAGTGCCTTCCTGGTCATGAAAGCTCTTCTGTAGGAGGGCTCATATGACACATCTTTGCAGGAACTGAGATCTCCAAGAAGGACATTCTAATTTCATCAACTCCAAAAGTGGCATTTCCCAGGGAAAGAAAAAAAACAGAAAAGCCAAGAAGGGGAACCTTCATGTAATGACTTTATACTGCCTGTCAGAGTCCAGAAGTATAGATTTAATGGAGTTCTTTTTAAACAGATCCAAGATGATCCACATGCACATGGAAAGAAAAAGCAGCAACTAACTTCTTTTGGTAATACTGAGATAGCAGGACAGGATGTTTTATTTTCCCCTAAATATAAAAGTCTATTTCAAAATTTTACTTTTAAATAATTTGTCATTTTCACAGAAACAGAGAATATTCTGAGTTGGAAGGGACCCACTAGGATCATCAAAGTCCAACTTCTGGCCCTCCACAGGACACCCTGAGTCACACCAAGTGCCTGAGAGAGTTATCCAAATGCTTCTTGAACTCTGTCAGGCTTGGTGCTCTGACTGCTTCCCTGGGGAGACCGTTTCAGTGAGCCCAACTACCCTCAGGGTGAAGAACCTTTTGCTAATATCCAATCTAAGCCTCCCCTGACACAGCTTCATGCCATTCCCTTGTGAAGTTTGGAGAGGTACTGCCTGCTGTCTTCCTGAGGCTCTAGCAATGATTAATGCAACACTGGTTAGGGACATTATTAGGATGCTTACTCTCTCAGCTAGAAGAAATACCTGTCTTCTCTTTTACTCTATGCTCTGCATTTTGAAATCAAACAAATATTAAACCAAACCAACACTAAAACAAACCATCTTTCAGAGGAATTCCAGTAGGAGTGAAATATATGTAACTAGGAATAAAAGTATCAAATTCCATTTCTGTTTGAGAACATTGGCAGCTAATAAATTCAAATATATACATACATAAAGGTCTGCCCTTACTTACATTTTCCCTTCCTTTTTTATCCAGCTGCCATTTCTTGGCCTATAGAAAACAATCCTCTTTTTTTGAGTTAGATTCCACTGTAACAATGCCCTCTCTTAGTAGTCCTCCCTCTCACCCTACACCCACAAATCATGATACAAAGCTGCTCAAAAATCAATCTACACTTGAGCAAACACAGGCCTGTTGTCTTTGCTTTTTTCACTCTTGTCTGTATTCATACTAATTTTTTTCCCTCAAAACCCCAATCAACTGCTTCAAAGAAAAAAAAAATCATGCAATTTGCCTGGTTTTGCAGCTTTTCCTTCCCACTGTCATGGCAATTCCTATCCCTTGCTTCCCTATCTGCCTTCAGTAAGTCTGTGGCTGTATGGTTTTTCTCTACTTCCACAGCTTCTGCAGTTGGTACAGTCTATCATTCTGATCCTTGGTCTGAGTTTCAGTCTTGCATGCTATACCGAAAGTGCTCCTTCATCATTCAAACAGGTTAGTATTTATTCTAGACCCTAATTTTCAAGTTCCTTATGCTCATTGTCCTCCATAAGCTATGGTAGCAATCAAAATGAAAGGTCTTGGTAGCTATCAGAATCTCTGGTGAGTATTCTCCAAACAGAAGCCTTCTTCCAGTCCATAAGGATCATTTCTTTCCTTCTCTCTGCACAGCCTGTTTTAAAAGATGAGCCGTGCTATTAAAGAGAGAAAGGCTATTTAGAAGCAAGGTTTTAATAAAAAATGAGTTGGATGTAACTCAATCTCCACAGTTACAGAAAGTGGTCCCAGATAAACCCTCTAAAACCTGCCATGTGGGTTGTATGTAAATAATAAGGTAACTATTGTGGTTGCTGCATGACATTATTGTTTATTTTAAGGTGACTAGTATCAAATTAAAAACACTGAGGTTACATAATGCAAATTTTTAGTCTAAATCACTCAAGCCATTAATTTTTACATGTACTTTTTACATAGCATGAAGAATCCCCTTTCCTTCCTCCAATGCTGTACCTCTGTGCAAAGATAGTCTAAAGGAGTAAGTGCATGGACTATTTAGAGACACACTTCTGTAATCATGTCTTATTTTAATACCATGAATGCGAGGTGATCTGAGTTTGCAAAAATTCATTACTAATGAAATGACACTATCATCATATTTCTTCTGTTTCTGTATCAGCTTAACCAGTGTGTTAACAAAGTACAATGTAGTAGTTCTGTATTTGACTTAAAAATACTACTAATAATTTATTTTGCATAAGCAAATGAGCATCATTACAGTTCAAGCAGAAAATATCTCTATTTCCAGAACTAAATACCAAGATTTGAGGTAGCAGAGTTTTAGGCGTAGGATCTGTGGCAATTTCATCCTTCTAACCAATTCAATGCACAGACTGCTCTTCCACTTCTTGAAAATCTGTTATGCTAAATTATAATCATTGACACACTAGCAGAGGAAGCAAGGGTTTCAGGCTTGCTGCTTTATTCTTAAACCAAAAGAGCATGCACATAAGATAAATCTATGCTCTGTTCAGTTCATACATTCAGTGCCTAAGGATTCCATAACCTGCAAGTGCTTCAATGCACAGCTCAACTGAAACAACTCAAAATAGCCTAACAAAAATAATATAAAGTTTCTACACCAAACTTCTGTTAGGCTTCTGAGATCAAATATTCACCTTTGAGGAGAACAGATGTTGTAGCTGTTCTTAAGATCTATTAAATTTTATGTTCTTGGATGATTTGGTATTGGTAAGAAATCTGGTGCATTTGGTGCTTCTTATGCTTGGGAACTGCATGAAACACTTTTTAGGGGGCTTGTCCATTATTACCCCCCCAAAAGAAGTAGAGTTTAGTCTGCAACATCTCAAATCTTAGTGCATATCTCTGATGAACTGCAAAAACCAGCTGCAGTGTTCAGCTTTTTCTCTACAAGCTTCATATGACAGTCAGACTGAAAAATTTCACTTGCTTTTTGCTGCACCTTGGTATAGCACTGAACTTTTCAAGCCCCAAAATTGTTAGTGGGCACTTTCAACCTCATAGGAAGCCAGAAATTGTAATGTTGGTTTAGAGGCAGAGAGGGATATATAAATAAGACTATTGTTTCCACGGAGCAAAGCTTAAATATTGTTATATGGTAGTTAAAATTGAGTATAATAGTCTATTGTTTCTATGAATAGGTTCTCCCAAGCACCAATCAACACCTTTTCGTTAACATTAATCACTGGGATATCTTCTCCAAGATCAAACAAACACTTCTTGAGAGATCAAACTTTGACTTCAGAAAACTTTTGGTGTAATAACAGATTAGATTTAAATATCAGCAACTATATCCTTATTCAGTGAATCTTATTCTAATGATTAAGTGTTAGATAAAGCTATCTGAAAAGGCTTAGGAAGATTGTAAGTAAATGTGAAAAAAAAAAAAAAAAAAGAAAAAAATAATTCCAGCCACCAAAAGTCTATTCTAGTCAAAGTATCTTTAGTTCTGCTCTTAACATCTGGTATATGGAACCATAATCCCATTTCTGCAAGGTAAGATAACGATTATTTTATTAATACATCAAGTTATTTCATTTCACTATATTTCTAAATATCTTTTAATCTTATTTGACTTCAAGAAAGAGGAATGGGATTCTGGACCAAGTCAGTCTGCAGTGTAGGCAGGGCCTGATACTTAAAATAAGAAATCTGATTTCCAGGCAGTTTTGACAAAACAATTCCCAAGAGCTTGTACACTGAAGAATCAACAGTTGTCTGCAAAGTGGTACTCCTTAAAGCATAAGTGTTTATCTCTCAGAATTTATCTTAATTTCTTCTTAAATTCTGATTCACAGAGAAGATTTTTTTCAATGCAATAAAAAATAAGTAGCAAAGAATAACTCTGTATTTGTAAGGGTTGCATAACCTTGCAGAGGTAGCAATACCTATTCCCAAATTAGTTCAATCCTGTTACTTTCATCCATCTCAACCAAACGAAACGATGTGTTCTCCAACAGGTAAAGGGATATTTCTCATTGCAGCTGGTTTCAGTACTGTCCTTGAGGCTATGGGCAGCTGACATGTATTAGAGAGCAGCCCAGCTCTGCCCCCCACTGCGTTAAAAGCCTCTCATGTCATATAAAAGATATCAGCTGCCCTGCCTGGTCATCAGCGCACTTTAAAGAACACAGGGCACAGCAGGACAGGGCACAAAAAGCTGCCTTCTAAACATCCCGTTTAGCTCCTGGCTATACGCAAGAGGACAACCAAAAGAGAACACCAGTAAAGCTTCCTCCTCTCAGTCAACTTTTGCAAAACTCAAATACTGTTTTAGCACTCCTACTTTGCATGGAAAGGAGAGAATATAATCAATAATTCTCCTAATATCATTCCAAGGACATACTTCAAACTGGTCCAAGACTATTAGGATAGTTATAAGTTTTACAAGTTCTATTTTATCACAATAAAATCCAGATATCTTAATTTTACTGAGTTTTCTTCTTGAAAAGTTTATCTACGTCAGTGACCCTGTCACAGCTTTACGGGGTGAGGGTTTTTAGTGCCTGAAGGTACTTGGAGGCCAACTGCACAAAAAATTACTTAGCCTTCCTTCAGAAATATATTTTCTTGAGGTAACAGTAGCAAAATCCCTTCAAGAAATATTTAGTCCCTCCAACCATAGCAACAGAATGTAATATAATTTGTAGTTCCTCATACTTTCCTATGGAAATGAAATAATTTGAGAAATTCTTGAAACTACAGCTATAGTGAGGTTTAAACCAGAGAAGAACAAACTTTCTATTACAAAATAGTTCACATAATGTTTCTTTTCTGCAATAAGCGTAATGCATGCTTAGAAATTAACATTTTTATGCAACTGAAAGACAAGCTTATTTAAGGGTTTTGTGCTACTAGTCTGATTAAGCCACCAAATCCTTATCTTTGCAGTGCTTCAGCAGACTCCACAGAGGAGTAGGATGACTAGGACTGTATTCCTCCCCCTTAGTTTTCTTTCCAAAGGTTATATTTGGATTCAGCTTTTTTTTCAGTTTTATAATCCTGACCAAATATACTGTATCATGGAAAACGAACAGCATTTTCAAATCTGCTATACATAGTATACTGCTCACAATTTAAAGGAAAAAAAAAGAGAGGGTGAGTTGCAAAGTGAAAACAAGGAGTCGCTTAGAAAAAAAATGACATAAATGACCATGAAATAGTGCAAGGAAACAACAAAAGACAGAAAGCTGAATGCAATCAACACAAACTCTGTTGCTGATAATGGTTTTCATTGATGAAAACAATATTGTTCAATAGCCTGGAACCAACATAAGGTAAGCTCTGATAGTCAAATCTCAAAAATTAGTTGTTGCTATAGTAAGGAAAAATAAGGTGTGGAAACTGAATACCCTGTAGAAGAAAGGAACCTGTTACCATCAAACCATCACACTTCAAGTTTAGGCAGTTTCTGTGTTTTGTTTTGGCTAATAGAAGGAACACCTCAACAGGACACAACTACTTCTTCAGAAATTGCTTCAGACTTTTAAAGCTCTCTAAATTTAAAAGAGAAAGTGAACAAAAAAGATAATTCTACTCTTTCTCACATTCACATAGAACCTCCTGCCCCAACTCTATCAGTTTCTTGCTAATCTTTCATTTGGGCTTAAGAAAACTGAGTGAGGTGACAGCAGCTATCCAGCTAAAATCAGCCAGGATTGTTTTGAGAATCCACCAAACAAAAGTTGGCGAAGTCTCTCTTTCACAAGATGGGCTATAATACTAATATGATGGTCCAATAGTCTCCTGTGATTCTGTAAGTCTTGGCTATCTCCTCTTTCTAAATGATGAGGAGAGAAGTGAGCGCTGTGGCTCAGTAAAACACTGTACAAAAAAAGTAACAAAATACCCAATCTAAAAGTCTCTCAGGTAGGATGGCAGACATATCCTATATGGAATATTTTAAGTTTTCTGATAGAAAAACTCTTACCCTTATCATGATGTCACATGAAGCTTTGCTTTTCCTGAAGGTACATTTTTCCACTGATGGAAATAGAGCTGGAAGTTTCCAACAGGATCATTCTTAGGGTGCATGCCAGCACAACTTCATGTCCATGATGTCACTTTTGTTGATTAGCCCAAATGTGTCAAACAAAACTGAAAATGAATGCAGTCTTCATAAAGAAGTGTCAGTTGCTTCCTGTAGCTAAGTCAAACCAGTATTTATAACAAAACAAACCAACCATATGCCTCATGTAGTTAAGGCAGTCAATAAGGGCACTTAGACCTCTGAAGCTTTCTCACTGGCTCCTTCATATCCTTACACATACACTACATTGGCCTGCCAGGAACTTAGTGGGTTTTTTCCTTTCTTTGAGCCCTCATTTTCAATTTTCAGAAATTTGTTTCTTATATAGTTGTTATCCACACAAAAACGAGCACAAAAAATTAGCACTCCTTCGCCATCAGAGTCTGGAGCAAGGATTGTTAGTTTATTACCAGTATGCTTATATGGAAATATTTGCCTCAGCCAGACACTAAATCCAGCAAGATTTTAAGTAAAAACCTCATTCAAAAGACATCATATCACCCAGCTCCCATGATGGCAGTGAGGTCTTTATGCTTGTTTTCATTCCTTCCCAACAGTCCAGAAGAAATATTTTGCTATGAAAGTTCAAAGAAACTAACATACATTGCTGCTGGAGAAACTCAAAGCTGCATGGCACCTTGCACACAAACATCCTTGACACATTGTGTGATGAACAAACATGATTTGAGGTAATTGGCTACTTTTCTCTCATTCTTCTCAGGCTTCCCTAAATCGTGAGAAAAAGACCATTAGAGACACATCTATAGATCATGGAATGAGTTTCCAGTTTTGGAATTGACAAGTGAGGTGATTTATTGCAGAAGAAAGATAAAAGAAAAAATGTCAGTAGTTCTGGGATTATTGCAAATCAAGTTGTCCACAGTCAGGAAAAGCAGCAACTATTTAGTTGTCATCTTGTTGTCTGAATTTTCTGCAAACAGTGGTTTCCAAGTTTCAGCTATGCAATGGAAGCCAAAGGTGACCCATGGCTGGGGTGACACACCAAGCAGTTGGACAGACTGCAATCTTTCACAACAATGAGCAATTTTGATACTACCAAATCATCATCACAAGTATTTTATAAACCCTAACTGCATTTACACATGCTTATGAAGATTGTCCAAACATTTGAGAAAACTTGCTGATTCACATAGTTCCTTGCTGCTGAAGCAAGGAGG